>NC_089142.1:17884672-18190172 GCF_009819655.1 Sylvia atricapilla
TGACCAACTTTCACTTAACCAGGCATATCAGTTAGCAGGAAGTTAGAAAAACACGTTGCAGGAGATAAGTGTCTGTGTTTTGTTAGCCTCTGCTGTTAGATGGTTTGTATCAAAGTTCATATTCAAGAGAATTGCAAAACAGGCTTGTTCTTTGCAATTAACCAGGGGCTGGGTGTTGGTTGTGCTGTGACCTTTTTTGGTTAGTTGACCTTTAATTTAGTGCAATGGTAAAAATCCTTGAAAATACATATCTGAAGCTATTCTACAGTATGACTCTGCTTTTGGTTTCTTCATTAAACTCAATTGAATTTTAATTGCAGTGTTAGAATTGCAGCTGGCTCAGCTGGCTAGGTGGGGCAGCAATACCCTGCAAAAGATCCTACTGTGCTTCCATCCAGGCTTTGTGATTGCAGAGCTGTGTGCTTTCAGAGAGCAGCAGGAAAGGGCAAAGGCAGCCAATAACAACACTTCATTTCTGTAGTAGCAGCATCTGTTTAAATGATTGAGTGGCATTCACAAGGCTCTTTGGCTTTGCTTTCCGTGAGGAGGGTTGCAGCTGTAGTACAAGGCTGTTTCTAGGAGGCGGATGGATGCCTCTGAAGGGCTGACTGATTCTTGTCAGAGATGCTTCTCTGTGGCTAAAGGAGATCTAAGGTCATCCTCTGAAAACTCCCCTACCCTGTAGCTACAGGATGATGTGCTGTAGTGGTATTCCGAGAGGAGAGACTGGCTTTGGAAATGGAGGGGAGAAGGGCTGTCTGTGCTCAGTTAGCAGAGTACAATCAGTGACTCTTGAGTGGTTTGGACTTAAAAGAGTTGTTTGAATCTCTTGAATATTTACAATGCAGAAAGCAACCTGTGTCTCTCCTATGATGCAGATGACCAGGAGCTTGCTGTGAGAGGTAGGGTATACAATAGTAAATGAGGATCTGGTGCTGATGTAACTCTAGCAGTGGGAGATAAAAATCAGTGTTCAGAGTGGTGGCTCCATCCACCTTCCATAATTCGGGAGAGAATGGGTCCAGGATGGCAGCACAGGAGAGACTGATGTTAGACAGTCTTGCTAACTGTCTCTGCAACTGCTTGCTTACCCATCTGCTTATCTCTAAGACTGTGTTTTATTTTAAGAATTCTTTTAACAATGAAGGGGGAGATGATGGGATGTAACATGATGAGAAGAAAGATGTTTGTAAAAAGTCATGCATTTAGATTATGCCATGTAGTTTAACTTGCTTTAGAGGGTGAGAGATGCTTAGTGTAGATTCTGAGAGACAGGAAATGCACTGAAATTTAGAATAGAGTTACTTGTCCCTGTAGATGGGGTCTCTTGCACTGATTTGATTTCACTGTCATGTAAAAGATAAGTACATGCAAACGTGCGGTATAAAATATTTCCTTAAAACCTACTACTGCATTCTTACCCTTTAAATGGGATTTTGTATATCTAGATGGTAGTGACATTTAATAGGGCCTTTAAAACCAAGTATGTTCACAAATCCTTACTATTTTTTTTGGTGTTTGTTTTCAATTTTAGGATTAAAGAGCCCCTTCAGGACAGTGTAATAGCTACCTATGAAGAACATGAAGATAGCGTATATGCAGTTGAATGGTCCTCAGCAGACCCGTGGCTATTTGCCTCTTTAAGTTATGATGGGAGACTGGTTATTAACAGGGTTCCAAGAGCCCTTAAATATCATATACTGTTATAATTTGTCTGAATTATGCTGGAGTTGTTAACTTGATGTACACAACTGGTAGGTATTGTTAGATTTTTTTCAGGATCTGTTTTTTTAAGTAAAAAAGTTAAAATTTTGTTAGGAATATCTATACTGATGTAGACCTGTAATTTTGTCTTCTGTATTTGCCTTGAGAAACTATGATGCGTTTTCTGAAGGTTGTCCTACCTAGATGATTTTTTTTTTTTTGAGGGGTTAATCACTTTGTGAACTCTAAAGTTTCTGGAGATAGTGGGTACATTCCATACTATTGCTTTATTACATCATCTTATTTATGCAAATAAAATGAATTACAGAAATGTTACTATGCTGATACAAAACTGGGACAATGTATGGTTCATGTAGCAGAAGTGATCTACTTGTTTTCGAGAATAATATTTTGTGTTTCTTGTTTAAACAGCCTTCTGCTTTTCGCCAGGGCCACATTCTGCTAACTATTTTGGCTACAAATGTAGCTGGTAGTGGTCTTAAAAGGCTTTCTTAATACTATCTAATCTTTTAAACCCTTTTTCTCCCATTTTTGCATGTCTTCACAAGGAATGTTTTTTGTGAAAGTGAAACCTTCAAAATATATTTTTCATTTGAGCCTTATGGTATCAGCAAAGTAACATCCTACAATTTGTGAACTAACTGCATTTCTCAGCTATGTATTGTTACTGGAAACAATATTAGTTTTTACCAAAATCTCTGATATACTCACATAATGTGTTATCCCATATTTATAGGTTAAGTTGTGCTGTGAGGGACTCTGGAGCTATGCTACTGTTAATCTGAAAAATCTCTTTGATATTTGTCAACTTAGGCTTTCTTACCCTTCTGGATCTGTGCCGATCTGCAGTATGCTGGCATGACGTAAAAGGCTTGCAACTAAACACAAAATATTCTTTGCTATATCCTGGTTTTTGCAACTGGTGACCTAGACAGTGGTTACTGTGTTGTTACAAATGCTGAGAACAGACAGATGCTGCACTGTAGGAGAATGCACAGGAAATTTCAAATGTAGGTGGAAGGCATGATGAAACATTCCTGTACATATTGACGTCCTGTCTTCCCCTGGCGTAGCTTGCACTAGGATGAGGATGTGCTGCTTGCTCTTTGTGTACCCAGGCTAACTGTAATATTAATTATTCCTTGCTGTCTTTTCAACACTATTATTTCCCTTTAACTTCAGAACTTGGGTGTATGTGAGACCGTGTTGGTTGTGGTAGCAGTGTGAGACCACTCTGAAGAAATGGCAATGAACATGGGATGGAAAGATCAATACCAGCCTCTTCCAGTGAGCCCTCCTGTTGCTATGGCAACCATTGGTGTTAGTGGTGAGGGACAGCGTGCTGCTCACCTCTGTTTGTCCTTACCCGTAAGCTCTTGGATCGAAATGTCCAGATGTGATTTGTTGTGTACACACAGCTGCTTCAGTCAGGTCACGTTTGGAGAGCATGACTGACTGCTACAGGCCAAAACATGCAGAAAAGATGACAGTTGAATTTCATTTCTAGCTTTCTTAATTTTTCTTATTTGGAAAAATTCATAGGAGTGAAGTAATCCAATTAAATCATCTGTACTGTTGTTTGCATTTGTGTTAATGATGTTGCCTATCTGCTTCAGAATGAATGCTTCATTGGAAATTCTGATTATCTTGATTTTCTATGTTTTTATTTTAAACTTGTGCTATTTCAAATTGTTTCAATCTGTAATTAGGCATGAGCTATTCACCTGTAGAGTGTAAGAAGAACTACTTTTCCAAATCAGTAGTGCTTCAGTTGTCTGAATGTCAAAATCCTTGGTTGGGCTGCTGCTTTTTATGTGGAGCTTTTCATCAGACACCAAATATTGTTTGATATCATGTCTGTCCCGACTGTGCTACCCTCCCTACCCACCCCTCTGGAAAAAAAACCTCTGCAGTATATCTTTGGTATGCAGCAGAACTCCTTAAAACTTTCCTCACATTAGCAATAAAGGTCTAACAAAACTTTGTCTGGCAGTGTATATGGCTGGCAGTGTGAAGGTGATGGAGAAATTGTCTAATAGCATGTGGGATTTGACTTGATTTTTAACATGTAATAAATACAGGATAGATTTCAGACTAATTTTTATGTGGCTGTATTTCCTTTAGTGTTGTAAGCTTATATGAACTGGAAAGCTCTGTAAACAAATAATATCAAGAAATTGTTTGTTTAATCTTGTCAAATGTGTGTTTCCGTCAATAGGGAAGAAGAGAGTGGATGAACACTGGAAAGGAGGGGACTAGCAGGTCAAATTTGAATGAAAATGCATTACAGCAGAATCAGAAGAGTCGGAAGGGTCAATATATAATCATTTTTGGTTGTCTGTAAAGCAGGATCTGGGCTACATTTACAGCACTGGCAGCAATATGGAAATGACTTTCTGAAAGGGAAGGCTTTTGACAAGGTTTCGTCCCAGGCTGTTGGAGCAAGCAAGCTGCTGTAGATAAAAGGAAGGGTTCTAAGATAGTTAAATTACTGATTAAAAGGAAATAGGAAGAAGGAATAAATCATCACATTTTGTGGGGAAAAAAAAATTACCAGGGAAGTCTACAAGGATCTGTGCCTAGGCATATGCTTCACAGTATTCTCATGACCTTTTGCAAAAAGGGCTGCAGAAAAATATGGCAGAGTTTGCAGAGATTGTTCAGAATAGTAAAGATGACTGAAGAATTATGCAATGGCCTTATCTCATGAATGATAAAATGGTCAGTGAAATTCAGTGCAGGAAAGGTGAAGTAACTAATATGGGATGAAACAGTTCTTTTACGTACTGTGGACCACTGGTGTGCTGTTACTTGAAAGTAACATCTTGGAGGTTTTATAGATCTTTAAAAACATCAGCTTAATAGAGGTCAAATTTTTAATTAAAATGTTGGGAATTACCAGCAAGCAAGTAAAGAAAATAAAGCATTGTTAATGCCCCCAAATAATATATATTTATAAATATCTGATGTATGTGCATTCCTAATACTGTGTATAGCTGTGGTTTCTTCCATCTTTAGCCCAGGGTAGTAAAATAGAAAGATTTTAGAAGAGATTGATAGGAATGAGGAATAGCATGCAACACCTGTATGAGGATAGCTAAATAGACTGAAAGGCAGATGGTTGAGACAGAATGATAAAAGTCCATAAAATCACAAATGGCAGAGGGAGAAGATGAATAGGAAGTGATTGTTCACTGTCTCTCCTGATACCAGAACTAGAGATTATTGAATGTAATCTGCATGTCGTGGCTCAAAGCATACGAAATAAAGTGATCTTCACAGGCATGAAGGTGAGCTATGGTGCTTCCCTTTAACAACCCTTTCCCCCAGAAAAAAACCAAAACCTGCACAAAGAAAATGATCTCATTAATGTTAGAGTTTACGTGACTTGAAAGTAACTGAAACAGTACTTGAAAGATTAATCCAATAGAGGTTGCTAAATATAAAGTCAGCATCCCTGGCCTGGAAAAATCCTTTTAAACCATCAATTGGTGGACACTACAAAGAGTACTTGCAGAGAATCCCATGTGGTTGTCCAGTCTTTAATTAACTTCCTGGGTATGTGCTATTTACCAGAGAAGGTAGAAAATGGAAATTAGAAATCTTAACTTAGTCTCTGAAGTTTTATATCTAGAGCTAAGACAGCACATTGCTCCCGTGTGCTTCTTTGCATGTTTCTTTCTGTATCTCTCTTTTTGTTGGGAGTGGTGTTATAGGGGATTTCAGAAAACTCTCATGTCTCAGATGAATTTCTTATAGAATCCTAGTATTGTGTTTGGAAACAATATTGTTGCAGAATACTCCTTGGCAATAATACTGTGGAGGCAAGTAGATTTCTGTACAACAAGGAGTCCATCACTGCTTTGGAAGTTCAGATCATGGTCTGACTGATCTCACAGCTCTGGTTTGCTTTCAGTGTCTCAGAGAATTCTGTTTATAGCATTAGTAAGGGGAAAATTACTCTGTTTTCGAACACCTCTTAAATTATTTTTCTTTCTTTGCAGATTGTGTCCAGGTAAGAAATTTCAGTGAGTCTTGATTTTGAAAAAGTGAGTTATAGTATTCCTTAAAAATTATAGTCTTGCTGTCTAAAAATTTGTTTCTTTCTAGGCTTGGTGCTGAAAATCTTTCTCTTTTCACAATCATATATTATGTCTCTGGTAGAGTTACAAAACTGCTTGATATGTGTTACTTTTACTCCACAGGAAGTGAATTATTAAAGAAATGAATTTATGATATTTTATAAAGGTTTTGAGGACGATCTAAGTGAAACAGATCAAAGTCAATAAAAGTCTTGGCCATTTAATGAGAAACTTGAAATAACAATCTGTTGAACTTGCAATAAAATGGTGCTAACTTAATATTAAGAAAAACAAAAAAACTCAATCCACCACCAAACACCAAATTGCAGTACTCAGTAGTGACCTGGACTTTTCCCATGGTGGTAGTGCTAAAATTAGCTTGATCTGTCCTGAAGCCCATGAAGTTAATGAATGGCTTGTCAGCATGGGAGTGACTGAAGAACATGTATTGGATAGCTTAGGTAGACTGAGTGTTTGCTCTAGGCCTACAGTCCCTACTTTGTACCTTGAAGTTGAGTGGAAAGAAGAAGCCATATGGTCTGGATTATGTTCAGCACTAAAATTAATTTAAAATAATGCTTTGTAAAGAATTAAGCTTCCAGAAGATAGACTTTTCCAATAGGGAACAGAAGGCATTATTTTGGATTGGCCTTTCCATTTGGAATTTCTTAATCTTACAGCCTCCAGCAGTATTTGAGACTGAAGTTCTGAAGCTGATGTAAGATGGATTTCAGCAGTGTCATCTGACTAGTCTGACATGGTAAGACACCACATGGTGTCTTATATGCCTTTGATTTAACTGAAGCAGTAAAAAGTAGGTAATCATCATTAAGATCAGTATTTGGGATACAAGTTTGTACTGCTATAGAGCTTCCATTTGGATTCACAGAGAAAGTCCAGGATATTTTTTCTTTTTCTAGAGGATATGAAAAAGTGCTTAAAATTGTCTTGTGATGCCTGATGTATGAATGCTATTCTGAAGCTGCAGAAAGTCTATGATTTCTGGAATAGCATGTGAATGGCTGAGAGAAAACTGCTAATCAGTTTTTCACGAAGCCTGGCCTTCCCATAAAGGGAGCTGCAAGGTGTGAAGCCATGGATACATCCCTGAACAATTTGCACATTGCTTCTGCTCATTCCACCTGCCAACTTGGTCAGTGAGAATCTGGCAAAGTGAGAAGAAAATGACATAAACAGATTTGGAGTAGAAGACACAGGAGAAGAAAAAGTAAAAAGGAAGACTGACAAATACAGAATGAAAAGTGAATTGAAAAGGGCAAGATCAGGGAAATGTGGATCACTTGGAAAAGAGAAATAGGAAAGATGAAAGAAATTGGCAGTAAGTGAAGAAAGGGATTAAAAGGAAGGTAAGGATTAAAAAACCCCAGTGATATTATATGCTTCTTTTGGCCATGATATTAAAGTCCTTAGATATCTACCATGTCAATCTTCCTCTGTTAACTGATTTAAGTGTTAGAGAATTGCCATTTATGTTGGAGCATTTAAGTTCTGATATTGAAGATGGTTCATGTAGGTTTGTTATTGAGCCATAAGTTATTAGTCCAAGCATGTACATTCTGGGGATGTAGGATTTTTAGCTGTTCATTATTCTTTCCCTTTTGGTGTAAAGTTATCAGATGGGAGTTATTAACCCAAACCAGCAGTAGCACGAGAGGCAGGAAGAAAATCTCAAGTTGCCTGTTAATCTTGAGTCACACTAGTTAAATCTGCAGAAATACTTGTTTATGACACTCTTTATCCCCCTGTTTATGACTTCAAGAGAGTGTCATAGTCAGAACATCTCAAGATATTAGATGTGATTAATAAAGTATTTGAGCCATTCTTCCTTCCGAACTAACTTACTTTACAGCAAAAGAATTCTGAGCTATTCTTGAGGTGACTTGTTTGATGCTACAGTTTTTTGTACTGTGGCCGCTCCACCTTCCTAAGGGAGTCCTAGTGCTCCAGCACAGAGATAGCTTTGGGGAGAAAGAGATGAATGAGTCTTACTGAATCCAGGAGTCAAGCACCCAGTGTGAAGATGCTTGGCAAATGGTTGCCATTGCCCTGGAGCCAAAGCACAGCTGCCAAGCAGCTGGGCTGAGCAGGGAAGACCCTCTAATGTACCTTCTCAGCAAATTGTCCATTTATTCTGATGCTGTGCTGAGTTCAGGGTTTTGGCAAGTGGGACTGTGGAAAAGCTCCTAAACAGAATGAATTGAGGAAATTGTGGAAAACCTTGGAAAACCCAAAGATACCGCATACTTACTAATCAGCAAGTCTAGATGAGATGAATCCTGGGGTGGCAATAGACTTGGCAGACAAACTCACTGAGCCACTGCCAGATTCTAAAAATTTTTGGAGGACTGAGAAACAAGACTGGCAAATAGCAGAAATGGTATTGGTACTTGAGCTTTGTGGAGCAGCAGTGCACAGAGCTGGATAAGAAAATGCGTTTCCAAATGAGGAAATTTTAGCCAAATTATGAATGTTTTATTTGTTTGTTTTTAACCAAGAGGTTTTTCGTATAAATAACAGTCAATACTGGCAAATATCAGAACTTAAGAGATCACATTCGTGCAATGAAGCAGGGATTATGCATTTTGTTACAGAGAAGAGCCAGAATTCTAGCCCAGCAGCTTTTATGATTTCCCTTACAGCACTCAGTTTTCCAAGGACAGGTGGAACATAGTACATAATGGTAAGTTGAACTTGTCTTCAAACACACTTGAAGGGGAAAAAACTCCCAAAACTTCAAATTTTAGTTTTTCATCATTTGAAAGAATTTTCTGCTAAGGCAAGTAATGAACAAGTTTTGACTCTGCCTGGAAAGTAGTGGGTGGGGAGAATGCCTGGAACTTGACTTTGCAAAGGTTATGAATAGGAATGATCTGTTTTCCAGCATGCAGTTTGTGGAGTAAAGCACTCGAGGTCTTCCAACCATGTCTCAGTATATGCATATAACATTTTGAGAAGTTACCTATCTAAAGCTGCTCCCAAACAAAGGATCATGCTACTCAGGATAATGATATGCATAAACAGTAAAGCATGTTCTTAAGAATGCTTCTTTATCATCATGAGAGTGACTGCATAACACATTTATTTTCAAGTACAAAAGAGTTAGGCTTGGGTGGATACATGTCTGCCAATAGCAGCTGGTAGGTGGATAGAGCCATAGATGCTTCAATGTTGCCTTTGTTTTTTCCTCTAGAAGTCAGTCTGGGTGAAGTGAAAGAAATCTGGTGCATATTAATATTGGAAAGTCTGTTGGGGAAGGCACAAATGAAAGCTTCATCACAATGGAAGCTGTTTAATCCATCACAAAGCAAACACCAGTGAACTTCAGCAACTTCTGACAATCCTGTCACTTGTGAGGGATGGTTACTTGAGCTCAGTTTCCTAGATGGATGCATATTTCTGATCTGTGTTTTAATAATCAATTTTCAGCATTAATACCATTCAAATATCTTCAATCTATTTTGTGAATGACTAAGAAAAATACTGTTCATTTTTTCTATTGCAGTTCACAGGCACTTCTTGTAAAGCAGAGAAAGAAGCTTGTTTTTGAGTTTTCATGCTGCTTTATTGAGGGGTAGTCTGGTTTCTGTTTCTGTGTCCTACACCTCAAGGATGAAATCACAATTTAAATTCTGCAGTTTTTGGACTGGTCATTGCTGAGGGCTGAGAAGGGGTGAAGGCTGAGCATGACTGACATGTTCATACTCATCAGAAAACAGTCAGCTGGAGAGAATGAGGGAGTAACTGCTGCAGTGCTCCCTCCCTTGCTGCTTATGCAGAAAGACATAGGCTGTGGGGAGGAAGCTACCTGAGGTTATTAAGATTAATACTGCTAGAAATTTCAATCAACTCACACAAGACTGCTCCTCAAGGCTGTCAGATGCCTGCTGCCTTCTCTAAGTCAGGCGGGGCCACATCAATTTTGAATTTCCCAGCAGAGATTGCTGTGATTTATGAGTTTAGGAGGCTGATAAATATGGTTAGTTGAAATAATTGAATCAGAATAATTTCAGTCAGCTGTGCTCAATGTATTTTGTCTGATAACCACAGGAGGGTGCAGTTTTGGATAGGGAGTTTAATTTCAAGGCTTCTTATCACAGGAAAGACGTTGTTGGACCTGGAATAAGAACAACTTAATTCTGCTGCCAGGTCTGTTTGACAGCCTTATGACCTGACTTGAGACCTGTCAGAACTAAAGAGGAAGTAGCTAGAGCTCTTCTGATATTGCCCATTGCAAAGGCTGAATCAGATCTGTTTATGCATTGTGGAATAATTTCTGCTAGGAAGAGTAGTGAGAGTTTTACTACTTAGTATTTGAAAACCACTTTACTATTCAGTTGAGAGGGTGTTGTTCTTACCACTTGTTTTTTAAAAAATTACCTTAATGAAATGTTTTCACTTTTTCTGGAGTAGTGATGAACATCAGTTTTATCCTTACAGCAAAGAGGGCACTCATGCGTCCCTGAAAAAGTGTTTTATGAAACTTTTTAAAATGGCATTTTATGTGGGTTGTCCTAGGAGGAGTATTGAATACAAAGGGTGCTGTAAAACCAGAAGGTGAACAGTGTTGTGGTGACTGGCTGAGGTCAGCAGAGAATGGGCAAGCCTAGCAAGCAGAGCAAGGGAATAGGTGAAGTGTGTTACAGACAAGTATTTCCTTGCTGTCATAGACAAGATATTGATGATAATCTGAGAGCTGCAAGCAGGGCAAGGTATATGGAAAAAGGCAGTGGCTTGTGCCTGTCTCACACAAAAATCTAACAGGCTACTGGGTCCAGCAGTAGTGCATTCCTTATGTCTGGAATACACCTGAAGTGAACTTTCCTGGCTAGGAGGATGTTGTCCTCTCTGCTGCATGGAACAGAGTTGTAGAGTGGTCACCTTCCAGCTCCATTTTTCCCATTAAGGTTTTAGACCTTGGCATTGTGGTGTCTTTTCCCTATTGAACCCTTCAGCTGCTAACATTTCCCACCACAACCAGGATTACCTTTGTCTGTAGTTTTATGCCTATTTTGTGTGGCTTTTCCCCACAGACTTTGACACTGCCTTTTCTAACAAACCATCAGCTTTCTTAGAAGTCATAACCACAGCCACGCAGCACACCAGAGGTGGCAGATTTCTAAGGGAGCAGCTTTCCCAAGGGTGATAATCTGTGTAAGACAAAAATGGACAGGTTTATTCCATGGGTAGCCAGGAGCATAGGCTGCTGCTAGAAATAGGTGTTTGCCATTGGCATGGGTATACCAATGGCCATGTGACATAACCTGGTCTGCACATCAACTGCTCTGCTCACCCATGGCGGAAGAGCAGTAGGGTAAGTCCTTTAACAGTGTGGTGAGGAAAAGCTATACCTGCACAGGAAGAAATCTCTCTCTCTCTCTCTCTCTCTCTGACATGTTATTCTCAAAGTTCACGTGCCTTAGAATTTAAACATTTTAGGATTTTTCATAAACTTAGATGACTTATATATATATATGTTTTGGTTTTTTGTTTTGTTTTTTTGTTTTTTGGGTTTTTTTGTTATTTTTTTAATTCTGGATATGATCATTGATTTGGGGGGTGTCTAAACATTGGGGAGCCAGTAGGAGTTGGAGGTGAGGTATTCTGACGGTATAGAAAGATTTGTGGCATGCTTTAGGGTCCATTTTGGCAGTTGAAGTCTGTCAACATCAGACTTCAGTATTTCAGATGTACTGAACTGCTGTATTCAAGAAGCTGGTGCACTCAGTTTATATTGGAAAATAGTAACAAGGTAATTTTTTGAATAAAGTCCTGCTAAAATGCAGCTACCCAACTCTGGTGGACAGTTTAATTCCTTCAGTTCATTCATGATGGTTCTTTTGATTCGTGATTGCTCTTTTTGTCTCCAAATAATTTGGTACCATCCTTGCCTGTTGTAACTTATTTCTGTACATCATATAAAGTCCTGTTCTGTCTAAAGAATATCCTATGAGGTACAGGACTTCTTAGTGACATGTTCTCTACTGTGGCAGCACTATTCTATCCAGGAGTACAGCAGAAGTAAGTTAACTTAAGAGAAGAACATATGCGGAGGTTTTACCTATTCCCCTTTTCACTACTCTGCACTTAGATAGATGGTTCAATGAATAACTCTTACTGCATCTCCTTGCTGAGATCTCCTTGCCATGAAGTGTGTGTTGTGTTAGAGGAGAGAGAAGGATACTGTGAAAAATCTGCTGCTTAGTCAGGATGTGGATATAAACCACAGAACATTTTCCAAATCAGATTTGGATTTGGGGTTTAGCATAAAATGAGTGCACAAAATAACTACATCCTGTGCAGAAAATCCTAATAGAAAAAGCCAAGATTACTGTAATGCATTCTGTGTGGTCTTCGGTGAGTAGAGAACAGCAGAACGGCATGTGGCAAGACTGTCTCACTTGTGTCTTTGCTTCTGCTGCTGTGAAAAGCATTTTCAATATTTGCATAATTTAGAGCATGACATTATGATTTTCAAAGCTTCAAATTGGAGTAAAGCATTTACATAATCTAATTAAATCATGTAAATGTTTTATGATAATATTCAAGTAAGTGCGAAACTTGTTCCACAGATGCATCCCTTTCTTAGGCCATTGGGGAAACTGAATGCAGATGTATGTTTTTAGCCCTGCATGCTCTGGGAGGTCAGTAGAGTACTTACTCAATGCTCTGTTCTTAGTATAACCTCCAAAGCCTGCTTTGCCATGTATCATCCTTCCAAGAAGCTGGAAGGTAAGCTGGGACCAGAGGGAAAGGCAGAGCAGATTTAAAAGGCTGCTTGCAACCTCTTATAATTTGAACAGAAGCGATGCTACTGCAGTATGTAATAAATTGCTTCCATTTCAGTGAACATTAAAATAATCCCATGGTGACCCTCTTAGCAGCAGCCTTGCCACATTTGGTATCAGATCTCAGAAAGCATGCATTGTACTTGGATGCGAAGCTACCAGGGGAAGCCCCACAAATCCTCCTGGTGACTGTTGGGTTTGTTTTTGCCTCTGGCTGCACTAACTCACGAAATACTTGGAAGCACTTGGCCAGCATCCATGATGAGAGATGCTGTCTTTTAGTGAGATTATTTAAATAATAGTTTTTATCAGCAGTCTCACTTGGCTTTCTTCTACAGTAGTCCTTAGTGAAACCTGTCTTTACCAGGTATACTACTGCAATAAGCAAATGAATTGAATCCCGATTTTCCAAATGTAGCCAAGGTAATGCTAAGTCAGTACTAATGAGATTCTTTTAGAAAGTAAAGCAGCACTGCTTTGCTAAAATGAATATGTGTAATTGACAAAAAGGTAGGTCCTTCAAGACAAGGCCCCTGTCTGTTCTAAATAAGCTCATTGACATTGATTTTTCAGTGCCACACTGATCTACTCTAACTGGTGACAGAAATGTGTTTGTGTATACAGTGCCACTGTTCTGTGCTCTCACACTAATTATAATGCTTAGGTTAGGATATTACCTGTGCCTGACTACTGATGAAGGTCATGTGCTGTTAGAAATACAGGACTGTCTGCAGACACAATGTGGAGCTGGTTTGTGCCTGCACCATGCCGTATTGAGGCCAGCAGCTCTGATTTTAATCGGAAAATGTGGCTGTTGTAAAGGAGCCTGGATCTAACATAGTGCAAAATCTGGGGATTCTGTTATTTATTGTCGAAGCACATAACAATATCCAAAGGTTGTAAATTAGTTTGGAGCTCAGCAGTATGGAAAGCTCTGAATATATGAAAGTCATTGCTAAACTAGCTGACAGAAAGGTGAAATATATCAGTAGTGAATTAAGTCGTCTCTAATTAGACATAGAAATCTAATTACTCTGCAAATTTTTTGTCTAATTTTTAAGGGAGTGAAGCCAGTGTAAATTTAAAATGGAAGCAGAGATGTTCAGCACGTAGTGTTAACTGCCAAGGAGAAAACACGGTGACCTTATTTGCAGCTGCACATGCATCATGTGTAGGAATGCCTGTCATAGCCATAATGATTTAACATCAGGGCAGGCCAATATTTCTTGGTTCTTCCTCCGCAGTGTAGGCAGTTTCCTTTATAGGTGGAATGGGAAGCTGTAGGTGTTTCTGGTGAAAAATGGTAACGCTAGAGAGGTGCCCTTTACTACAAATCCAGCTCTATTCACTTTAGTTCACCTCCTAGAAAAGAATTTGCAAAGTCACAGCCTGGGGAATGAAGTCACAGGTGGGTGAAGTTTAAGTTTTGGCATGCTTGGACTCTGTTTATTTGATTGTTCAGCTGTTGATTATACAATGTTAAAGCATACTAGGTGACACTGGGGATGTTTAAAGCTGCTGAATTTGATTTTAAGGTGCCAGGACTACTTCATTGCAGGAAAGAGTCCTTTTAATTTAAAACCTGCAAAATTTTGGGCATAGTAGATATTTTACATTTGGACATGAAAACTCACAGAGCTGTTTAACTCCAAACATGAAGACATTTTTCTTAGAACAGCTTTTCATATTTAAGACATTTTGTAAGATTACAAGTATTAAATGCCACTAAATATCTCATGTGAACTACTGTTATTAATTTCATAAGTCTCTTTTAACAATCTCTTAACAGGGCTGTAGTTGAAGCATTTGGGCATTGAACACTTTCTGTGTTCAAAGAGTATGGACTTGGACAATTGAGTATAAAATATGAAAGGTCTGACAGTGTTCAGATCAACTCTAAAAGGGTAATAAATTGATTTTAAGAAAACACATGCTAACCTAGCCTCATGGCCCCATCTGATGTCTACTTGTATAGATTCAGTAATTTTTAATTAGTTGCCCTGTTTCTTTTAATTCTCTCTCTTGTTTTCCTCTTAACCTGTTCCAGTCCACCACTGCAAATAACTTTTACTTCTCATATGGATATGGCCCTATTGCAAGGGAACAAATTCAGGATTTAATTTAATTTCCTAGCCTTTTTATGCATAGTCTTGCAAATAAGACCAGCATTTCCACACGAGAAAAAAGAATAATTCAGCTGAACCTTACCAAAGAATTATTCAGCTCTAGTGTGTCTGGCGTACACCTACATGTGCTTAAGACACTGAAGAGGCCACATGTAAATACTGCAAGAAAGTATTTATTGCTGAATATCATAGCAATACCTGACAGGCCTCAAAAAATTCTGAAGGAGAGCATAAATTGACTTGTATTATGAAGAATACTGTCATTCTTAAGCTCTGTTTTCTGGTCAATTTTTAACCACCAGTATTCCAAAATATAAAAAGAACTGACGTGATCACATTATCTGTATTTGCTTTTGTATGTTGTTCCCAGCATAAGAGAACCTGATTAATAAAGGAAAATCTGTCTTACTACGTTCATTCAGTACTTTTTCTGAGGGTTTTGGTGTTTGTTAATGCAATCTTAGTATGTTCACTAAAGCTTTTTAGCGAGTTCACACTTTTCCTGCTCTTTTAAAATAGTTTTATAAATGCTGTAGTTAATGTCACAGACAGCATGCTTAACATGAGTGAACAATGGGCCATAGTTTTGAAGACCTCCGGTCTAACATGACTCCTCTCATGTCCTTGATCAAACTGATTGGCATGTTATTCTAGTTGGCTATATCTTAAAATAATAACTATATTTTTCGTGTGTCTTGGGTGTGCTTTGGGTCCCATTAATCTTGGTATTCTGAACATAGAATCAGTTTTATCCTCTACAACTACAATGCCTGTACGCATAACTCAGTTAATTTTGTTTGCATAGTATCTAACTTCAAAAGAGAGAAAGCAGGATCCCAATTGTAATTAGAAGAAACAAAGGCACAAGATGGGTTAAGTTAGTTATTTGAGTAAATTGAAGAGGTGTCTGTGGATGTGCCTGAAAATTTTGCCAGGTTCTGTCCAGAAATTCACTTTTTAGGTCATCCTTGTTAGCATTATTGAAACATTGCTTTCTGCAGATATTTATTTATGCCCTCATGATCAAGGGGAAGACCCATTGGTGTTTTATGTTAGGTAAATGTATAATTGGAAGAGAGTACTTTGACCGTTAGTGTCCAGATCTTACATTTAAATGCCTGAGTCTGCTTAGGAGCCAAATCACATCCACAAGAATGTCCTTACCAAAGGAGTGTCTATTTGGAGATCAAAACAAGCTCTCTTATGTGCACCACAGCTAGTTGCAGGTCATGGAGCTGTTTGCCATGTTCTATAGTCACAATCCTATCAGTTTTTCTTTCACTGTTGGAGAACACAAAGATCAACTGAACTGAACAGAACAGCAGCAGTGCATAATAAGAATAACACCTCTGCACTGAAATTCAGAACTAAGTAGTTTTCATGGTCTAAGCTTGCAAAGTATAGTGAGTTACTGCTCCACTACAGTAGCATGTGATCCTAGGTGTTGGGAAAGGAGTTTAAAAAAAACAAAACAAAAAGAAAAACAAACCACCACCCATACCTTCAATGCATCTGGTAATAGAAAAAAAAAATTAGTTTAATTTTTAATCAGGCAGCCTGAGACAACCACTGAGCACTACTTGACAATTAGAATACTAATGAAGTGCACACTGGGTTAGTCTGTTTTTAAAGGACAGGAAACAATGCACTCAGAGTTGAGGGGTTCTATTTCATTCCAGTCAAGACTTCATATATTTACCTTCTTTCTTTGTAAGAATTCAGGAAATGTTTGCCTTGTTTTCTTCTTTAAAAATCCCACCTCATGGTTAATTATTTTTCAAATACAGAAAGCATAGAAAGTGATAAGTGGCTTTCTTGTAAAACATTAATCTTCACTGTTTGAGGCACCTTCTTCCGCGCCTTAAGTGTTTTCGTTTGTTTGTTTGTTTTTATTCTTCCTCTAATGTATTTGCTTCTGTCTACCATTCTGCAACAGTTTGAAGTCTTTGGTTTTTATGCTTTTTATAAATTAGATATTGTAAATATTTGTCCGTAGCATGCAATTTCACAAAAGATAGTCTGGTTGCAGGAAGAAATAAATTGCCCCTGCCCAACGTGTTTATTTCTTATAAAATTTATAAGCAGCTATCTATAGCAAGGTTGAATATATTAGACAATGCTTAATGAATTCAAATGAGTTCTGAGACATAAATTAAGTAGCTTAACCATCCATAGTGGCCATGTCATTCTGGCCTCACCGTAAAATGGATATTTCATTGGCCCTGCTCTGTCACATTGTCAAGCAGAACCATATAATTATACCCTAGCTGGAATGAAGGATTCAGAGTAGCTCATGTTAGGCCCCCTATGCCAGTTCCAACTTTAAAAGTTTGCAGAGGCTGTAGGTGATTTGTCAGGGAATCCTGTTGGTGTCATCCTTTCATGCTGCAATCTGAGCTCCAGTGCTTCCCTGTGGCCTTGAGCCAGGGCTCAGCTCTAGGCACATTTAGTGTTGAGGCAACAGCACTGAGCCTGGGGCAGATGTTTGCCAGACTTGCTGCATCTTCTCTGTTAACAGAAGAGAGTTGAGGAGAGGCCATCAGCACTAAGAGGAGGGTGATCAGAGTTACCCAAAATACAGCCATTGGCCTTCAAGCAGGGAGCAGAGTAACAAGGGCTTTTGGTCCTATCCTAGCATGTTAGGGATCTTGGTCCTACTTTCAATTAGCTCTTCCTTCTCCTGACCTTGTCTCTCAGCAGGATCGGTCAGAAACCAGCACCTCAGGCCTGGGAGGCAGAACTCAGCTCACTCGTGAGCTCTGCAGATCTCTGTTTCACCCTATTCGTTGCTGATGACTCTCTGCCCTGCATTTGCGGTATCAGTTTGTTCCCTTTCTAGCTGATTCTACTCCAGATCTGAAAGTTGCTGTGGGAGGCAGAGCCAAGTCTACAGTAGGGAATACCATTTCCCAATCTGTTTCATCTCACTAGGGATGAAAATACATTTAACGTGGGACATGTTAGCCTCTTTCATGAGCTGCTAAGTGATGGTTGAGGAAGAGGCATGCCTGAAATTCTAATGACATGAATAAACGTTTGTTGCAATGCTTAGCCCAAATCATCCAGGCAAAACTGGGATATACCAAGCCAAGAGCTGGTGATCCGTTAGGAAAGGTTTGCACACCAGTTGTTAATTTGCTTATGAGAACAGTGCATAGGGAAGTTTTCAACTTAAAAAAGGGCTGCTTAAATTTTTTTTCTTTTTGACATTGTATCAATATTGTCTCTACTTCAGAAAAAGAAAATGTGGGAAAATTCTGTTCCATATCATCATTCTCATATTTTTTACATATTACTGTAGTGAATTAAAAAATTCTAGTAAATGAAAGGAAGAATTTTGATTCCCACACCCCCCTCCTCTGGTTTTCTGTAAAACATAAAATTTAGAGCTTTCTCTAAATTGAATGAAAAATTTGAAATCAAACCTCAAAACTAGATTTGTTAAAACGACACAGGTCAATTTGTATGATACCAGTATGTAAAAACAATCTGGCTTATATTTTTCTGCCCTTTTTTCCATTTTAAAAATACAACCTTCATAATGTCTTTTTTTATACATTCCTGATCTCAAGGACTTGATTTGTTAGGATTTCTCCTTGCATAAATCCCAGTTCTCACGGCTATAATTGGTTTTACTGTTTCTTTGAAATGCACAAAATAGTCTGTTATTGTGGACTGGGAGAATTACTAGGAAGTGCTTTTGCTGTAGATAGTGGTTTTATATTTAAAGAGAAGATGCATGGAAGATTTAAGTGTTGGTTTGATGTGGAGTCCAGGCTGTGTGGTGAAACATGCATGTATCAGTGAAACCCTTTTTCTTGGAGTGACCATAAAAAAACTTTCTTTCTTTGATTAGATAAATAACATTACCATTGTATTTTCATATTCATTATTTTTTCCCCAGGTGACATCAGGAATAGGAGATAGTCTGAGCAGTTACTCTAAGGTAACAGTATTATTTATGCAGCTAGGTAAGTTCTCATGCAATGAGGAATAGCTGTAGTTTTATGTACTAAATAACCATTGTATATACTAAACAATGAAAAGGAAAAAAAAAATTACTGGAGGAGAGACAGAATATGTTACCATCTTTTAGAATATGTTACCATCTTTTAGAATATAGAAGCCCTTGGCCATATATTGTAAATAAAGCTCTACCCCACTTAAAATGCCAGCACAGGTAAGTTAAGACTACTGTGTCCAAAGAAATATATAATATCTAAGACAAAGTATGAAGCTAAAATGTGTAAGTTAAAAACCTTTCTGAGATCTTGCTGGGGATGTGACTAATCAGATGTTGAAAATGGAGTGTAAAGAGTACAGAAAAAATTCTGAGAAAAATCTGCAGCCACCTAGAAGATGTGGCAGTCCAAGGATGAGTGTAGAGGTTTTAATTGTAAACTGGGGCCAGATGAGCAAGAAGCCATGCATCTTAATAAAAGTTTATAAACAGAAACTCACTGGAATAAGTTCTTCATATTCTATTCATTGTCCACAAGTTTTGCTCCTCTGAAAGTTAGTATGTGTGATCTGTTACATGGTAAAGATGGAACCAGTGTGGAAGAGGTGTCAAGTTGAAGAGGACTTTCTCATGCAGTATTCCAGCTCACTCCTCTATGAGCTGACAGTTTCTTCTGGGTAGGGACATGGAATGGGAGCTGCTGTTTGTTGGAATCAGCTGACCAGTTAGATTTTGCCTTTGTGTCAGGAAGTGGCTCCTGGTAGTGTTAAAAGTGCAACTATTTTATTTGCCAGAGATAGTGAAAAGGGATAGTGAAAAAATAACGTTGGTAGTAAAGATCCCATCATGTGGCATGTTGGAATGTGCTGCTTTCCTGGGAGGCACAGAGCCCCAGCCTCTTAGAGAGCACTCAGGCTTCAGAGCACTACATGCTTGTTTGCCAGTATGTAATTCTCAGTAGTAAATGAGTGGACACTGAATTTAGATTCGAAACTGTGGGAGCAGGGAATGGTCTCCCTGGCTTGCTAGCAGTCTGAGCAGGCTTCATTTGGTTTCTTTAGTGAAGGTGTAATAATTTATTGAAGTGCTGTTTTGGGCAAAGCAAACTAAAATAACATTTCCTTGTTTAGCTAAGACTGAAGCTAAGATTTTCTTCAGACAGATAATAGAGACTTACCCTCTTTTCTTCCCAACCTCTGCTGTCTTGGCCATCAAAGTTACAGTGAAAGCAGTTGCAGGTTTATTACTACTCTGACCACTGTGCTTTTCTGTGAGGATTTGTACTACTCTGTCATTGTAATCTGTTTTTCAACCTTGCTGCACTGTATGTATGTCAAAGCTACCTAGCATGTCTGCATGTCAGTGCAGGAGAAGCCAAAGGTCTTGGGCTTTGCAGGTGACCTCTTGTATGATTTCTGTGTAGTGAGTACTTACTCAACTGAGGCACATTAAACCGGGAATACTGGTGAGGCAGCATTACTATTCTTACTATTATTATTATAAATGTCTTGGGATTAATGAAAAAAACTTAACTTCTATTCTAAATCACCATAAATCTCGTTGCCAAGATGAGTTTAATTGAAGCATCAGTTTTAAACAGGAAAGCAAGGCAGTGGTTGCCATTCACAATTCTTCATTACTACATTCAGATCTCTTTAGCAAGAAGTACATTTTGCTAAAGACTTCAGCTCTTCCTAGGAAGATACGTATCTGAAGTGCTCATCAGAAGATACAGGGGAGCAGAATGAAGCCCCCATAATGCAGGTCATTGACCATTGACCTGCTACATCAGTTTGATATTCACAAGACTATAGGGCTAGATGGGATCCAGCCAAGGGGTACTGAGGGAGGGGCAGAAGTGCTCACTGAGCCACTTACCATCATTTATCATCAGCCCTGGTTAGCTGGAGAGGTCCCAGGTGTCTGGAAGGTAGCAAATGTGATGTCCAGCTACAAGAAGACATAAGGAGGATCTGGGGAATTACAGTCCTATGAGACTGAACTTGGCCATCCCAAAGGTCTTCTTCCAACCTTAATAAGTCTATGATTCTATAAACCTATTTTCTGTTGTTAAAATTGTGTAGGCAAACCTAGGGAAAAAAAAAAAAAAAACAACCAAAAAACCCCAAAACAAAACAAAACAAAAAAAAAAAAGGCAAAAACAAAAAACAAAACCACAAAAAACCCCCGAAAAAAAACCCACAAACTTGTGTTATTTAGAAGAACAAGCTGAAGTGAATCATACCTGTACATGAAAGTAAAGGTTTCTCTAGAAGTCCCAAGCAGACATTGACTGAAATATGACTGATTTTATCCGACAGAAAATGAACAAAATGAGAGGGAGACTTTTTTTATATCCCAGGTGTCTCCAATACCCACTTTCAGGCATCACTCAGGTTGTCTTCTAAACTGAATAAATAAACTTGTTCCAGAGCAGCACAATATACTCAGAAGCTCATTCAAATGCATCCAGGTAAGAAAGGGAAAGAAATTATAACTAGGCATAAATATGATATAAATAACATAAACATAAGAGTAATATCACATTTCCAAATCACATCTCTAATGTGATGTTGAGTAAAGTTGCAGACAGTAGTTTGAACACTGAGCCAATATTCTTTGAATATTTTGTTGATTTGAGTTACTTGGCTTACTCCACAGATAAGTTTTAACATGCAGGTTAGGAATGACTGTTCTAGGAGAATGATGAATGTGTAAATAACTGACATCTCGAAGTGCACTTATATGTCTCTCTGTCCCTGTATGAGTAAGACTTTCTGGCTAGACAGAAAAGATCAGATTAGCAAACTCAAAAGCTCCCCCTTTTTGAGAGAAGCTCCATCAGGCTGTTGGAAAATGAGAGAAAGTAATTCTTTATTATTTGGAGAAATGGGCCAGATTCTTTCATTGGGTAGAATGAAACTGCAAGTTTTGGGCAAATTGAGCATGGTTTCATTGCAATCAAATCTTGCATCCACAGACAGATGCACAGAAATGTAGCCACTGTGTTTCCAGTGGCTGAGGCCACTCTAAATAGGTGCCAAGCACAGACAAGCACGATCTGTTTCCAGGAAAAGAAGTGCCGTAATTGGAAACAATTAAGAGAACATACACTGAATACAAAATAAGCTGAATAGTTAGACTGCTTTCTGCTGTTAGATGAGTTTAATATTGCTGTGAGACCTGGAGAGAGCATATTCAGCCTAGTAAAATCCTCCTTGAGTGCTTCGGAGTTAGTTACATCGCATGAAATCTTTAGTTTGCTTCTTCCTTCTGACCCTAAATGCAGCCAGGAGTAAATGTGGGGAAATTTGGAAGTTACCTTCTTTCCTGTTACTCTAGTGTAGATTAATTATAACTTTCCCTCATGGCCCTGATTTTCACCAGACATAGGATGAGTGAGGAACTGAGGCTACTTCTGTCCTGTGATCAGAATCCAGTAAACTAACTGAACTTCAAGAAACCCGTTCCTTGGTCTCAGAGGGAAGCTCAGAGAAGACCTCAATTAAGTGCAGTGTTAGCAATTTCGATTAACAGCATTTAAGTTAAAAGATAGATTCAGATAGGAGATTGGGTTTTAAAGGAAAATCCTGAGTTCTGTAAACAAGCATGCTTAGTAAAAAAAAAAATGTGTAAAAGCTGTATAGCTACATTTTTGGAATTACTCAACACTTTGACTACACCTCTTGATCAAAAAGGCATCATACAGCACCATTTATAGACTTGTTCCTCTTGTTCGTTGTGGTTTTAGGTTTACAGTTTAGCTCAATAGATTTTTTTTTTCCATTTTCAGTTGTGCCAGATTTATATAAATGGTAAAGAGCTGGACTTTTTCTAATGTATATTATTATTCCATTAACATTCTAGTAGCAGTTATTTGTCAACTTCGCTCTGAAAAATGACTAGGAGAAATAGTTTCTAGGTTATTTATTAAGTATTTTTAAATCACTCTATAATCACATATCTGTGTTATTCCTCCCACATCTGTATCAAAGACTGATTTCCAGATTACTGTCTAAGGATAATTTGCAGTATAAAGACATAGCCTATTGGACGAGGTTTTTATGTGGTTGGTTGGGTTTTGCTTTGATTTGGTTTTTTAAGTTTGGTTATTTGGTGGAGTGAATCACAGAATGGTGACATTGGAAGAGACCACAGTGGCTCATCTGTGCAACCTCCCTGTTTGAGCAAGGTCATCCTAGAGTACATGGCATAGGATTGTGACCAGATAAAATTTTTCCGGTGAGGGAGGAGCTCCCCAACCTCTTTGGGCAATCTGTTCCAGTGCTCAGCCACCCAGAGTAAAGAATTTCTTCACTGTATTCAGCTGAAACTTCCTGTGCATCAGTTTCTGCCTCTACGGCTTGACACCACACCTGGCTCCGTCCTCCTGAGACCCTCCCTAGAGTGAAACTGTATCTGAATATGTTTCAGGATTGTCAATAATACATAACATTCACTGAAGCCAACAGTTGCTGTGAATGAAAAGCTTTTGTTGACCAAAGGCATGTTGTAACTGCCTCTCTAATAAAATAAGTTGAACAAGTGATTTAATAATTGTGACTTTGACAAGAGATTATATAGTTTTGCCTTTGACAAGAGATTTTATAATGATAATAATTTTATATATGACTTAGGCTATGGGAAAAAAAAATCCAGTCGTCCTCTTTTTTAAATCAAAATAGAGAATTGCCTGAAAAAATTCAGTTGTCATCAGCAAAACATAAGGCAAAAACCTTGGTGTCTAATATATGATTTTCAGATGAAGGCTTGCTGCTCAGACCATTTGTGGGAGTGAAAACCAGTATGAGAATAAGTGTGTGTTTGTGACAGGGCATGTTCTAGTCTGATACATTATAAGCAACATAAGCAATTATAAGGAATAGCAATTCTTTTACCCTAGGATTCTTCTGCTCTTCAGCAGATGCTTTTGCTGGTGGGTGAATAATTGAGTGTAATTGTTTTGAGAATCTCCGTCTGGAGACTTCCCCTGCCATGTCTTCTCTAATTCATTTTCCATTCTATTATTATCTTGCATTATTTTGAACTGCCATGGTATTGCTTGCTTGTGATGTACTCAGCACGGGTGCCACAATGCAGAATGTGTACTGAAATTCAACATATATGTGTGTGTATATATATATATACACACCACAAATTTAATTGGATATATATCACAAATTTTCTGTGACAGAAGTCTTGAAGCTTAACAAGGAATGGTATTGTAGCTCCCTGATACTTGGAAATTATTTCACAACAGTTTTAATGAAGTAAGGAAGCTTTGCTGGAGGATCTCATAATTGCTTCCAAATTCCTTTGTCTTTGAGACATTCCAAGGATTGAAGTTAGTGGTTTTTCTATTGAGTCTGTTCAGTCCTTATTTTGTGTTTTTACTTGTAAAGTGAATAAAGCACCTATGTATTTATAAGCTACACTACCATGGCATTCAGCAAACATTGCAGTTGATTAAAACATTGGTCAGAGCAGGTTTATCTGATTCCATCAGTATCTAGAGGTTATGAACCTCAGCTTATTAGGGCTGTATTAGCGATGTCATTAATGATTTAATACTTCTTCCTTCCAGTTTTCCTCTGGAGGTTGACTTCTATAGCAACAGGTCATCATCAGGGAAAATTCTGGGGTAAAGTCTATTAATGATCCCATTTTACAGCTGGAAACTTTGAATCATGTTGGAGATTCGCATTTAGCAATTAGAGCCAAACCCTTACTAGAAAACATATTATTAGAAAGGGGAAAATGGATAGGGGATAAATTGAATTCTGCTAAAAGATCATAACTACAATGTATCTCCTGGTTTGTTTATTTTTTAGGGTAGAGTTTTTTCCCCCTACTTTTGCTTTCAAAGATGGCACCAATGTTTTTTCATATTCAGGACTACCACATCCATAAACTCATTTATGACAAGAAATGTTGCATCAGTGTCCATTGTAAAAAATACTGTGTTTATAAAAAGGAAATTTAGATATTTGATAAGATGTCCTTAAGAGAGGAGATAGCTGTTTATTGTTTTGGAAAACTGCCTTGGAAGAGACTTGGAGAAGCTGTCCTTGTGCCCCAGGCAGAATCAGATTGTCAGTTCTATTTTGTAGCTCATCAGTGATGGAAAGCTCATAGCTACCCTTGACAATCTATTCCAGTATTTCATTATTAGTCTAAATAGAGTGGTTTTCCTAAAATCTATGCTGGATCTTTCTGGTTAGTATTTGAGCCCATTATTACCTGTTTGCTCCATCACTGGTATGGAGAACAGATTCTTTTGTTATTTTTTCTGTTTTGTGCCTTAGGTTTTCTACTTCTGATAGTTCTTGTCAATCTTCTTTTGTACATCTCCTGTTTGGGCATTTCCTTAAATATCTAAAATCATTGTGCAGTGTTATGATTGTGATTCAGAGATCAGAAATAGCCCCCAGGTGTCACCCCCCACTTCTTTTAGTTAGTAACAGAATTTTTACTAACTAGCTTATTTTTATCTTATCTTGAGTAAGCACTGTTTCTTCAGCTTGTTAAAACCTGTTTGAAACTTTCACCAGTCCTCCAACATACTTGCAATCCCTATTATTATCAGGAATGTTTTCTCCTATCTGTCATCTAGATTGTTAAGAGATATGCTGAAAAAAGACTAAACCCTGGACAGACCCTCTGAAGCACCATACAATGCATCTTTCTATTTGACAGTGAAACATTGGTCCTCTGTGGGTACAGTGATCTAATTTCTGTTTTCAGATTTCCTTGTGACTTACTGAAGTCAAGATGAATGACAATCACTCCTCCTCTTCTAAAAAGGCCTTTTAGCCACAACACAGGAAGAAATTGGATTGTTTTGTCAGTTCATTCTTAACAAATTCATATTGATTGCCACTTATGTCTGTGTTATCATATAGCTGCATGCAATTGCTTCATCCAGAAATGGTCTTGAATATGAAGTTCAGTTTGACTTGTCTGTGGTTTCTCAGCTCCTCTTTCGGGCTGTTGTAAGCACAGGCATGAGAAATCACAGAGCTGCTATCAGTCCTCATGTCAGTTCAACTATTTTAAAATATATCTTCACTGATACTTGTCAGGCCAATTAAATATGAAAAAATGTAATTAATAATCTGTGTTCTCGTTTGAGCTCTGACTGTTGTTGCTGTTAATTCAGCTTGACACTGATACATCTCGTTCATATAGACTAAAGCAAGAACAGCTCTGGCTCTCTCTCCATTCTCTCTGAACCATTGGCTAATGTAGTCTTTTTAGTTTTAATTCAACCTGATTTATTTGTTCACAGCTTACTGCCTAGATACTTTGTGTTTAATAGCTTGCATAATTCTTGTGGTTGCTTGAACTTGGAATTGTATGGAAATTTCTGGAGAAGGATATTGGTCCTTTCCTAAGAACATGCTTAGGAGGGGACATGTTTCTGGAAGGTAAACTGTAGCATCTTGGTTTTGAAATCGTTCAAATGAGGAGAGGGAAGCTTAGGAGACAGGCAGGTGATAGGCACAGGGGTCAGAAGGAGGCTGGAGTGTTCATACACATAGGAAGGGCAAAGTGGCTGCTGGATTAAAACAAGAGTGAAGAGGAAGAATGTAAAGATATGGTAGGGAGAAAGGACCATAATTTTCAAAGCTTTTTTGTATCTGTTTTATTTGACAACTCTGAGACTTTCCTCTTTAAAAAAAAAAAAAAAAGAAATATAGTGTTCTACTTCATGTTTAGATATTGCAAGTTCTTTGGTGCTTTGGAGCACTCGCTTTAAGGGTGGACTGTTGGCAGATTGGCTTCAGAAGTTTGCCTGACCTGATCTTTGCTCAGCTGTGATCATAGGGTTTCTTTGTTTCTTATTGTCGTGTTCTGTGTCTTGACCTATTTGCTTGTGCTCCAGCTGTTTGTGCCATTCTTTTATGCTCTTCTTTAGTGATCTGACCTAGTTGGTGTTTGAGGTCAATGAAGAAGTCATGATTTAGCAAGGCTAATCTTTTGCAACGCTTGTGTCCTTTTACATTGAAATGGGCAGAATTTTTGTTCTCAGTTATTAGTTCTCTCTCATGCTGTCAACTCTATTTTACTTTTTTTTGTGCATTGAGAATAGCATTAATGCCTGATTTCAAGAATGAAAGGTCAGATATGTCCATAGGGTTCAGTCCCAGATTTCTGTGGGATAGAGTACTTGCTCTTAAACTCATGGCTTCTGGTTGTAGCATCAACTGGCCTTCACATAATACTAGCAAGCAGCTTCTTCCCTGTGAGTTGTTGGGTTAATCTTTATGACTGGATGCTGTTCTGTATAGCTGTTCAAGTGATTTGTTGTAGCGGCTTTGTGTCCTTTGGCATCCTCCTCATCACAGATACACTTCTGACCTATTTTTCAGCTCTCCTTCTTGCTTTACACCAACAGATATCATCAAATCAAACATCTCCTTCCCAGCGTTTACTGGAGCACAAATGTAGCTGTCTATTCTTTCAGGTACAGCTCAGAACTATGGGCAAGATATTGATATTACTACCTGAGCATGGCTCACAGCTGCAGGTAGACACAGAACAGAGGGCTAGAGTGGTCACTGTTCCTTGATGTATTATAACATTTGATGACTTCTCCTTATATCTCCTTTAGGTATTCTTCCACTTACTGCTCAAACACATCACAGTATGGAAGCTATTTTAAGTTAATATTAATTGCAAACTGATGAATTTCCCATTTTCTTCTCCTCCAAACACATAGGGAGATATACTGAAGTCTACCTGTGTGTATGTTCAAGAATAATTTGGAAAAGAAGATCTGACTGTATCAGTGAAGGACAGAGAAGACTTTTACTTAAAAATATGTATAATTAGACTATTATCTTCAAAATGTTCATATATGATCTTGGAGAAGAACTTCCCAGCATAAAAGAACATATTTAGACCTACAACTGAATTATGTAATAAGGAACTTCACCTTAATTACTACAAGACATTCAAGCGACACTTAAAGGGCTTTTATTGTGCAAACTCTTTTCGTTTTGAAAATACTTTGGCCTCATTGTTGTGATGAATATTATTTGGTAAATTACCAGGAATTTAGAGAGTACTCTAGGTAATCTGAAACAAATTTAGAAAAGTGAGATAAAATATTCTACTGCTGTGATTTAATTTCTTGTCATATATTTATCTCAGTAATATAACTCATTGCAGGAGGATATTGAAATGAGGGTGAGAAGTGTATTATTTTTTTGTAGGATTACTGGGAACATTTGCACTGGATAAATTCTTTTTCTTTTGTCCAGACACAAACAACTAAAACATGTATAAGGTATAGATTTCATCTTGTTCTCTGAATGATTGATGCTAGGTCATGTCCAGAATAAAATATTTAATTAGATGAACATCATTTGTTGTCTGGATTGACAGTCTGTATATTTTGTTTGATATTTCCATGAATGTGTAGAGGAATCAGAAATTACAAGTTTTGTCCCTATGTAAAGTTTTACACAAATTTGTTTTTACTGGCTGCTCTTTTTCCCTTTATAAAATATAGCAGTTCATATGAAATCCAAAGAAGAAAATTAACAGAGGTGAACAGAAGTCAGAAAAGTTGAGCATTTTCCTGGTGAAATTTTATGTGGCCGTGAAAATGATTGATTTCATTATTTTTTTTTTTCAGTGTAGTAACAGTACTAATTGTAGCTTGCCATCAGTGTTAAGCTAGGATTTTGAATTTAGCCCATGGCAGTAAAACAAGAATTTATGCCAACTTGCAGAGCTGTGCAGCTGATGAAAATCTCCATTCTAAGAAGAGTCTTTAAAATGTGTGAATGCAGAACTTCAGCTCTGTTGATCTTTGAAAAACATTGGAGTAGTTTCTACTCTGATATGTGCCAGTGTAAACCTCAAATTATTTTGGTGATGACTGTTAAATAGTTTTCATCAATGCACTTGAAATAGTGGGGTGTTTTTCATTTAAATGGGCCTGGATTTGTGGACAGGGAGGGGCTAAGAAAGTTAAAATGTCCTTATTGTATCGAGCAGCCTGGCGTACTGCTTTTACCTTGGGGCTGGATCTCTTCCTGTTTGGCAGTAACCCGTGTAGTAAGACTGTAGTAAAGCAGGTGGTATAACACCATCAGCACAAGAGGGTCTTCATTTACCTTGGTAGCTGCAGAGATTTGTGCAACACCTCCACTGCCTTTGTTGTTTTTTTAAAAGCACAAAAGTAAATTAAGAAATAAAACTGACTAAACTTGTTTTTTCCTGAAACTTCAACCTATAATTTGCTTAGGAACATTTTCAAAGTCCATTCTAAGCCACTGTAATTCAGTTTTCCATTAAATTGTTGAGATAAAACAGTTCAGTGGTAATATAATTGATAAACATAATGCACCTAGCATATCTCTGATGTAATTCTTCTGAGGAAAACTGAAATTAAGTAAAACAAGTACTAATAGTCTAAGGAGACATAAAAGGTGCACTTGGGGTTGCCTCTATTAGTATCTTTGGTGAATTTAACCCTGAAAATTATTTTCAGGGCAGATAAGAAAGATGTGCATGTTGTAGCTCTGAACAATTTGGCTTTGTAATGTACTAACAGTTACAAGTTAAATGCACTAACTTGACGAGTTAAACCAACAGCAGCCGTGTTTCTTCCTTCTACCTCTAAATAATGACTAGTTATAGCTCTTGGCTGGGGCTTATGTTTCTCTGCCATCTTCAGAGCTGTGTAAAGGAGAGGGATGGAGACCCTTATTTCAGCCTGGTTCCTCCCTGGCAAGTAAGTTTTAGGATTTCTGTCATTGATTTTGGTCTGTCCAGCAGCCAGACTTTTGGACTGAAGTAGTTTTCTCTTCCTTCTTTAGTCATTGGAGAGGAAGGGCCAGCAATTCATCCCATCTGTCTTAGGATGTTGATGAATTGCCCTGTGGAAGTACTTATTTGCAGAGGAAGTTTAGGCAATGATCTCAGCCTATTAAGAAGGAATGAAAATATCCTTACTGTAGTGGGAAGTTGTTAGTAATCAAGGAATTGCCCCACCTGCCCATATGCTTTGCTCCTGCAATTGTTATGCCTATTTCTCATAAATTCTTTGAAATGGCACCTGACTCTAGATCAAAGCAAAACTTTGATAAAACTCAAGTATTGTTACTAGTATTACTTTCCTGTTAGAAGGCCTCAATCTTTGGTACCTGTTATTATATGCTCCCCAGAATAAACTTCTAGAGATCATCCAGCTTACCCTGCCCAGAGCAGATCCAACTTTAAAGGTAGATGAGATTGTTTAGATCCAGTGGCACGTAGAACATCTCTAAAATGGGCCAGAAAAGTTGTCATGTGTGGGATGTACAAGTCAGCCATCCCAATCTTCGTTATTTTCTCATCCATTTTTGTTCCCATCCCCAGTAAATCAGCTTCTTCAGAGTTCCCATTTGGAATTGCCATCTGAGCTGATTGCAAACTCCCAAAGGATATTATACCAGTAACCTTGTCAGGTGCTACACCCTTGTGTAGCACATATAGCAGTGTTTGAGGGATGCTCTCCTAAGGCACTGCCAGCTAAGTATGTTTTGCTTCTTGTGAAAGAATGCTTTCCATTTTTTAAAATTTCATTTTGGATTTAAACAGTTCTGTACAATGTATAAAGGTGCAGAGTACAAGTTTTCTCTATTTAGTTTCTGTTACCAAAGAAGGTTGTTATCTTAGACATCAATGGCAGGCATTTGGATAAAGCAATATTTTCATGTGTCTATTGGAGAAGACTGATGGCGAGCAACAGAGAACTTGTATTTTGAATGTATTCTTTCAACTTATGTTATTTTAGTCTTAAAAAGGCATTGCTTTAGTTTCAGATACTCAGCTAAATCTGGGGATACAGATATGCTTTCTATATTCTGAGAAAATACACAGAACCATTCTTTTGTCATCTCCAGGTGAAAGTCAAAGGCTGTTTCTTGCTATGCAGTCTTGTGGTTTACAGGTATTACTTGTGGGTATCTCAGTGGCATTCCATGGCTTACCTTGCAATTTTGCCAAATTTGGTTCAAGGAGATTTTTTTATTAATTCAGCCAATTCTGAATCCAGACATTAGGGTTTTTTGGTAGTGGGACAATTCCTGACTTTCATTCTGGTTTTGAGAACTGTTGTTTCTCAAGCACTACAGACTCTTCTAAGAGTCCTGAGAACTTTGTGTTTCTCAGGATTAAATTTTGGAAAGTTGTCTACTGTGATGATTTTTGTCCCCTGAATATTAAGACTACTCTATTCTGCTGCTCTGTGGAACATTATAAATTGCTCTCATATGACTTGTGTTTCCCACTGAGTTACAGATGCTTTGGATTTAAGAACAGTCCTGTAGAGATGAAGCTTTCATAAGAATTTTTATTTCTATTAAAGCTTACAATGTTAATATTTTTAGCAAGGCTTTTCAACTTCTGTTACAGAAGGTATGCTTTCCTAAGTAGATGAGGTATGCTACCTCTCTGTGGGAATCCTTCTCGTGTCATAGTCAAAAATTGGCAGTTTAAAAATCTTCTATTTGGACTTTATTACTTTCGGCAGACCCTTTCAGTGCAAAAACCCAGATGTTTTAATGCATTTAAAAAAAGACACTCTGTTACATACACCTCGCCAAATCAATTATTGGGTAAAATGTTTGTGGTGAAGCAGCAGTTAATGAAAGAGTGGCAGATGTCAGACACAGAAGTGTCCATTTCACTATGGTGCTCTATGGTCTGTTGTGACAGCTAAATGAAGCAGCTCAACAGCTGTCAGCATGTTAATGTTTTGGATCAAATAAACATGCTTGGAAGAACTTTCCTCTGATTTTTAAGACTTAATGACTTTGAAGGCAGCCGTGCTTCTTTGCAGATGAAGTTTGAAGTGTTTTGTAAGGCCAGATGCAAGGAGGAATAACATTGAACTGCAGGCTAGACTAGTGTATTTTGATTTCACTGGAGCTATGTAACTGAACCACAGTGTGGCTTAGAAATTCCTGCTCAGTCTAAACATCAGAATTAAATCAAGGTTACAGTGAGGTAGATAGTTTTCTTCCTTTGCTTTACTAACTATGGAGAAACCATAGAGAAATAAGCATGAGGCAAACTTTTAACTTTTGAAGAGTGTGGAGACAAATCAGTCAAAAAAGCTGAACATATATAAACATAAACCTGGTATAACATCTGTCCATTTCAGTAAAATACAATGCAGAAGGCTCAAGAATGAATGTATGATCATTTAAAATGTATTTGTTTGGGGTTTTTGGAATTGGTTGGTGATTGGTTCATAACATAGTCAGCTGATTCTCTGTGAAAGCTTCTCTTGTGCTTGAGGGTTTTCTTGATTGCCTTTCTGACCTGAATTGTTTTGGAGTTACATGGCGGTGTAAAGTATGGACAGATTCTGCTGCATGTAGCTGGCCCATTCTTTTTCACTTCAAGATTTGTTTTCAAGTAGCTTATCCATTTCATAGGATCTGAAAGGGCATCTGTTATTGTTATTAAAAAAATACAGCTGGTGGGGTTCTCTTTGCCATGATACTTTTCATGGTTGACTGTCAGACTAAAATAGGGACGTATCTTTTAGCACCAAGGCTGCTGAAGAACTATGATGATAATTTATCTCATTGTTTTATTCTCTTTTTCTTGAGTTCTGCTGTTTTTCTCCAAGTATCTGCTTCTGACTGTGGATGATTGGCTTGTGTAACAAAACAAGAAATACACAGAAAACCAAAGTTCTAGATTATTTATCCGGGCTTGAAGGAATGAGTGTCTTAAAAATTAGAAAGAATAATTTCTGATGGCATCTGAGGTAACCAAGGGTGCTACCTCTTTAACTGTCTCTATGGATGGAGCAATGATCACTTATTTCCTGACGTTCCCTGCCCTTCTCAGTATCTAACTTTTAAAAAGTGCAAGCATGAGCAATTATCGAATATCTTATCTTTTTGCTCTGTCATTTCTCCAGCAAATGAGAGTGGAAGTTTAGTGAACTCACTTGAGGAATGCACCAGGGCTATGGAAGATGAGAGAAGGGGTTTGCCTGGGAGCTCTACCAAAGAAATAACGTTTTCTCCATTAACCCTGGGAGCATTATTACCTAGCTTTAATAAAGAAAAGTGATATCATTAACAGCTAGATACTAACCAATCTTCTAGTACTTCATTTTTTAATGCCAATGTGTGTATGAGAAGCAATTATTAATGATCATTGTAATGATAAATTTTAAAAACATTTGTATTAACTAAGTGAAAGTGTAATGCTGTTGAAAAATAAGGATTGCTGCAACTTAAGCATAGAAATTTGCAGGATTTTGTTGCTTGAGTTTTCATTTGGTCACTTGGTTTCAGGAATCTTGGGGTTTAAATTCTGTGGCAATCACCCCATATGAGACATCCGAAGGGAGGTCTTAATAGCCAATGGTTCAGAGCCCCATGGCAATGAGTCTGGCAGACTTTTTTATTATGTGTTCTGCAGGGGAAAGGTCTTTGCATTTCTCTATATTTACTACTTTTTCTGTCTGGAATTATAGCAGTACTCTCATCAGTTAGCAGACAGGCCACCATGCAGCTCAGTGAGCTTCCTGTGTATCTTTCTCTTCTTTTCTGTTTCTCAGGCTAGAGATGCCCCTTCCAGGTCTCAAAAATCTGTCCTTTCTTCTTTGGTCTGACTAGGTGTAGCTGTGGTGTTTTGGTGTGGATTTTATTACATTGTTACATTATTACATTATTTTGGTGTGGAGTTTGATTTGTGGATTTTATTACATTTTCTTAGCAAGCTTGGACAATCATAGCCATAAGTGTAATTGTGAAATATGTAGAGAGCTGGAACATGTGAAAATCAGATCCTTAATTCATGGTTATGACAGTCAAATTCTGAAATAGTTTTTCATTAGTCTTGGAAGCAGCTCTAATCACAGTAATTTTTTACTAGCTCCTGTTCCATGCTCACCCTCAAGTTCTCATATAAGACCCTTAGCACATAGAAATTATAATTTCCAGTTTTGAAACTTCTAAAAATTTTCAGCTGCTTTTTTCAACTCAAATAGGATATTTTCCCCTAGAAAAAATATTTTGTTACCTTTACTTTTCACCCCTATGACAAATGAATGAGTTTTAATCACTGTTTTTGTAAGGATTGATTTTCTTTCAGGTTTTGATTTCTAAGTTGAAATTGGGTAAATAAAATCAGTGTAATCTCCATGTCAATAGAAAGCAAGGAGAGTTATAAAGTAATATTCTACATGTAGCTTTGCAACAATAGAATAAAAAGTGGAATAATGAACTGTGTTTGTATCTAATTACATAAATAATGCATTTCTGTAATTGTCTAGTAGGGATGTGCTAATGAATAAATTACTTTTAATTGTAGGTTGCTTGATTGTTTCAGAAATATAATTGATTGTAATCAAGAATCAATTAAGTGCTGGTTGTAATTGTATTTATCAAATTTAATATATTATTATAGTTTAGAAACATTTTCAGAAAAGGAAGTATTAAAGGAGTACATTAGTGTTATGTGTTCATACCATTGGGTTGATCGCGCTTGCTATAACAGTGCACAACAAAAAAGATACGTGTATTTTCTTTGTTTAATCATTGTTTCTGATCTCGTCTGATTGGTGAGGTTAAACAAGGGTTTAGACTTGCTCGGTATTCGTGACTCTTAGCTTGCTGTGTGAAGTGGGCTTTTATAGAAAGCAAGTGCCCCCATGTGAGGCTCCTTCAGGGGGTGGTGCCCTGCAGTCGTGGCCAGATGAGAGCAGTGCTCTGCACAGCAGGGTGATGCTGCACGGGGCGTGCAGACCTGCCTGCCTTCTCCAGGCGCCCTCGCCAGCAGCCAGCCCCAGATACACTTTCTCTGACTGTTTCTGTCTTGTGGAACTGTTACCTTTTACTTCCAGCTAGTTTAATATTCTTTTTGTAAATAAAGCTTTATCTAGTGGTTTCAGTTTGAAGGATCTTTATGTACATTATGGGCACAGAAAAGGCACTGCCTTCTGTGCCCATAATGTACATAAGTCTGTGCCATAGGTCTGCCTTCCCATGGCTCTTCTGGCTTTACAAATATGAAAGACTAAAAATTCAATGAAGTCAATATGACTCTAAATGGATAGTGACCCAACCAGGTAAATGAAGAGGGCTCTGTTTTAAACTAGACCTCATTTTGCTGTGATGTGCAGATTCTTTGTTAATGCTGAACCATTTTTGGACTTTGTAGAAAGGGCCAATTTTGAGGCCCATTACACTGTGGTTGGGAGTGTGGATTGTCCATTAACTGCATAAAGTACAGAGCATATGTGCAATTCATGTTTCCATGGGTTTACAGGTCCTAATCAACAAACTTGACCAGATTGTGCACCATGGGAAAACTGAAATCTGCAATGAGGGGTAGCTGAAGCACAGGGCTCCCTTCTGAGGGCCTGTGATCTACTACTGCAGTTCCAGGAGAAGCAGCATTTCTTTGACAAGTGTGCAAAACACAAAGATAGTAAATATAGAGAGTGCCATCTACTGACCTGTAAGGGAGAAAATATATATATATATGTATATATATATGCAGCATTGTCCAAAATGAGTCAATAAAGTTGTTGATGTGTTCCAAATGGCTTCCTGACTGTAGATGCCTGAGTCTAGTTTGGGCTCGACTTTCCCCTTTAGCATCATAAAGGGATCAGTCAAGCTGCCTGATGTAATCTTGGTACTTCTAAAAACTTGTCCTTGTAACCAAAACCCCAAGACTGATGTGCAAAATTTCAGTGGGGAGGAGGGTTGGTTTTCTTTAAACTGTTGTTTTTAAATCAGTTTGGGAAGTGTCTAAACTGGGTATTTTTTGAAGCTTTTAGATCTGGTGTCACTGGAAATGTGATGGAATCTGTATCTTGTCCTTGGATCTTTTGCTGAATGAGCTGGGGAGTGGTTGCAGAAGCAGAAGCTGGGTCACCTCCCCCTGTTTTTTTTTCCTTGGAAAATTGAATGTTGAGTTTTCATTTTACTACAGAAAAGTGCTCTATCAGGTAATATCTGACTATCACTATAAATAGCTCCATAGTTCAACAAAGAGAAATTATCAGAATGACTTGCTTTCCTGCCTGTGGGGCTTTTATTTCAGTAGTGAGTTTTTGAACTTGAGGATGAAGAGAGTATTTGACCTTTTTGTTTTTTTCTTTTTTGTTCTTGCACTGTTTTCTGAACATAAAGAGTTGAGGGGGAGGGGGCGGGCATGGAAGGTGTGGAAAAGAGTACAGAAAAGGTAATTTTGGTCTTCCCCTTCACCCCAACAACTGAGCTTACTGCTTAGAAAAGGTTAAAAAGACAAGCGTAAAAAGGCAAATGTTAGGAAATATTCATTTGTGAATGGAGAGCAAAAGATAAACCCTTATTATATCACTGTATAATTCTGCAGTGTATCGTACCTGAAATGCTGAACTCACCTTTGGTCTTTGTGCTCCAATAGTGATGTTATATAAACTAGAGAAGGGTAATAGAGATGATCAAGAGTTAAGGAGATGCTACTGTGCTCAACAGGGTGCAACAAAAAAAATGGAAGGGTGGAAATGGTTACTTTCTACTACTCACACTTGAAGAATTGAGAGGCAACTAAATTTAGAAAAATATTACTGAGCACAGATGAATTTGTGAAACTTGCTCATATATTATGGTCTGAGAGGCAAAATAATGTTATTAATGAAGAATTCATGAAGAGTATTTTGGCTTTTAAAAGTTGCCACAGTTGCAACCTTTGGCTTAGAAAGCCCTTTCCCTCCTAACTTGGGACAATCAACACTACCTGGCCAGGAAGGATCACTTTATTCTCATCCCATTTCTTATATTCTCCTGTAATTATGGCCTACTGAACATAGCAGGAAATAGATTATGAAACCATGTGGATTTTTATTCTAACCCAAAGCACTAGGAGACTTTACCTCCTGCTCTGTGTCTGCAGAGTCATGCTCTGTTTTCTGACTGCTCTGACTGTTTGTGGAGATGAATCATTTTTGCACAAGTACTGCTGGCTGTCATTTGGGATGGTAGGCTCTGCTCAGGGAGGGAGGGAGGTGTGCCCAGAGCCAGGTTCCCAACTCTACTTTGTAACACAGGTGCCTGAAATAACTTGGGACAGTCTTTCAAATTCCAAAGGTACTTACTGGTTCTATCCCTTTACTGCAAACCAAAGACAAAATTCTCCAGTTCATTTGTAGATATATCTTGAGGTTGCTTGTCAGGAGGATTTCTTCTGGCTTTTCAAACTCAAGTGAACTATTTTGATTCTAAGATAATGTAACATAAACATGCCATTAATGAAGTGAATGTGTATGTAAATACACCATATCATTCCTATTAGCTGTTTTAAGAGGAAAATGTACAAAAGTTGCAAATGTTTACAACTGGGACTCCTCTAGGTGTCCCCAGTTTCTTCCCAGGTACATGCCTGCCTTTCAGACATGGTATGCCAGTTCCCACATTTCCACAAAATCTTTGGTTGTCAAAGCAATTTTCCTTGTTTATAATTTTAACCATATAATTTGCCTCATGTTGAATGTCACCCTTGGCCCATATCAACAAAAAAATTTCAAATAATTAAGTTACTCTTTCTTTCTGTCTTCTTTCCTTTTTGGCTTTCTTAAGTAATTCTTTACCATTGAGGTGGTGACACAGTGCCTAAGGAACAATATGTGTGATCTTCAAATACACAAAAACCCCCAAACCCAACAAAATGACAAAAACAGAGAAAGATGTTCATATACAGTTGGTTAGCAAACCTAGCAATCACGCCAGCTTCCCAAATCAGTTGCCAGTTATGTTCTGTAATCTCTTTGGTTCTTATAATACAAAAATCCTTGTCACTCACTTCGTTAAAATGGTTTCTTTTGTGGTCTTAACACTCATATTTGATTTCTGGGTTTTCTCTTTAAAATTTTTGTCCTGCTGGCATGCAAGCTAGTGTGAGAATGTCTGTAGAGGATGGTTTCACTGAAGAAGGCTGCTGGAAGGGCATTAATGTCCTGATGCAGGTGAGTCTTATGATGGGATTGTTGAACTGATATCCTTCTGGGTTATTTTATTTTTAAGTTGCAGTGCGTGTTTAGTGTGAAAAAAATTTATTTAGCAAAGTTAATTTTCTGATTTAAATAATTTACATGAGAGTGGCAGTTGGATCAAAAATCTCACTCTTTGCAGTGCCACAGTGCTAGACCACTTGTCCAGGAGGTCACACTTTAACAAACACAGAGTTCATGCATTTCTTTCAATGATAATACTGTCAACTCCAATTTATAACAGCCTGCTTTAATGCAGAGCTTACCAATAATTTGTAGTGATCAGAAGATCAATGAGATTTAGTGTTCTTGTTCTGCATGAACAAGTAAGGGTTGAGTGGCCTCCTGGGGGTTCCTTTCTTATCTTTGGCTGCGACAGCTCAGAGTCCTCAAAGTTGAAACTGTAATTAATTGATGTAATGTTGTTTTTAGGATGTAAAAATATGAACACTTGATGTTTTTTTACAGTCAGAAAATTGTGAAAGTTAAATCAGTCAATGACTGAATTTTATCCTCTTGGTTTCTAGCCATACCAGTGTGAGCAAACCCTGGCTAATGGCCTCTGTTAGCAGCAGTGTGCTCTGACACAGCAATGTGGTTGTGCGGCGGTTCTTGTGGGCTTTCTTTCCCCCATGGGGTGACCTCTTTACTGTCTCATTGAGGTAAATTCTTCAAGATTCTTGCCCTGATCTCATGGAGGTGGGAGACTGAATGACAGTCTCCACATGAAGACTGTTTAGTACAAATTGCACCTGAAAAAAAAAAAGAAATAAAATAAATGCCATCCCTGCACCCAAAACTCAGCTATGGCTATAGCATCCTCAGTCATCGAGGCATTTCATGCAATCTGTTGAATTAAAGGGATTTTTCCCTCACTCCTCATATCTAATTTTTAAGTGTACAACACTGAACTTGTTAGGAAAAAAAAAGCTTAAAGCAGTAAGGCAATAAGAATAAATTCCTGAGCGCTCCAGTGAGAAATGTGTCATATGAAATCATGGAGGAAAGAGCCAGCAGCTGTTACTGTGTTCCTAAGGGGAGAAATAACCCCTTCACAGTGAAACACAAGAATAAGAGAGAGGAAAACATATTTTAGCTTTCTTAAGCTGTAGCACTTGATGTAAAGCCAGTTCTGATTTAGAGTGGGTAAAAGAAGGATATTAGTTTTCTGGCAAGAAATGCAAATTACTTGTCCTACTTGTTGCTAATTGTAGTCCTGTAGATTGGTCAGCATATATAATTTTTTTCCACTAAATTACAAGATCAATTTGGATTTTGGCATATTTGCAAATAATCATTATGTTTATTTTTGATGCACATCAGATACATGTATGTTAATGTTTGTACTTTTAAAAGAAATCATACATCAGCTCCAATTTTTAGTCTAGGAGTGATACAAGGACATTCTTATCCCTAAGGTTTTGTGCTCAAGACTAGTTAAAAAAAAGCCAAAACAAACTCATCATTTTAAATAGCATATTTCTAAGATTTAGGGGTTTGTAAAGAGTTGACAAGTTATTTTTGCCCCACATGAATGACACTAGATGCAGAATAGTTACAGTAAATTTGGGAGGTTATTGCTCAGAATCCAGTATCTCCTAAACTTTAATCAGTTCAGGCTCTGGATGTGTGGATTTTATTAATATTCCTGAACTGAGTCATATAGACATGAGTTATTTGAGGTGGCATTGCAATTTTTCCCTAGCTACTCAATAATTGCTCTGGAAAAACTGTTCAAATTCTGTTCTTGCTGCTGGAGGAAGATGGGATGTAAACCTACTTTGCTTGCTTTGCATTTATTTAAATTTGTCACTTTGGGAAGTTTTTTTTTCAGAAAAAAAAAATGTCCTCAAGTTGCTAAAAGCTCATCTCTGGAGGAACTTTTATCATTGTTTCATCTGCAAAGGAAGAGGTAGTGTTAAGGTTTCTTCTGCTTCCAGGCTGCATTTTAAGATTCCAATAGCAAGTGTTCTAAGTGGAGCAGGATTGTCTGAGACACTGTGACCAGAATTCACAGATTACCTATTGAGGGCTCTCTGCATTCAGTATTTCTGAGTCTTTCCCTGTCTCTGCCATTTGTTGTACTGACGGTTTTCAAGTGCCTAACTGTTGCCCATAGCCTGTAATTGCAAGGTCAGTCTAAGGTGAAGCTGTGCCTTGTTTAGGGGAAGACATGAACAGTCTGTTTAGGCCATATGTTGTTGCCTTGTCCTTTTCTTGAAGCCTTTGGGTAGCTCAGGATGTTATGTATAATGATTAGGAGCACCAAAGTCTCTCAGAGTACACGGCTGAGGCCAGCTTGGGTCTGGTACGCTTGGCAGCTTTGTGGGGTCCCTGCTTGAGTCTTAGATGGGTAGAGAAAGAAAGTTGTTCTGGTCTGATATTTGATTTTGAGAGTTAGGTACTACATATTTCCTGGCTTTTCTTGCTATTTTCTGCATTTTTATTGCAGAGAACAAACCCCACCAGGTATCTACTTTTCCCGTTTTTTTTCAAATGCATTGTATTTCCCACATCCATGGGAATGGCTGCTCTGTATTGGCTAGCAGCCAGTGTCTGGAGGACACTTTTTTTCAAATAATTTTGTTGGGCTTTTTTTTTGAGAACTGAGACTTTCTTTGCCATGATTGCAAAAATGGGGAAAGGGTCAAACAATGTAAGGGTGGTTCTTTGACAAGTAGTTTGCTTGCGGCCTTCCATTAATGTTCAGTCTAGGTGTTTGCTTAGCTATTAATTTGGTAAGAAGCACATAAGAACAGAGATCTATTATTTCCTTGCTGAAAAAAAGCACAGGCTATGGCTTTGTTTTAAAACAGATTATGGTTGCTAAGTAACAGTCCCATAAACTGAGCGTCCCCCAAAAACTAATCCCAAAGTCTTAAAAAGAGAGAAATGAAAGACGTGATAAATCTTACTCTGTCCATGTGATTAACAGACATTCTGAGTTAAACCTTGGTCCCACTGTTGTTGGTGTAGAAAGCTCCTGCTGACTCAAGGACATGAGTATTTCTGCACTGATTCTCTTCCAGAGTAGAGAAATTTGTAGTATAACACACTTATTTGAGAAATTTTGTTCTTTTTAATAAACTACTTACTAGAATTTTTCACATTGCCTCCACCTTTTCACATCTGCAATGTTGGGGTATTTTTTTTGTTTGTTTTTTTGAGGCAAATAAAGAAATACTTAAATATAGGAATGGAACTGGACATTGTCTTTAATTCAAAAGAAAGAATATTTCAGATGCAGCTAATTGATGGCTGCTTCCATCAGTGCGTATGTTTTGTTTCCCAGTAGATTATGTTAGTTACATGGGTGTGCCACAGCTCTGCTTTTTCTTGCAATGCTCACAAAAAGACAGGAAAGCAGGTCTAGGTTTTAGGTTGAGGACTAGAATGACATCCTTCTCCTTCACAACTGGTGCTCAATAGTGTGAGTCACAACACCTCTTGATCAAGTCAATAAATCTCCTGCAGTGCAGACACACCAGGTAACGTCTGAGATGGTACCAGGCATGGAAGTGAAATAGCCATGGAAGTGAAATAGCCATGGAAGTGGGCTCTGCACCTGAGCACCAAGCTCTCCCAGAGGAGGTTTATTAGCTGGAGAGAAGACCGATGCTTTTGGACCAGGGTTAGTTCACCTGGATGTTGCTGTGCAAAGTAAATAAATGAGCATGGTCAAGCACTTGCTTAGATGTTTAAGCCTTATCCATTTATTCTGCAGACATGCCTTCCAGTAATTGTATTTGTGAACTTGGTTATGTTGTATGCTTTCTGTCTATTTCTTACTCATTCGAAGATTTCAAACTGTTGACAGCTTACAGAAATTGCCATATACTATTGCAGTTAATACTACTACTTTTACGTTTGCCAAATTTAGTGACCTTATAAACTGACTTAGAATGTGAATTTCTCATTAAAATATGTAGAAAGCCACTTTTTCAAGTCGCTCAGCATAAACTTATCTGTTTTGCAAATGTTTTTGTAAGAGCAATACTGATGCCAGCATGCACGAGATGATTATTTTATATCTTGTAATTAACCAGAGAATACGGTAAAGTGAAGTTTCAAGTATATTGTTTTCTAGTCATTTGGTACTTCTGGTGTCTGGGTCTAGTGCACTGCAGTGGTTATTTTTTGTGTTTGACATTGAGCATCCCTGCCTATGGCACGGGATAGAAGCTGTATGGTCTTTAATGTCCCTTCAAACCAAAGCAGTTTTATGATTCTGTGACTGAGGTTTGTGTTGGGCCTCCAGACATTGTTCATCCTGTCCTTGACGTGACATGCTTTTAGTGGTGGTGGTGGGCTCTTGTGCACTCGCCTTGAAATGCTCTGAGCCTGTCTCAGGCTGAGCACTGCCTGGCTGGAGGACATGTCATTGAACTGGGAGTCTGTGCAGAGTTGTGTTCTCAGCTGAGCATCTCCTGGCTCTTCTGTGGCTGACAAAAAGCCAGGAATGGGTTACCAAAGTTTTAGGAGAAAAATGCCCATTTATATCCTCCCCCCACCAAAAAAAAAGGTATCCAGAATGTCACCAGACTGAGGGAAAATGAGAAACTCAAGAGACTGCATTGTAGAACAGGGACTATTAAGTTATTAGATTTAAGTCTTCAGATTTAAGTCACTGAGGGTAGTTTTGTCCTTGTTTGTCTAAATGCAATCTCCTTGCAAGTAGCTTGATTTTTAAAATAAGAAAAAAACTCGCCCTGTAAAACCAGGTCCTTTCTGTCTTCTCAGTAAAAAGAGTGCACTGAGAAAATCCTGTCCATTAACAGTAACCTGTTTTGTTTCTTCACAGAGGAATTTTGTGTGCGTGTCTTGGGATCTATTTAAAGCATTTTCATTAATTGTGTCCACTTAAGCAAGTGATTCAGAGTGTTTGTAGCACTAAGCAGCTCCCTCATTACTTACCACTCCATGAGTCTCTGTCAACTAATGTATTTAACTGCCAAAGATTTTCTATTCTAATTCATCAAAAATGTCCTCAAATCTTTGATTAAAAATATTGATGAGAATGAGACTAAAAAAGATCTTTGAAAAACCTCACTGTTTAGTTGTCCAATTCATTGATGGTTTGCCAGTCACTTCATTTTCAGATGTGCTGGTAGTTTTTGAGACCCTCGGTACATGTTAGATATTGCTGCTTGTTATACTGTCATTTTTAAAACAATAAGATTTTAAAATCAAAGTGTCAAGTAGTACAAAGCAATTTTATTTTTTTAATCTAAGTGTTTTATTAACAGAAATGTTATTACTAAACTCATATCTATCAGAAAAGGTTAATGATTCAGTTGGGCAGACCTAGTTACCATGGAACTTGTTGACTGAAATAGTTTTATCTTTTAGCTTTTTTAAAAATAAAGTTTCTATTTTTGAGTTATCTATTTAGATGTCTTAGGAGCCATATCAGCACCACCCTCCCACATTTTGGGATTTTTTAAACTTTTTATAGACTTCTAACAGTGAAACCAATTTTTATATTTTTGTAATCATGTACAAATCACCTTATTTCTCCAAGAGATTTATCAATAATTGACAACATTTTGGAAAGCTCTGTATCCTTTAGAAAATAGTAGATTCTACTGTCATTATCTTTACTTCCTCATTATTTATATATTTGTGGCTTTCATCTGCCCATTCAAAGCAATTTTAATATTAATAATAATAATAATTTTTATTTAAATATCATGATCATAGTAATGACTGAAACATGACCTATGACAAATTCTTGCTGTATTCTTTCGTATTTCTGTACCACATGCTGCTTGAAGGAAATAAACACAACATAATAACTGTTTTTCAAACCAGCCACTAACTTTTAAAGTCAGTTTTTACCACAAGTTTTTAACTCTTTTGTCAATGGAACTCAGTTTTGCATCATCTCTGTTTCTGCTGCATATGCTCACTAAACAAATTGTGTGCTTTTTTAAAAATCTAAGTGTAAACTGTTTACCAGAATGACATTCAATATAAGAATATTTTTGACCAATCCTCCACAACATGGGCAGCCATTAAAGAAAGATTTTACCTGTTTTTCTGATGTTGGTTGCTACCTGAAAGGAGTGGATGACCTGTAGGATCCCATGTTTGGTTTGTGTGCTGTAGTTCTTAGGTTCCACATTATCTGCTGAAAGGTGGATGTAGACACAGTGATGTACCGATAATATTACAATCCATTCCACTGGATTTCAGTTATATTTCCGATACTTCAGGATTTTTTCTTCTACATGTGAATATCTTCAATTTGTGTCACCTGTTACTTAGGCAACTAGTGTTCATTGTTGGGCAATTTTTTTAAAGTATGTCATTAAAAAAGTTCAGCGGAGTGGGTTTATGTTATTGTGAGACTCGCTCATGTAGTACAGTGTTTTTGCCAATTACTCTATTGAATGAAAAACTTTTTGGGCTACCCAGTTAGGTTTATGACTTTGGAGGGTGAGATTTAAAAAAGATGGGGCCAACTGAAGCATGAAACTCCCTCTATTACAATAGACTTTTCAGGACTTCTCAACTCACCCCCTATCTCTGGTGGCATTTTAGCTCGCCCACTGCTAGCCTTACAGATTAAGCAAATGCCTTGTTCTTGAGGAGAAGGACATTTATGATGTAGCTTTCCAGATATCCCTCTCCAGCATCCTGAGGTCTTCCAGGATCAGGGGAACACAGGTTAGTAAGGTGTCAGAGGCTACCAAAGGAAGCTGCTGCCAGAGGAACTCTTCTTTATCACCTTTTTCAGGACTGGAATGAAGAAAAACTGTCCTGCCTGTGAATTGTCCTTCCTGTTCAGCTGCTCTGGAGCCTTCTCTTCCCAAGCAGGCTTTCATGACCTTGTGATAGGTCAGTGTATTTGGAGCTGGACAGTAGCTCAGTTCTGTCCTCTGCTGCTTTTCCCTCTCTCTATATGACTCATTCTGCATATTGACGTAACTTAGGTCCACCTGAGAAGATAAACCATCAGTCAGACAGCTTGCAAATTGACATTGCAACTTGGTACATTAGTGAAATACATAACTTTAATACAAGTATTCAGTCTTTGGCCGATGACAATTGCAATGATGTCTATATTGTCACCAAATTATGAACATTCGAACACCTTGACCAATTTTAAAAATTATTGAAGTAATAAATACCTTCATTATACTTTTTCAAACTCATTTCTCACAAATGAATGATTTGTCTTCAGAAGTAAAATTGCATTGCACTTATTTCTGCATGGATTCAACAATTACCCTGAGAAGGTATAATTTTATAAGATTGACAAGAAAAAAAAAAAGTTTACAGGAATGAAATAGTCTTTCAGATACAAGTTATATTGTGTTCTATTACCTTAGACTTGCAATCTAAATATCTGGTGAATTTAAAATAAAATGTTAAGTAATTTCAGTTTGGGTTTTCCCATTATTTTCTCAGATTTTTCCTTTCCTTTCTTTTCTACTGTCACTTACCTTTAAACATCCACTTTTTATGTCTTGATCAAAGCTGAAAAGATTACTGTTTTTATTTGAAAAGAACTAGTACAACATGAATCTCTGTTTTCTTTTTATGATATGTTTATTTGTGATCTACTGTAATAATTTACAAAGATGCTTATGAGAATAAAACTGGCTAAACGAAAATCCCTGGTAATGCGAGAAATAACTTTCTTTCACTTAATTTAACTGCAGCATTGAAGTGTAACATTACTACAAAGGCATTTGTACTTTAGAGATCACATTATTGTGCTTATTATGGTAATTATAAAACACCTTAATAGGTCATCAAACTTATGAGGAAAAGAATTGATCAGGTTAGGGAATCTATACAGAAAACGAAGGCTATTTAAAGTATTCTTGATAGACCCCTGAAAATAACAAGTGCCTTATTAAGAAGAAGTTCTGTTGCTAGGAGACAGTAACAGCAGTGTCAGAATAACATGTTTTTATTTCATATAAGAAATGGTGGTTAACACACCTAGGTAGATAATGAGCAAGGATAGCTAGGTGATTTAAAAGACTGGGTGAAAAACAGTTTGTGAGATATGAAGCCAATAAAAACTGCAGGTCTCTAAAGGCTGGCTTAGAGTAGTGTCCACAAGAACAGACTAGTGACCAAGACCTGTTTGAAGCTTGACTGATTTCATATGGAATCAAAACTTACCAGGACATCTGTGACAAATTATGCTTGATTGCCATGAGTGGCTGACAGAATGGCTCCTGCCCTTGCAAATAAGGGAATGTGGGTGAACAGCATGAAAATGCTTTCAGATACTTACTTGCATTCCATGACTGTGTCACTCCATCTACTTTGGACACTCTTTTGTGAAAACTTTGCTGGCAGAATTTTTCATAGAAACAGTAAATGTTAAATACATGTAACTAAGTATTTGTGAAAATAGTTTTGGGGAGGGAGGTTTTCTTTCAAGTGTAAAAATTATCCTACTATATTTAACCATTCAGATAACAAAAACAAAACAAAACAAACAAAACCAAAACCACCACCACCACCAATAAAAACACCAAAACAAACAAACAAAAAACCAACCAAAAAAAACCCCAAAAACTCAACCAGTAAGTGAATTTTTGAACTTGCTCAGAATCAGAATATATGTCTGATTTATGAGTTAAATGAGAACATAAAAAATTTAAACTACTCCTGGTTCATTTCCAGAGGAGGGGAAACAACAAAATACAAATTTTGTTACAAAATAATTAATTTGAAAAATATATTCCCCTACAAACTCAGACATTCAACTTGAGATGTATTTTCAACCTGTTCCTCAGAGCATACAGGAGCAGCCAGAGAGGGGGGCGTGTTTTGCACATAATCACAATTTTGGGACAAACTCTAGTTTGTCTGGATTCTTACCTGTCAGCTATACTAAACATGTCCTGTACTTTTTCTTTGGACATTCTAGCAGCAGAAACTGAGGAAAATACCTGTTGTTCAGTGAATTCTTTGGAAACAGTTCTTGTATACTTTCCGTATACTTCAGTTAATTCCTCGGAAGGGATTATTGTTATGATGATATTACACTATGTAATAGTATTTTAAAAAAACATCTTTTGACCTAATTTAAATTAATCTCTAGAGCTGTGTATAGGCCTAGCAATCACAGACAACTGCACCAGATAAGAAAAATGCCCTTTAATATTAGACATCTTCCTAATTAGGCTCTTGTCTATCTAGAAGTCCATACGTTTTCCCAATCCTTTATAAAATTCATGTACATTTATAATTCATACTGGAACAGGGAAATAGTTATGAATTGTAAATTCAGATGTTTTCTTACATAGGTCTGAAATTATGCCATGATACTATTGCCTTGGCCTGTTCCCATTAAGGCTTATTTCGTGTACAGTTATATTTTCAGTCCTCTTTTCAAAGAATATATAGCTGTTTCCTATCTGAGTCTGACTTTCTGACCCTCCTTTGTTGTATGCTTTTTTCTCTTTTCAGATGCTCCCTGGTTAATCTCCATGTTTTCTTCTATGCTCCAATTGCTACAATGTGAGGAATGTCTCAGGCTTTCTATTTGCAGACTGCTTTCATGGTGACAGCTTCTGCTCAGACCTTCTTGCCATGGCTCTATGTTTCTGAAGCCATCAGTTCAGGTTCATATCCTCCAGATTCTTCCAAAACTAGATGGGAAGATTCGTTCTTTCTGTTGTTTCAGATAGCCTTAAATAGGAGAGAGTGTAGTTGACCCTTCATTGGGGGTGGTTAGGGGTGTTTAAAATCCATCCATTTCTAGTTCCAGGGTGAGAATGGCATGGGGGAATGAATTTATGTTTTCTCTAGCATGTGTATAAATTTTTCAATCAGTAATAGGACTATACTGTACTGAGTGAGCAGTTGAACTTAGTGAGTAATTTAAGTCAGGTTTGGGAAATAAATCTGGTGCATCAAAGAGTGTGTTTTTATTTCATTAAGATTTTAAAAGAATATGTGTGTTGACTCTACCTTTCACCAAAAAACATAGGTACATAACGCAGGAAACAAGAATGGATTGACTAGGAGACCAAAGGACACTACATCTAACTAGAATAGATAAACAATGAAAACATAGTTTGAAAAGCAATCATTAACTAATAAAGCAGATGTATAGATGTTGCTGGTTTTTGAAAGATGGTTTTTATTATAATTAACTATTTTTATTAAATTTTGGTATTTGCTGTTCTTCATCTAGAATTATGATTACAAAGAATACAATGACCCAAAATGTGTTGTGTTATGATTCTCTTTTCTGCTAAGATCAAGTTGACTTTGTATCACAGTGCCTGTTTTTTTCATGGCATCACTGCCAAATGACATTGCAGTCTTAATCATTTTCTTTTGATCTAGTTCTACATTTTAAATTTCCAAGTCAAGACAAGTCATTATTAAGGTTGCCTTTACAGTTTTAACTTGGCCTTTGTGTGTATGTCCATCCTGATAAAAGGATTAATTACACAGGAATGGACATTTTTTACCCAGCCTGTGGGCACCCCCAGTCCTGTATGCATGTGAAGTAGCTACTGAAAACTTTTCCTGTTACATGTTCTTAGGTCTCACTAATTGCTGGCTAGCCAAGTCTTGTTATGGAGAGACAATTATTAATTCAGTTGGGTTTCTCCAGTGGTGTTTCTCACTGTTGTTTCATGTGTCTTTCAAATAAGAATGAATGTCTTCTCACATGAGAGAGGTTGATGCTCTTACTTTTCTATAAAGAGAAATAGAGATAAATTTTTGTCATTGAAGTTGACTAATTCTGACCATCCAATTTGAATTGTCTGCAACTTAGTTTTTGAGTCAACTACAATACTACTAAATCCACCAACTTCTGTGCAGTTCTTCTTTTGGACAGCTTCTCCTCCTTGGCTGGAGTCAGCCAGGGGGGCACAGAGAATCAAGGTCTCTTCTCAGTGACCTCTTCTTGAGATGTCCAATAATGGCCCAGAATTGCAATTACTGGGGAAACATGAGTTTCTATTTTTGTTCATTCTGAGGTTTTTCAAACATATGTGATGTATCAGGGACATATCAGCAGATTATGTTGGAGATGGAACATTTTACTAATTCCTATTAAAATGGTTACATTTTTATGGATAAGTGATTTTTTTTTTTAATGGGATTTTGATGGGTTGGGGTTAAACTAATATGAGAGTGGGAGAGGATGCCATGTGGGTATTTCACTTAAAAATCACAACATTCATGTAGTTGCATTAATATTTCACTGTAATATGGCTCCTGTATAACGGAAGTTCTTTAACTGGACTGAAATATCTGACCAATGCCCTTGACTGAATCTCCACATGTTCTGTCTTCTCCAACACCATAGAAGAATTCAGTTTCCAGTCCAAATACCCAAATATGAACAGAAAAAAGCAGCATGAAGCAGAAATAAAACAGTGAAACTTCAGATGATTTTACTAAAGCCCCAGACGTGTGAAAACATAATTTTATGATGCAACCTTTTGGTGATCATTTGGTTGTCTCCTGTTTTAACTTGTTTAAATAGGTGCAACAAAACTGAGAAGTAAAGAGGGAAAGTTTCTGAATATTTGCTTTCCTTATAATGAAATTGTTTAAATATCTCCAATAAGAACTATAATATTTTTGGTATTGCTTTTCTTTGTGTACAGGTAATTGGCTCATACTTAGTCTTCCCTCCTTAAGCAGGAATTTTAGCATAAGTTCACCGTAGCTGTGAACAAGTTTATAAATAAGGAAATGCTTTTGTTTGAAATGCAATTTTAGACTAACAGGTCCTTGAGTCTCACTTTAAAGTTTGGGTTTTTTTTTTTTTTAATTTAGACAAATTCCAAATTTATAGTGTAAATTAATAATGAAAAATGAAAGAGCATGCAGCATTAGCAAGAGCTTAACCAGAAGCAAGGAATAAAGAAAATGTGTACTGGTGTTCCTAAGTTAGAGAGTTTTTTTAACTTTTGTTGTTTTTTATAGATGGGAACCTTTTGAAGCTCAGTCAGGATAAAAGTAAAGGTGTGTATGTACGTGGAAAGGAAGAACTCCAGCACAGGATGGGGAACAGCTCCAGTCAAGAGACCTATGGATCTTCATGGACCATGAGCTGAACAAGCTTGAGTAAAAGCAGAGTTGTAAGATTAAAAGTTTAGCGCACTTGTGTATTGGCAGCATTTGGGACTTAGGTTTATGCAAGGAAGAAAACATAAAAGGAAGTATGAAGTGTTGACCATTTTTTAAAAACATGGTCTATGAGCTTTGAGTAAAGACTTCTGCGGCTTTGGGCTGAATTGTCAAAAGAACAGATTTCCATGGGATAGTCAGTAAGTTTGATCACATTTTCTCTGTATCACATCTGCGAGCTTGCCTGCAAAGAGAAAAATAACAAAAAAAACCCCAGTTTTCATACTGCAGAACTCCTAAAATGTCTGAATCAGAAGAATATCAGTAAAAAAATTCTGTAGATTGAGAGTTAAATTTTAGGGTTTTGTGTAGTTTAGTTCTGTGTATCTGGCTGTCACATCCCAATGAAGCAGTAGCTGAGTATCTAATTTCTCTAGCCTTATATTGGCTTTATCCTTTAAAGGATACTTCAGAAGACATAACCAATGAAGAAAAGCAGTGTTTGCAATACAAGGTTTACTGGGCATAATATGATGCTGACAACTAGGCTGACAGTTTCTGTATTCAGGCTGGTTTGTGGCCTACCAGCTTGGTACATATAGAATGGTGGTTTCTATCAGTCAGTATCTGCAGTTCTGTGCCTGCCATTACCATATGGGACAAGGAATAAGCTCTGATTATAATATAGGTGATGTGGGAGGTCTTGAAATAAGCTCTTTTCTCAGTGATTGGCTCTGGCATAGAGAGCTGAGAAGTATATTTTTGGATTGGTTTCACCTTTATTTCAGAGAAACCAAAACAGTGTAATTTCATAATTTCTTAAAAGTGTTATCAAGATCTGGAGAAGAATACTGTTATTTGAATTTGGAAGAGAATCCAGTTGAGTGCTTTGCATCAGTAAACTTCAGAGGGCTCTATTAATTTGTCATGCTCGACAGGAAGAAAAGCAAATTGAAGGAAGTGCGTGTGTAGTGCTCTTAGCACAGTTTTGGATTTAGCTGAACTTTACTCTTCAGTTCACTGGCTCGTGTGACATTAAGAAGACAAGAGAGGTCAGTCAAATGGCAACTTCAAAAAGGTTCATAAATTCCAAGGATGGCTCTTGACTTTGGCCAGGCTGGTGAATCCTTAGCTAACTGTCACAGTATGCCAGTAGACAAGCACTCTAGATGTAAATTGTGTTCTTTTGATTTTCAAGTAACTTGCAGGGAGATAGCAAAATTCTCAAGTTCCCATCACAATAAAACAAAATAGATTTTGTGAATTTGTTATATAAAGTTTTTAGCAGGTTCTAACAGAGGGAGACTTTGATTTGTGTAAAGCTTTTTATGGTGCTATTTAAGATTTGACCTCTCCCTTGATGTGATTAAAAGTGGCAATATAATTAATACTTCTTCCTGACACTAGGGCCAGCAGGCCAGTAGTTGCCAAAGAAGGAAAGACGTTATTTCTAGAAGCTCTACTTTTTGAAGTTCTGCTTGTACCAAATGGGATTTCAGTTTGGTAGATAAGGGAGCTGTAAGCAAAATCTCAAAAGTGCAGAAATGAAGGATTCTTTGAACTACTTACAATTGACCTACAAGTTTCTTTAACCTCTGTAGACCTCCTGCACAGACCTGTAGCCAGTTTGGCATACATTTATTCACTATACCTAACTCTTCTTCATATGAACAGTGCTGAAAATTGTAAGGCTGGCAAGCTTCCAGAGTTAGCAAACCATTGTAGAAGCACCTTCAGACTTTGAAGAGCAAGCAATAAAGAATAAAGGAGTGTTGCTCAAATGTCCACAGATGGAAATTAGCCCTGATCATTTATGGATGGCTGTTAGCAGAATAGTGGCATAAATTAGAAATACCAATGAAATGCTATTCAGGTGATTAAATCAAAGACATCAAGGCCAACTAGTTCAAGAAAGAAAGTGAAAAGGAGTAATTCCAGAGATGACTGCTGATTTAACTTGTTTCAATTAATACACTTCAGCGCCCTTGAAATGCCTCCAATTGATGAATGCAATAGTAACGACTACTGAATCCATCAAAAATAAATGTGTTCATTGTGGGTGACTTTTGAATTTAGAACCACCAGAAGAGAAAGTTAAGCCTTTGGGCAAATTTGAGGCACCTCACCATTGCAGTAGATAGCATTCTCATTTCTTGGATAATGCATGCCTGTGTGCACTGAGTAAGAGGAAGCTGGAGTGGATGGGCAACACCTACAGAGGTCGCAAAACCCATCATGTAGCAGAGAGTTTTCTGTGTGTTCAGAGATATTTACACATTAGTTCACTTTCCAGGCTAGACATATTTTGCAGTTGTGGGTGTGCTGACCACTTGCTCTTCTGTCCATCAGTACCGGTTGATTGTTTCTAGGTACTGCTCCATGAGCATTACATTTGTTCTCCCAAGACAAAAAGCCAAGTTACTCCTTGGAAGTATATTTTGGATTCTGTGGACCAGCATTTTCCTCTGCATCGTAAAAATTTAAGCAGCTAAATAGACTGATCCTGACCAGATTAGGTAGTGCCCTTTAAAATTTTTTTGTGAATACAAGGCTTTTTTGTTATGCAGTAGATTTATAAGTTTTAATGCCTGTGAACACCTGTGAATAGATCAGACTGTGGATGCAGAACACATCTTAAAGCTGATATCCCAGATAATATGAATTCCAGATAATGAATCAATAGCAGTTTTACTTCAACTGGGGTATAAATACATATATAATTATAATATCAGCATTGAAATAGCCTAATTAAAATTATAAAAAGAAAACTAGATGTAGGATAGGATCTACAAAGATAATTTAGTCCAACTGCCTGGTGGCTTCAGGGCTGACTGACAGTTAAACATGTAGTTAAGGGCTTTGTCCAAATGCCTCTGAAAAACTGACAGGCTGGAGCATCAACCACCTTTCTGTGACTGAAATGCAATACAGAATCCTTAAGAATCCCTTACGGTAGCTAACTGCCCCAAAGAATCCCACCTTAATCACATGGTTTCATTTTATAAGGAAAGACTGTAGTAACTTACACTACCTTGCTGTAGTCGGTATTTATAACATGGTTACTGTTTTCTATTTGCTGTGAAAGATACGTAGGGTTGTTTCCAGGGAGTTTTCTAGGGGAGAACTGGGTGGAAGACCCCTTTTTGTCTATATAGTTCCAGCCATCTTAATTTAAGTTATAATGGGCAAGTTCCCAACTTTCTGGTATTCTCTGTTAGAAGTCAATCCCAAGCCAGTCACCATGATGGCAAGGAGCAGAGTCTTTGGAGAGGCAGCATCTCATTTGCAGTGAATTCCTGGATGATTTTTCTTAAATTAGCTCTTCCCCAGGAGCAGCTTAAATGTGGTTATCCATTTAAATAGTTCACTACTGGGAAAACAAAGCTCTATAAAGTACAAGATCTCATTTGCAAAGGGGGTCCTGGGGATCGAAAGTGGATATACACGTGCCATGTGTTGCAGTCTCCGTTCTCTGCTTTTCCTGCTGTTAGGAAATAATTTGAAAATTATCTAAAATAAGAGCAATATATTCCGTGGCTGAACAAGAGGCTCAGATCTGTCTCCACAGCATACTGGACTGATAGCCTTCAGCAATAGTTCCTTTAGTCCACAGGAAAGAAAGAAGTGAGCAGTTATTTGTAGGAACAGCACAAACTCTTCCCAGGAGGGATGTCTTGAAGGCAAGGCTTGGCTGTGGTGTATGGGGACCTCTGGCCATGGTTGTACTACTAAAAGGGAAGTTCCCAGGGCTCCAGGACTGTTCTTTGGTCATAAGAGTATCTGCATATAGCAGCTTGTGTCTGTGATGATTAAAAAAAGCCCACAAAACAAAACCCACAAAACACTCTCTCATGCTCTGAAACAGAGAGGCTGCCTCAAAAATTTCTGACTGGCTGATGGAGCCTTGAGTCATGCCTATGCCCAGACTATGCCAAGGATTTGTCTACAAGCAAGCAAAGTTACTGGCTTTCAGTGCAACATCTCTTCTCAGAGATCCCTTGGAATTATATCATGAAAGGGGTTTCTTTCCCCAGTATTGGGTTTGCATGGTCTGGTTTTGGTAGCATGGGGGGGGCCACAGAGGTGGCTTCTGTGAGAAATTGCTGGAAGCTTCCACAACATCTGGCAGAGCCAATCCCTGATGGCTCTGAAGATGGACATGCTGCTGGCCAAGGCTGGGCCAGTGAGAGAGGTTGGTAACGCCTCTGTGATAACAGAGTAAAGAGGAAATCAAGACAAAGGTTGTGGCACAGTTTTAATTTCAGACAGAGAAAAACGGGATGAGAACATGTGAGAGGAACAGCTCTGCAAACACCAGGGTCAGTGCAGAGAGGCAGGAGGTGCTCCAGGCACCAGAGCTGGAATTCCCCTGCAATCCATAGTGCAGCCCATGGAGAAGCACAGGGATGCAAAGATCCACTTGCAGCCCATGGAGGAGACCCACACTGGAGCAGGTGGATGCCTGAGAGGAGGCTGTGACCCTGTGGGAGATCCCTGGATAGAGGACAGAGAAATTAATGAACTGTCTCCTGTGGGAGGGACCCCACGGTGCAGCAGGGGAAGGACTCCTCTCCTGGAGCAGTGGGGGAAGCCACAGGTGATGAACTGGCCCTAATCCCCATTCCCTGTCTCCTTGCACCACTGGGGTAGGAGGTAGAGCTGGAAGGAGGGAGGTAAGGGAGGAAGGTGTTTTTAAGGGCTTACTTGACTTCTCACAATCCTGCTTTGATTTTGTTAGTAATAAATTCACTTTACATCTCTTAGTTGAGCCTACTTTGCATGTGATGGTATTTGGTGAGTGATTTCTCCTGGGCCTTATCTCAACCCATGAAACCTTTGTTAAATTTTCTCTCCTCTGTCCAGCTGCAGAGGGCAGTGAGTGGCTTTCATGGGTGCCTGGCAGCAGGCCAGTGCCAACCCACAACATCATCTCATTTAGAGAGAGAATAAACTAAATCCTTGGGTCCGAACCGTGACTGATAAAAGCTCTAAGGAAACAATGATGCTTTCATACATCCAACATTTCTTCAATTGGAATGATAGTTTGGGGAATATCATTTGGGAAATATGCTCCAAAACCATCCCAGTCACAATGAGTTGCCCTGAAAATAACAGCCACCTTACTAATGACAAATGAGCATTGGCCCTTGGTACCTATATGCTTCTTTGAAAAATCAAAAAATGTTTTAAACACTGTCACAAAGTCTGTTAATATGATGCTTGTTGGAATGGATCCTGGTATCGTCTGTAGTTTTAGTTTTATTATCCAACTGAATTTTAAAAAGTCTCAGAAATAATTTGCTATATTTGGTTCAGTTTGGGGTTTTAATTTTTTTCTTTTAAGTAAAAATTTTTGTTTATTTTTGAGTAAATTTATTTGACTCAACACTCAGGCTCTTGTGTAATCTGGGTTTGGCTGAAGTCTTTTTTGACTTCAGTTTGAAAGACCTCAGAGACACATTTAAGAGTTTAAACATAAGGACAGAGTGTTGGGGGAAAAAATGGCTGGATCTTTAAAAGTGACTTGGTTCTCTTCTGTACTGTAGTGTACATAATAAGATAGTGGTACATGCTTTTCTTAGCATACTGGTAGCATTAAAATTTAATAACTTATATGGGATCTCTGGACTATTATATATAAATGAAGAAGAAAACCACTCCTTTTCAGGTAAATTCAAAAATTCAAATTATGCATATTTCTCCTACATATTCCTCATTTTTTTCTATCTCTTTTATCATAAACACAAAAACTATTTACAGTCCCTGAAGGAAGACATATAATTTAAGACTGCAGGTACCACTCCTAGGTTTTTTGAAATGTCTAAAAAACAGTGATTTTGATTTTTCTAAATAGTATCACAGTTTTTATATTCAATACATGATCTTTATTTATTTTTTGAGGGATAACTTGGAGAAAGCTGAAGTTTCATATACCTTATAGAACCAACATTTTATCGTGTTGATGTTTGTCTTCCATGAACAATGGTTTCCATTAATGTCTTGTACAATTACTTTGATTATTAATGCATTCATAAAAAAAATTTTTTACCCTATTTCTGTTTCATTGTTCATTCTAGCTGGAAGGAGATTTCTTTCTAAAAAGACAAAGAGCCCAGTTGCCTGAATCTAATTGTATTCTCAGTTTATTTTAAGTAGAGATTTTAGTTGATCTGAAGTAAAAAATGGGGTTTTTTTGCTGTAAGCCAAGTGAACAGAAGCTGTGCTTTCCCCTTTTTCCCTGTCTTTATTACCTAATTCTTATTCCTTATTTCAAAGCGTCTGCCCTTTTGTTATTTGTTTATTTTGCAGCAGGTTTCTTTTCCTTCACACTTGTTCTAACTGGTAGTAAACCCTTAATGCCACAGTGACCAAAGGTAAATCACCGTGTCTGACACTGGGAGACAAAAGAAGCAGGAGGGATCTGTGAAAAACGCCTGCAAGAAGCAAAGCACAGCATGGATGGAGATGATTCACGTCTCTGCAGTGAATCTTCAGTAAAAGGTAGCAGAGCAGAACCAAAGACCATTTTCACTCATCTTGAATTCATTTCACCTGATCTCTAAAGTATTTCCCTGCTACCCACTAGAGCTTTGAACCAGGCTGCATGTCTAAGTACTGCTTTTTTTTTTTTTTTTTTTTTTTTTAATTATTTCCCCAAAAAGTGAGTGCAAAAAAGGCAGCCAACAGAAGGAGAAGCTACAAGCAAAGAATGCAAAAACAGAAACTGATTTGGACATCTGTCTGTCCATCCCTTGAAACTTTCACAGATTTTTATGCAATCTGATTTAGAATAAGAAGCGTTCAAAAAACATGTAATGATCTTAACTTCCCAAGTTACTTCAATGCTTTTGGAAAAAAGCATTTTGGTAAAATTTTGTATATTTTTGTATATTTTTTTTTGCTATTCTGGGTGTTTCCTTGAAAAATTAACCTGTTTTTTCTCTTTCACAAGTATTGTAATGCCTGTTTGATTTAGTAACTTAGGACAATCTTTTTCCTGTACAAGTCTTTGTTAGTCTTCTGGTTACTTTTAATTAAGCAGAATCAAACCTGTTGCCCTTCATCCTGAAAAGCTATAGCAACATGCTTATATAGGTCAAAATGCTCAAAGTAAGTAAATTTAAGCTTGCACAGATAAAATGATACTGAGTTGAGGGTGACCTCATGGTGTTCCTGTGTTCCTTTCTAGCACAGACAGCTGCAACCATCATACAAGCTGATTTTCTTTGGGTTTAAACCAGAGACTTAGGATCAAAGTCTGAAAATTTTCTGATTAACTTCAGCTGAAGCTGGAAAACATCAACACAAGATTTTGCCATTGTTGAGGTATTGAATCTGGATTCCTCATATGTAGAAATTTAAATTTAATTTCACTGGGGAGTTTTCCAGGATCACCTTGTTAAATTCTTTGGGGAGTATTTTTCCTAGCTGCTGAAGCTCTGTACTTGCTTCCTATTCTGTCCACAGCTGGGACACTCAATAGTCATCCCCCAGGTTCCCTCTTTTCTTGTAAGGACTGTTGGCTGCTTCTCACTTTTGTGACTGAATTTTGGATCCTTCTAAAAAAAATAAAATTTTTCTAAAAGTTTTGGCCATATGGAAGTAATGCCATTGTTACTTGTGTGGTACTACACTGTGTAAATTTTGCTATAAGTTGTATTCTGAATACACTGCTGAAAGTTTAAAAGGGAGCTGCTAAGACCTGTGGATCTGAATCTTTGCTAAAAAAGCAGTAATTTACTGCCCAGAAAGTGATAGGCAATGAGGGTTGGAAATCATAATGGCATGTTTCTTCTTGCACAATCAGAACATAATGTTTTTATGCTAAGTGGTCTGCTTTGCAAACGTACAAAAGCACCCCTGTGCTTGCATCTTAAAAAAAAAGCCCACCAATATATCTTATGCTTATTGATGCTATATGTTGTAAGGGGTTTTTCTCTATAGAGCTGCTTTTGATTCGTCTGTGTTATAAAAATATGGCATCAATCTTTTTATTTTGCTACCATCAATGATGTTGCTATATGATGTTGCCAGTACCTAGAGGTGGGTCTCACTGCATGTCAGGGTAATAGCAGAGAATATAGAGTGCTGACCCTGCCCTGTCTCAGAACTGCAGCTACAGCTGAAGGTGGCAGACAAAGGGAAAAGAGAGAGAAAACATGTGCATATGTTAGTGCACGCGTAGGCAGTGTTAACAGAAGGGAATTAGCTGGCTCAGAGCTTTGATTATTGACTACAGAGAGTTTCATCTCTGGTCTCTTGTGTGAATCAGTCAGATCCACGATATCCAAAAGCGGTTATCAGCTGATGATTGTTTGATTGCCTGTGAAGTAATTAGTTTGAACTGGGCTCCCCCAGTGAGACTCACCTGGTGTCTGTGCACCCTTTCCAGGTGCTCTGGGGCCAGAGGAGGAGGTGATGCCTCCAGGCAGCCCCAGCTCCCTGTAACCCTCTCTTTGCTGGCTTAAGGGCTGCCTCTGCCACAGCACTGCTGATGGCTTGCTGTTGTAATTGCATCCAAACCTATCTCAGAAAAAATGAGCCAAATAACCCTGAGAGCTGAAACAATCAGTGTTGGCTAACCTGGCTGGTTTTGCCAGGGTTAGTGGTGGGGAGGTGGCTGCATGAACCCTCTGCCAGCAGGCTAGAGTAGCTGGTGGGCTGTTAGCAATGGGAATGGCAGATGGGGCTAGGGGCAGCACTCTGTGCAGCTGACACAGCTTGATCTGCAATGGGATTGAAGGGGTGTACAAATACTAATCTGTTTTCTTCACTCTCATGAAGAAACCCATTTCCAGGGACTAATCTGCCCCCAAGTGGGGGATTTCCAAGTAGGAAATCCCCCACTTGGCCATACTCACCATCCTTTTGTTTTCCTATTATAGACATCAGTCAGTTAAGTCTAAACCTTGGTGCTATTATAAAAACAGCCAAATAACCATTGCTTTCTTTTAAATAAGAAGTGAGTTCTTAAATGATGAGAGAATTTGTAAATCTTTGATCTAAAACAATGTAAAAGGTCTCAGTGCAGCAAACATAAACACTTCTCCTCAATAGCCTGATAAGCAACCCCTTCTGTGGCCATTCCTTATACCTAGTGTCTTGGGTTATGTAATAAAAAAAAATGTTTGTTCTATTCCATCTGTTGAAATTGGCTGGGGAGGTGTTTTCTTTATCTCTTTTAATTCCACAGGGGAGGGGACAGGAGCCTTCTGGTAATGGGCCCGCTGTTAAGACCTGGTGGGGCTGTGTTCCTTATCTCTTCCATGACACTTCCACTCTCCGAGGGATATCTTCTGTTAATGGGCCATTAAGGCTCACGAATGACATGACACATTACATCATTCCATTGTGAGATGTTCCAGCCAGTACGGGGAGCCAACCAGTTCCTACCTAGATAGAAACTGAGATGCCATAACACCAGGCATTCTGGTTTTCCACTGGATTTCTTGAAGGAAGACTGGACCCATCTCGCCATTACTGGACCATCTCTACAGGACCATCTCTACTCCAACAGAACCACATCTGGCACTCCAGGAGGACTTACTTTGGACTGTTTTCAACACCCTGACCAAGAGGGTGTCAGTCAAGGTTATATTTCTGACTCTCTCAGTGTCTCTAGGATTTTTTGTTTGTTTGGTTGTTTTGTGTACTACCACATTTGTATCCTTATTATTCCTAGTAAAGAACTGTTATCTCTATTGCCAAATCTTTGCCTGAAAGCCTTTAATTGCAAAATTATAATAACTTGGAAGGGATGGGTTTACATTCTCCATTCCCAGGGAAACTCCAGCTTTCCCTGGCAAATACCTGTCTTCCCAAACCAAGACACCTGGTCAAAGTGAGAGTGGAAACTCCTGCATTATACTGGTCCTGTGAGCAGGTTGACTGACCTGTATATAAAAGGGCTTCCAGCAATTTTGACAAGCATTGAATTCACTGTTAAAAATTTGAAAAGCATGAGAACTAGAAATTTTCTTTTGTGGTGCTAACATTTCTTGGGTTGCAATTTTACATTACTGATATAGTATTAATCATTTACTGTACTAATGGGTTGGGAAATTTCTGTGGGAGGGACCAGCAGCAGCTATCCCAGAGATAGGTGTAAGGTGTGGCCCTGAAGTTTGCATTTCTGGAGCCACTTCTCTGCATGAGCTGCAAGTAATAACCCTGTAATGGAAGTTGTTACCTTTTGGCCTCTGCACCTAAAACCCTCGAATAATGACCAAAAATGTGAAGTCTTTCAAGTTAAAAGTTTTGCATCCATCAAGTTATTAATATATAGAAGAGAAGGTCTTTTATTTAGTCATGTTAAAAAGCAGTTGAAACCTCCTAAACTGGAGCATAGTTGCCATTATGTAAGAATACATTTTTAAAGAACATATTCTTATTTAAATTAAATCCTCAGTGTAATCTTCATTGTTTCCTGTCTCATTATTTGACATGCAACATATGTTAACTCCTCTAAAACCAACCCACTGTCACAGTTTGTGTGTTTTTTACACATATCTCCCCCAGCTGTGTCACCTGTCAACAAGCTGGTCACCTCTAATTATCTGCTTCCCATTATTTTAAGTTAAACTTATTTTTCTGACAGTAGCTGGAGATGTTTCCTCCTGAGTGTGTCTGCTCCGTGGCCTAGTGGGAGGTGCAGCATGAGGGGAGCTTCTGAAGGTTGCACTGTGGTGTTGCCTGCACTTCTGGAAGGAGCATCAAACCAGAGCAGTGCTGGTGAAGGTAACAAGAGCTCTGAATGATGAACCTTGGCTGGGTCAGACATCCCATACAGATGAAGAGTGAACCAGGGTATCTCCTCTTGATATTTTAATGGGCAGTTGGAGTTATTTACACACCACATGGAGTGACAGGTTTGCTGATTGTTTTAATTGAAACTCTTGTCCTCTCAAAGCGGTACTTGGTACCAGCCACACAACTCCACCCCATCTGATCCAACTAGTTTGCATTTTTAAATAAAGACCTGGCCAGATGCAGCCATTCTGGCTGCAGCAGGGCTGGACCAAGCAGTTCCTATCCATCCCACCCTATGCTGCTCATTTCTTCTCATGGTGCCAAAGGGTAGCTCTTACGGTTTTGCAGGCTTTTCTGTTTAAGAGGTTTCCAGAGAGGGCAAGAGATTATCCTACCTGTAAAACCATTGAGACAGGCATTGTGGATGGAAGTTGGGAAAGGAGGGAAATCTGAATTACAGCTAGACTAATGATTCTGTCACAATGCACATTGCCCAAAATTTGGTGATGTTGCTGTGCTGGTGTACTTTCTGATGAAATGTCATAGGTCAATACCATCTGTCCAGGATCCGTAAAGTTCTTTATTGATTTACTGAAGTGAGTATTATTAAGGTTTTATTTTCAAGCATTTATTTAAAGTTGTATCTACTTGTGAGTGTTCACAATGCTGTACACTTATATCTATTTTTCTGTTTACAACATCTAGATAAAAGCATGGACCAACACTTAACAGAGCTGATACATTACGTGGTGTTATTTTAGCACAAATGGTTACTGTTCAGCACCTGTATAAGATCAGCTATGGCAGCTGATGGTTTAAAGTTTATGATGCATCATGTGGACAATATGATTTCAGCTCCAAAATATACAAGCTCTACTTCAGTCTTCTTGTATTTGCACATATAATTTTAAGCAAGAGAGAACAACTCTGGACTATTCTGACAATTTTATATCTTATTGCATCATATGATGTGGATTATATACAACAGAGGTGGATGAAAAGTACAATTTCCCTGCAGATTCTACCCTGACAGATTTGCAGTCTTCTGAATCCTGCAGAGAATCAAGTATGTGCATCACAATGCCCCATCTCCTGCAGGATGCTGTGAACTTTCAAGTTGTTTTCACTGTGTAATTCCTACAGTTTTTAAAGTCAGCTAAGAGCAGTAGACGACTCAAGCAATATATACAAAAAATACAATTTATGAGCAGTGTTTTCACATTTAGGGTAATACACATTGTAAATCAGATCATTGCCTAGTTTGCTAATACATGGCACATTGTGCTGCGATGTAAAGCTAGAACAGAGCACTTACCACATATGGAGTACTATTACTTAATTGAATGCATATCATGTGCCACAAAAGCAGACATAATATATATAAGAACAGAAGTGGAATAGGATGATGTGATGAAGAAAGGCATGATGCTTTTTGCTTTGACACTAGATGATGAAGTGACTGCAATCCATATATTTCAACCCTTGTTATTCACGTATTTCATGCCCGCAATGGTATTCATTAATTTATCTTCAGCATTAAAGTATTCATATTATAACTTGTGAATAATGTAGTCATATGCAGAATTATATATTTTAAAGCAGTGGTGAATTTACCCCAGCACTCCAGTAAAGGAAGCATAGCTTCAAGGTTTAAAACCAAAACTAGTAATGAGGTGAAGATATTGTGTGTTGATGTCAGATTTGGCAGGGCAAAGCCTAGCAGTTTTGTAAATTTAATCCCTCCTCCACAAAGATTACCTAAGCTAACTATTAGTAATTTGATATTTACTATTTAATGAGCTTGGATTTAAGCAAATAAATTTTCATCTTTGTGTTTATCCTTGAGAAAGTATAAACTGATATATTATGCAAATAGCATCATCTCTGGTAAACCCACTAGCTTCCTTCATTGCCACTGACTTGTCTGTGTTCCCATGTTGACACCTTCATTTTGAATATCCCTCTAATCCCTTATTTATTGATTTATAGCTGTCTCATCCAAAAAAACACTTCCTTTCAGCTTATTCAACTTGATGTAGGTAAGACTACAAGATGTAGGTAAAAAGCAGCCTCTTCCCAAGCAGCTTTGTATTTGCTGCATTTTGGTTCACAGCTGGCTCAAGGATTTTCCTCTTGTGTGCTCTTGGCACTGTGAGAGAAAATCAGGTTTAAAATAACCTCAGCCAAACCATCCCTGTCATGTGGAGTGAGCAAGCCAAGCCAATTTCGTATGATGTAAATAAACAAGTACAGTAAAGGGGCAAAAGCAATTCTGATGGGTAGAGCATGCACACAGAAAATAAATATGTCTGAACTGTATGCATAGAAGTATTTCAGGCCCCTCTGAATTTGAGGGATGGGATTGCTGTAAGCCATTAGCTTGTGTCAGTATTTAACTCCAGGCCCACACAGCCACTCAGTTACTTGTCCAGTGGGAGGGAGGGAGAGAATCATAAAGGTAAAAGCAGGAAAACTCGTGGTTTGGACTAAAGACAGCTCAATAGTTAAAGCAAAAGACACTCACAAGCAAAGCAAGACAAGGGAATTAACTCACCATTTCCTATGGGCAGGTATTCGAACAACCCAGGAAAGCAGGTTTCCATCATGCATAATGGAGACTTGAGCAGACAAATGCCATCAATCCAAATACCCCCCTCACCTTCCTCCTACTTCCTCCACCTTTATATGCTGAGCATGAAATTGTATGGTGTGGGATATTCCTTGGGTCAGTTAGGGTCAGCGGTCCTGGCTGGGTTCCCTCCGACTCCTTGTGCACCCCCAGCATCCTCACTGGTGTGGTGGAGTGAGGAGCACAAAGGTCTTGACCCTCTATGAGCAGTGCTCAGCAATATCTAAAAAATCTCTATTATCAAAGCTGTTTTGGTCACAAGTACAAAACACAGCCTCTCAATATCTACTATGAAGAAAATTAGCTCTCTCTCAACCAAAACCAGCTTGACTTTACCAGCTCCCATCTCTGGCTGTCTTTTCATATTGCTTCCGGAAATTCAGGCAAGACCTTTCTATTTATGCTCTTCATTGTAAACTCCCTTACACAGTTTTAGGAAGTGGGACAAATAGTGCAGCAATATTAAGACAGTATAAATAGTAATGTTTGCATTATTCTTTCTTTGGAAGCATGTACTCTTTTGCCTTTATGATTATTTCCTTGTTTGAAGAAGATAATATAATAAAAATAATACTAAAATAGTAAAAAAAAAAAAAAAAATAGGGCTTCTGACTCAAATACTCCTCACTCCAGAAGCTTCTGGAAAGCAGATGCAAGTGTCCATTAACCATATACACAACAGAAAGGGCTGGGTCTAAATTATTTATGCGGTGTGCTCGGTGGGAGGTGGATAAGCAAGCACAGACAGCAGTGGCTGCTGTGGGTTGTCACTGGCCCTGGTGTGAAGAAATGCTGCATGGAGGGGTTTTACAGCAGCCTGTGCATGAGAGCTGTGGACCATGTATTTTCTGTGAATGTTTTTAATTTCTCTGACAATAGATTGTTATGTACAGTGCAGGGAACAGAGAACAATTCTCACCTCTCCTTCAATGAATAGCTAGTCACCTTATTCTGTGATGTACAAGGCAAAGTAATTGCATCTCAAATGCGAGGTGCATTTTTGTTTAGAAGGTTAGTGCAAAATTGATTTATGAAACAATTTTCCCTGTTTCATGTCAGAGAGCCCATTTTCCCGTGAATAATTAGATGTGGGTTTCTCCTGTATGGTGACACACACTTTTTGTGAAGCAAGGTATTCTGCTGCTCTTCATTAACAAATCTCAGAGGAAATTTTGTCTAGTTGTTCTTGAGATTTTTTTTCCTGTGACATGATATCATAGATTGATTCTAGTTGATTTTGGAAAAGTAATTTTTTGAATTGTGTTTACCTGTGCTCACCATGACACAGAGTAAACAATTATTTTGTGCTACTCTGCAGGTAACTGTTGATGAAGAAAGGCATCTCAGAATCATAATCTTAGACCAACGTATATGGGAATACCTGTACAGTATAATTGCACTTCACATAGAAAAAAATTGTCTTGTTGGTCCTCAAACTATCCCCTGGGCTTGCAGTTTGGTAGTGAGCACCTCAGGGTAAAAATATTCTCCTGACGTGGTGCTTTTATTTTATCACAGTCACATAACAGAGGCAGCCACAGTTTATGCACACTGATTGAGGATTTTTTCATCCTTTAACATAGATTTTTAGGTAATTTTTCAAACCTTGTTGCCTAAAGTTATATACCTAAATTATTGCTTTTTTTTTGTGAGTATCCATTTTAATAATGTAAATACTGAATTGAATTCAGATTCCCAGTATATTTAATTTCCTAAAATTGAAATAGTGCTCTGCCTTTTATTACACATTGAATTGAACTAATTTTATTTTAGGAAATTATAGGGTTTCCAATAAGTTTCCTTACGATATAATTCAAATCTCATCAAGTTTAAACAAGAAATTTGAACATTAAATGAGCTATTTACTTTTTATAGCCTTATATTTAATTTGGGAATACAGCAAACAAAAACTTACAGAATATATTTGTTATGCCATTGACACATTAACACAATTTTTTTAAAAAATAGTATATTTATTAATTTGTTAGATTAAGTGGTTTTAAATGTACTATAAAAGAAAGAAATCATAATTCATTGAATAAGCTGATGCTGGTACTCTAATTTTAAGAAGCTGTGGTGATTCTACAAGTGTAAGATCATTGTTTCAAGTAAGTTTCCTTTTAATTTGTAGATACTTTCACTTTTTTTCCTCCTGTGAGAGATTTGAAAATACACTTTTTTTTTTTTCCAGGGAAAACAATACTCCATTCTGGACCTAATTTCTGAATCTTGCTTTTATGTCAGTGGCAGTAATCTTGAAAGTACTTTAACATAAATGAAACCTATTTTAGGTGTGATGATTTGTTTACTGTTTGTTGGGACATACCTTTAACATTTTAAGATTTTTTTTTCCAAGTTTAATATTAGGCTTCTTTAGAAGAGAGGAAGAGGCAAAGTGGATTTTGTTACAGAATATTTTGAGTAGTAACACCATGGATTCTTTTCAGCTGGTTTTATAGGTATGCAGTTTCTCTAATAAAAGCACTGTACATATTGTATTGAATGCTTGGAATTATATTTCTCAGTTGTTGGCGTGTCTTAGGCAGAGCCTTGTATGGGAATAATGAAAAAATGTAGATTTTCTAAGCATGTGGAGATGAAGGAAGTATATCAAGTCTGACAAGTACATGAAATATTAACAGAAAATTCTGCTATGGATAGGAGGGCTTCTGGAAATCCAGAACACATGTAGAGTAATGCAGGGTCAGATCTGTAAAAGGATGGGAAGTTTAAAACTCTTCAGGCAGATGATTTCTGGCAAGGTAGTCCAGAATTTAAACTTCTGTGACCTTCTACCAAACCTTAGATAACAATGGCAGATTAGAAATAGTACTAACTGCGGTCATAAAATTCATTCACCCAGACTGTAATCTTCCTTAAAATAGAAGTTACAGCCTTCTTGGGAGGACCATTCCTAAAGATTAACAGAGCATTCACTACTTGTGGGGGAAAAAAAGAGGCCTAAAATTGGAAGGCGTCATTTTGTGAAGCGGATACAGCAGGACAGAGACAGTGAGTTGTGGTGGAGGGAAGCAAGGCCACACCAACCATCTCAGAGGAAGTCATTAGGAGGAGCTTGGTGTGGGGAAAAAATCACTCTCTTAGCATGGACACTACTAAGAAACCAGCTGGTCCCCACACTGGCTGGCTCTGCTGAGTGGAGGTGAGACAGACTCAGATCTCTGATTGTATTGATCTGAGTAATAAAAAAATTTAAAAAGAATAAGGAAAAGATATATTTTTTGTAGGAGCAGAAATGAGTTAGGAAACTGCAGCACAGACTGGTAACTTATTAATCACTGCTCACGGCAGCTGGAAGTAGAATAAAGGACACGAGGAGGGGAAAGCCAGCAGCCACCCCACAAACAAATGGATAACCTCTGGCTAGCATATGGGAAAACTGGGATTCAGATGCATAATACCTTGATCATGCTATATGGAAGAAATTTAAAAGAGAAGCAGAGACAGGAAACTTATCTCTTTGTGAAGCTTGTAATTATATAAATCCTGGCACAATCTTTCATTGCAAGTTTCCCCTTGCTGTCCTGAGTGGTTTGCCAGCCATTGTACACTGCAACTTTTTATATGTGTTGATATAGACAACCCTGTTGATAAGTAGATGGTTGAGGTCAGTATATTTGTGGTGCCATTAACACACATACATTATAGCATAGAGAGAATTATTTGTTCATACATTGAATTGTTCTCAATGGATGTTTTACAATCCACATGGAAAATAGGCTCTATGAAAGAAAAATATTAATGTTATAATTGAAATGGGAAGGTTTGGAGGGGGAAGAAAGTGTAACTTTCTCATATATTTGTTCATTAAATGTGTATTTCCCTAAGAAATAAAACAACTGGCTGCCATGCTGCCCTCAGTCTCAGTGTTATTAATAGACTGACAGGCATTGCAGCAGATGACTTTAGTGCAGTATTGAACAAGATTGCTTGTAGATTGCTCCAGAGGCTGTTCTAGATGCTGTTGTGTTCTGGATTACTCTGCTGGAGGACAATGAGTAGAGTACTCAACTCTATTATACCTCAGCAATGTGTGCTACAGCCTGCATGTATTTCTGATGTTCTTTAGAAATTTACATTGAAAATGGGCCTAATTTGGTGACCTACTCACTACAGAATTGTTCTCAAAAAAAAGGGGCAACTCCTGTGATGTGGGATAGTGCTTTTCATCATGTTAAAGTCCTTACAAAATTGACTTAGATGTGAAAACTACCCTCCGGAAAGTACCAGGACATAAGCCTGAAGGAGTTCATCCCTTCTGATGGGCCATAACTGATAAACTACGCTGAGAGGCAGCTCTCATGTCTTAGAAGGTGCCAAAGACTCCCAGAGTGTCCCATGATCCACAGTGTTACATCATCCAGTGTAAAGCTCTGCATCCCAGGAGAGGCACCTCTGAGAGGCAATCCGAGTGAGCCTGAGTATAATATTAACCCACCAGACTTAGGGGTTTCCAAACTCATGGGTTTCCCCCACCCCAACAGATCAGGACTGCCTCCATCAGTTTGACAAACAACAGCAAAATTGGACTAATCAAGTCTTATTTGGGGATTCAAGGGTGGAGACTATATACATTTCTACTCTTACCTTTTCTCTTTCTCATTATACATTTTCTTAAGCATTATTTTTATGCTTTTATATTATTGCATTTCTAACAAAAATGGCTACATTTTAAAATTTGCTGAGTATTGTACCTCAGTACTCTGAAGTTTGCAAGTAGAAGTTTGTCATTGAAGATCTTGAGAATTTTCTTGTTTCTCCTGCTCACTGCCTGTAGTAAATCAAATAACATTCCCCTAAGCCCTCCGAGCAGACCAGGGCGTAACATGTTACTTGGGTAAATTGCTGCTTCCTGCATCTTCATTCTTTAATAACAGCAGCCCAGTGAATGACAAATCACACAACCAATGCATAAGTGACAAGTCCTAAAATGTAACTCAGCTTCACATGGGATTTAAAATACAGTGAAATGATTGTTATCTTTTCATATACATGGAAAGAAACTTCAGTTTTGCAAGTACTCTGGGTGGCTTTAGGAACACTATAATAAAAGAGCTGACCACCTCTTAACGATTTTAGACTGGTGCATAATATTCCAAAATAGGAGTAGTCCATCTTTTAATGATTTAAGCAACAATTATTACCAGTTTTCTGCAACTACATAGATTTATGAGAAAAATCTTGATGTATTAAAAATTGATGATGAATAATAAACGATCTTTATCTTTAATGCAGTATATTTAGTATTATCTCTTTATATTTTCAATGATGTATTAGTTTCAGTGCGGGCTCAACTTGTGCTTTCAATCTCTCTAGTTTCCATACACCTAGTCTATACAGGGGTTTCAACTGAGATATATTCACATTTCTTACATATGTCCTACAGCTTTCTATTCTCGGACTCACAATCTGCAGAAGGGATTGCTGCACCCTTAATAAAAGAACCTGTCCCCAAATCATTTTAAATAATGATTTAATATGCCCCAGATTTTTCTAAGGTCTGTAAGAAGATTTTGAGGATATTTTGCAAGTCCTTCTCATCCTTCTAAGGAATAACAATCAAAAGTATGTGTAGAGACATTTCTGGAGTTGTAGTGCAACTTTCCTGTTCCATCCACAGAGATACTCAAAAGCCATCTGAACATGGTCAAGGGCAAACAGCTCTAGGTGATCTTTCATGAATGGAGGGTTGGACCTCCAGAGGTCACTTCCACCCTTAACCATTTTATGATCCTCTATTTACTTTGATAAAAGAAATTAGGATTTGTGTGGATATACATTTCATGAGAATACTCTTATTTTTATTCATCAAATACTGTTATTTGTCATAACTACAGAATACAATCAGTGAGAAAAACTTGGATTTTCTTCTAAGGTGTAACCAGACTCAACTTTGTGCTTTTCTGAGTTTTCAGAAAACTGAAACTCAGGTGAGTTTCATCTGAGTGTAGATGTAACTACATGTAGATGTAACTACATATTGAAGATGCACATTTTATTAAAGCTGACGTTCTTACAGACTTCTATACTCACAGGACACTGGTTTTTTGACCTCTTCTTCTATGACTTGACTTTCTGGATTTCTCATACGTCACTACATCCTTTAAAAAAGATTTCTATTTCTGAACCACAATACAGTTGTTATTGCCCTTCTTATTGTTTCCCTCGTTGTTCCAGTCGTCTCCAGCCTTCAGTATTCAAATGTTTGTAACGCTTTCCTGTCATCTTTGAGTCGTGTTTGAATTTCTTGAAAGAAGGCAGAGTTCTGTCAGGGACCTCTCATGACACTGGCATTTTTCCCCTCTCCAAATACTACTTGGTTGCTGTAACATTGTGAGTGTAATGTACTAACAAGAATGCAAAGTTGTGCTACATTCTGCAAACCTACAGTAATATTTTAAGGAACCCAGTTCAAAGTTTTTTACTCAATTATATCTTCATAGATTTTCAGGGAAAACCAAGAAAATAGGAAAAGGCTGAAGTATCTATAGGCTATAAATATCTCTATCGACATCTACCTATATAGAGATATATCTATATTATATATATATATAAACTATATATAGGTATCTATATCTATCTATCTGTAGATATCTATAGTATCTTTATAGGCTTTCATATCATGATTGCTGCTTTTTGATTAGCACAATAATCTCATGCCTGACCCAGTACAACACCTCTCTTAAACACGCACATATGCTTAAAATGTTTGTATCTGCTAGGAACACTCCAAATTTCTATATTTAGAAAATCAAAGTTCTTTCTATTACTTTTTGTGTAGAATATCATTCTCTGGTTAAAACCTGCTGCTTGTTTCCAGAGACACATTCAGTTGGGCCACAGTTGCTTGAGTAGTGATGAAAGTTAAAAGTTAAGTGGTTGGATTTTTTTTCTTTTTCCTAAAGGGAATAGGATTTATAACTCAGGCCAGAGAAGAGTTTACAAAAGCCTTTATGCAAAATTTCATATATGAAAGAGTAAATTAAGGAAATCACTCATTTGCCCCCCTCTTCAATCTTTTCACTTAAATCTAGATTTATCTGCATATAAATATATAGGACATTTTCTGTAATTGCTCTGCTAGTAGAGCAGATGACTTGTCAGATAATAGATAATAATGTACTTTACACTTAAATAATTCCTTCATACATATCATTAGAAAGCATTTTACAAATACAGTTGTAAAATCATCCCATCAATAGCCATTTTACAAATAAAGAAAGGAGAGATATATTAATTGGTTTGTTAAGAACTAAGCAAAGGATAAAAACTGATTAAAACATAGGACTGTAGGATAAAATTCTTATGTGCTCTACATCAGCAAGAAGTTTGCTGTTCATTTTATGAAGCAACAATTTTATCTTGGTCCTACTTTCTCATCTATTTCATACCCTAGCACTTGGTTACCTTTACCTATGCTTGAGATGAGTGACCTGATGCAGGGACTTAAAACCCTAAAATAATACTTTGTTTTGAATTTTTATCATAGTGTGGCCCCCTTGGGGCATGGATGAGATGTCTCTCACTTCAGCTATCTGCAATTAGAAATTTAAGCTCAAGCTAGTTTTCTGAGCTTCTTTTCTTCTCAGTGAGGAAAAGATGCAACTGTAAAATATGCTTCTTTCCAACTATTTGAAGACAAAGATGAATTATCAGTTTTAGCTGGCCCTGCTGTCAGAAGAAACAGTCTTGGAGTCTTCCCTCTTCTTCATGTGTTCATCATGAAGTGTGAGATGCACCATGTGGTGAGTGGATCTGAGCTAAAAAGAACCTTGGGTGAAAATCTGGTTTTGAGCCAGATCAGCTCCCTGAACAATTTACCATGTTTTCATACAAATGCTGGTATCAGCACAAGAGAAATCTGTCAGGACTGGGAACAGGGCATGTGAGTAAAAGCATCACAGGCCTGCTTTCTTTCCCTGGTAGCATGAGGTTAAAAGACCTACTGAGCACCAGTCTTAGCCACTTATGCTGGTTTTGACTGGGGCAGGGTTAATTTTCTTCTATATGTATCTTCTTAATTTTCTTCTACTATAGTAGTTGGTATGGGGCTGTGTCTTGGGTTTGTGACCAAAACAGTGTTGATAATTCAGGGGTGACTTTGTTACTGATGAACTGCACTTACACAGACTCTAGAGCTTTTCTGCTCCTCACCCCACCCATCAGAGAGGAGTCTGGGGGTGCACAAGGAGTTGGAAGGGGACCCAGCTGGGACAGATGACTCTAAATGACCAGAGGAATATCCCACACCATATGGTGCCATGTTCAGCATGTAGAGCTGGGAGAAGGAGAAGAAAAGGGAGGACATTTGGAGTGATGGAGTTTGTCTTCCCAACTCACTGTTACCCTGTTTTCTAGGCTGAACACCTGTCTGCCCATGGGAAGCTGTGAATGAATTTCTTGCTTTTCGTTGCTTGCATGCACATCTTTTCTATACCTACTGAACTCTCTTCATCTTAACTCATGCTTTTTCTTACTTTTACCCTTCTGAGTCTCTACCCCATCCTCCTGGGTGTAGAGTGAGAGTCTGTGTGGGGCTGAGCTGACAGCTGGGGTTAAACTGTGACACTACCTACCATATTAATGATTAATCTCACCTAGAGTTTATGTGCAATCACTGCTACCTGGCATTAACCTTATCAGCTGAAGTTTGGTGTGATATTAGTACAACAGGCATTTTTAAACTCCACCTTCATAAAGGAATCTGACATGGTTAAATAACAATTAGAGAAATGCTGTTATTGGAAGTGGAGATGCTGAATTCTCTGTTTATTTGCAACATCTTACATTGAAAGATGTTAATTTCCAAATATCCTAATAGTGAAATTTTTAAGAATAATAAAATTGAAAAAGACTGAACAGGTTCACCCCATGCTCTGATTTTATACTTGATCTAGTTACAATTCTCTTAGATACTTGTTTATTTTACTGAGAAGGCAAACCCAAAAGGATTATACCTTGCCTGCAGCTTTCTTTTTGTGCAAAAGTCAATTATGGCTGGCTAAATATCCCTGAGGTAAACATGTGTGAGGTTGATAATGTGGTTAGAATAGCAACAGCAGTTGTAAAGGAGACTGGTGTTCATGGAGTTAACACATTCCATATTGCTATCATACAAAAAATTACAAACACTTCCAGTCAGCGAGCATCAATCAATTTTTGTTAACATTCAGGATTTTTTTCTTCCTGATGGGGCTAATATTACATCTAAATATTATGTGTGCTGCATCTGTAAATTTCATTCCATTTGCTTAAGAAAATCTTCTGTATGAAAAATATGAGTTAAAAACTGTGCTATTTACCTGGTGCCACTGGATTGATTGTGGAATGGGTCAAATCCTGCCATCCTTAATGAGGAAAATATTGACTAATGGCTTAAGTAAATATTATCTGAATTCAATGAATGTTTGTCTCATGTATTAAATATTCAGAGGAGCAGAAAATGGTTCATAGCTTTTCCTCCCAACTATCTAACCACCATGGCCCTAACCAGCCATGATCATGCTTACAATTTCCTTCTGTATTTTGGAAAAATGTAGCAGTTTTAATAGACAGTGGTACAAACATCATATATCACCACAGTGTGCAACCTCGTAGTAAAATTATTCCCCTGGGAATTGCAAGTTCCTCAGAATTAGAGAAAGGAACTGAAAATATTTTCTCACAGGTGAGCAGAGTACTTTAACCACTGGCACTGGATTAAAGGAGAAGCTGCTGTACAACTGTCTTCCAAGGGAATTTTTGAGAAGAGGCTGATTTTACTCCAGGAGGAGGTAAAGGAACGATGACATGCAGTCAGAGAGAGAATAACATTTCTTCATTAGCGCTTACCAAAACTGTGCAGCATCAGCTAGCTTGAAGTGACTCCTGATAAGGACCTTGGCCCAATAAATCCCAACATGGCATCTCAGGCTCTTTCCATGCATTATTTGGCCTAATGCCAAAGTTTGGTCTATGACTTTCCAGGAGTGATAGGTCACCAAACTCCTTTACCCCTCTAGTCTTCTCAATATATTTTGTTGCCTGATCTATAAAATGGAAACATTTTTTATCTCTTGGGATGTAGGCAATAGAAGAGTCATAGAATAGATGCAAGACTGATGTGAACCACAGTTAAAATAATCAAACATTAGCAGATAGCAAAGAGATGCAGAAGAAACTTGAATTTTAAAATGTTTCAGAGTGTATTAGATCCCTTTTATTGCAAGGGTTAGCCTGGCAGAGAACCAGTAAGACTAATGGTTAGATAATTTTACAACAGATAATACTTTTATTCCTTGTCAATCTATGAAATGTCATGCTTCAAGAGATAACCTGACTCCCACATGTGGTAGGCAATTAATTCCCTCCATTCTCTAAAAGTATTTTGCATTTACTTACAAGAAAACTTGCTTTCCTCTCCTCTCTGGCCTTCCAGAAATTTTACGTTGAACAAAAAGGAAATTGGTGACTGATATGAAGAGGTATTTGACCACACATGTTCATCTCACAGATACAGAAAATAGTATGTTACCTCTTAAAAGTGGTCTTGCTGACTAAGTCTGAGTCATTCATTCAAAGATCAAATGCAAAATAAAAACAAAAAATTTAAAGACATAAATTTTCCAGGGTATTCAGGTGCAAAATCCCTGCAAAATTATTTCAATGAGAAGTAGGAACTGGAGTGCTTTTGCAAATTCAGAGTTTTACTTTCCACTAAATTACACTGGTGTACTTCTATTGTCATTAGTATATTTTACTTGTTTAATGGACTACAGAAGCCCAATATGGCTGGCATTATTCATGTTATGATAGAATTTATTTATACCTCTTGATTAAAAGGTATGTTAGCTGGTGGATGGGGTCCACCGCTTGGGACTCAGAGAGCTACAGCCACCCCAAAGGATGTCTCGCTAGAAACAGCTCCTTGGGGGGTCAGGGCACTTCTCAGCTGGCAGAGGGGCTTCTCAGCATCGGGCAGAGCAGTGATTTTTCAGCTCAGTGATTTCAGCTTTCAGTGATTTCAGCTCAGTGCTCTTAGCTCATGCCCTTGTGAGTTAGCCCCTCTTTTAGCCGGCCGTGGTGAGAGAGAGAGAGGTTTCGTATGGAATTTCCGCAGGTGGTACTTTATTGAGAGGGTTCCAGCGAAAGGGATCCAGGGACGAGGAACCTCTGCCGACCAGAGGAAATTCAGGGGTTTTTATGGGACACCAGGGTGGGAGGAAAAGGGTACAGAACCAATCAATTGTAACAGATCTACATAAAATCCCGAGGGGGCTTGTGGGTCTCCAGCCAGGTCACCGTAGCTAGGATGTTTGCCTTTGTCTTAGGTGCTCTGGCTGAAGTTGCAAAATTCTTCCTTGACTCCTCAGCTTGGCTCCCTCCAGGGCAGAGCAGCCGGGGCTCCGCCCACCTCCACAAAAAGGTATTTCAGTTCCATTACCAAAACATGATGGACATGTGATAAAAAATATCAAAGTACTCTCAACTAACTTTGAGACATAAGAGCATAAAGACTTCTTATGACAGGCTGGAATCCCTGTCAGTGGAAGAAAGTTGATTCTCTTGGACTCTGAAATAAATTATAAAACTTTTTGCATTCTGAAATATTTTGTTTGGAGAATTTTAAGGGTGCAAAATCAAAACCATAAATAATGGAAAATGCTAGAAGTCTTTGCAATATTAATACAACTCCTTGCAATGTATGTAAATAAAAAGTGTCTTTAATTACCAGATCTCACATAATTTTTGCCACAGTCACTGCCTAGTTTACCACCCTGAATAGCTGGTACCCACAAAATTAGTAGTAATTTGGTATTACTTTAGTTTTCTTTCTTTGAAACATGACCCCCCCTTTTGTGCCTAAGATTCAAACCTAATCCTGAATGTAGAAATACTGACCATATCACGGTAGAAATACTTTCTGTGGTAGTCTTGTCTAGTGTCTTAGTGGTTCTTATCTGCTCATTAACATAACTTCAATGTGTTGCTGTGTTAAAAGATGTCACTTTCCTGTTAAGCAGATGGGAGAACTAAAGTAGAGAAGGACTACTGTTGGTTCCCAATGTTTGCCTAAAACAAAGAAGGAGGTGTTTTTTCATAATTTGAATTTGTGGTATAATTTCATCATTTGTTTTCATAATTCGTGTGTGCTTGTAGCAGAGATTCCCTGGGCTGTTGGGAGTAACATGAAGTACTTTAACTCTAAAACAGGTTCCATGGGCCATGTGGACACCATAAAATGAAGAGCATGAGATGATCTAGGAGACATCTGATTAAAGGGACCTCTGTAATTGTACACTGACAGTGTAACACAAAATTCCATAGCAGAAGTAAGGCTAAAACTGATCTCTTCAAGGTAATGCATGCAAAATTATTTTTCTTTCTTTGAACCCCCTTTCCCCACTCATTACACAGATTTTGTGTTCAGCTGTGAATGATGTGAGTAGGAATCTGATTCACTCCACAGTCCTTTGAACTGATAGAGGAGGTGCCATTGGTGGGAAGAAAAGTGCTAAATTTCTCATAATATGAAATTCTTTATGCTTCTTTGTAATGTAACACTCTAATATCATGTGGGGGTTCTTCAAATGTCTGTAAAAAAGCACAGTTTGTGTAGAATTGTTTTATCCAAAACAGGCAATATGAGCAGTGTCACAGTCAGGAAACAGCATGCAGATGGCAGTAACAGACTCCTGCCACATGTCTGGGGCTGACAGGTGATGATTTTCAGTGGGCTTCAGAGATAGTTGTTAATAGTAGAACAAAGCTTGTAACTTCTAACTTGGTTATTTTAGGCTTCTCTGGTCTTTCTTTAACCACTCTGACCTCAGTATTGAAAAGAAAACCTTGTGTCATCCCATACAAGTTCTGCCTAAACATCATGTATCAGACTTCATGATATTTTCATATCACATGCTCATATTTTCAAGATATGAAATACAGCAGACTAAAAAGATCATGCCTGTCTTGTTGAATTTAATACTCTGAGTAAAAATACCTAAATAAAAAGTCCACAAACTGAAAGGAATTCCAATATCTTGTCTTTCCCTTTGTTTACTCTAATTATGTAGGTTATAAAATGGAATTTTTTTTTTTTTTTTTTTTTTGTAAAACCCCTTTCTTGTCAATGAAAGCACACCACCTTTTCCATTTTGGCAAGTGTTCATTTAGGGTATTCAAAGAGTTCAGCACCTAGTTCAGCTCATTTTAAGAAGTTTATGCTAAGCTAAACTCATAATATGTTCCAGGTCTCTCATGTTATTTGATATGGATAATATGGATAGAAAAAAACACATTCCATCTTCTTCCTTTATATGCTAGGATAACAGACAGCAGCTGATAAATATGGAGATACTAAATGCAATTCCTTTAATTTCTGTCAGAAATATAAAGGAGAGACTTGTGATTTTCATGCAAGGAAATGCAATAAGGATGTCTTTGGGGTTTTTTTGCTTCCCTCAAATGCCTGTGGCTCTATCATACCATAAGGGATAAACTGCTGTTGTAGCAACCTAAGGTACTTTTTCTAGTAGTGGTGGTTGCCCTTGGTGAAGAATATATTTGGAAAGGATTTGAATGAACCTTGTACTTTTGAGCTGACTGGTGCTATTAATATGTTTTTGTTGAGGAACTCCTAAAGAGGTAGTTATATTGTCTGTCACTGCAAATACAAGGGCACTATAGGAATATTCAAAAAGTCGTCATTGAACAAAAGTAATGTAAGTTACTTGCAATATTATTGCATTAGAACTGTAGAGATTATTACAGTTTTTTTGCTACCATAAGGTTTCAAACGTGTGTAGGTCTTCTGTAGCTGCATTCATGGCAGGTGTTCCAGGTCTCCTTGAAGGGGATATATCACGTGCTACGTGAACACTTTCCCTTTGGGCTCAATGCTCAAAATCCCAAGCTCCAAACTCAACCCCCTTTTTTGAACATGCACAAAAAATAGAAGAACAATGTATACTTCAAACTCTATATTCAGATATGGGGAATTTGTTAGGCTATGTGCTTTGGCAGTGCAAAAATAAAAAATAAAATAAGAAGGAGAGAAGAAATAAGGACATAAGGAAAAAGAAGAGAACTGCAAATAAAGACAAATCAACACAGCATAAAGAGCAAGGCAAAAGGGGTGGAGGAATTTTGTAGGGCTTTATTGAAGGATGGATTTGTTTCTGTCTCTTCTTCATATTGGTGGTACTTTGTACTTCCATCCTCCCTCTCTTGTGATGTGACTTCTTTTTGTGTTATCAACATGATGTGGCAATTAGAAAGGGTTCTTTCTATGATAATTTACTTGTTCAACACAAGAAGTATCTTCTCCTGGTTGACTTGGAAACTAATTAGTTATTGTTAGTTGCACTGAACTTCATGCTTCTTGGTTTATGGTTACATACTCTCAGATTCTAACATCTGACAGAAAACACAGACACACTTTGTATCTGATCTACCTATAGTTTGTGGGTTCAACTCTTAGCATTTATATTCCATTAATATTGTTATTTCTGGATTGAATGAATATGAAATCTAATCTATGCTCTCCAGAAGAAATCACTGTGACACTTGAATTTGTTACTGTTAAAGGTAATCAGGTCAAATATTGATTTTTTCCCCCCCCAGTATTCCAATAAGAATCAGTGTATTTTAATTTAATTCAAAATACAAGGAACCAAGAGTTCATGGAAATAAGTCATGCCAAGATAGACTCATTTTCTCAGGGCTGATATCTCTGTCTGCTGATACAGTGGGCAACAGAAATAATTCTGTACTTTAAGGAAGAGCTAGGCTGCTGGGTTGAGATAGCCTGTATTTATACTCATTCTGATGAAACCAAGAAGCAATCTGTTAAGTGAAGTCTCTCCAGAGGAGGATGAGCAAAGTGGCTGTCGATAAATGGTAAAGCCCAAAGGATTGGGTTGGGTTGGCTGGGGGAGGGAACTGATTTAGTAGCAAATTTTATGGTGCATGGGTGCAAACAAGGGTGTATATCAGAGGTTCCCCAATCTAGAATATCTCTAGCAGTGAGTTTCAGAAAACAGACTGGCCATGGCAAGATGCATTTGTAAGTAGAAAATGAAAACAAGCCAATGTTGTTTGAATGTGCATTTCTACCAGACATTTGTTACTTCAGCAGAAATGTGGGATTCACAGATGTGGACGACTCCTCTGGACATGGAGCAGAATTCCAGATGATTTGTGTATATTTACTTTTGGGATGTCTAGATAGTACAAGGAGACAGAGATGTGTGAATACATTTAATTGATTAGCTCACAAAGGTGAAATTGGGAAATATGCCCCCTAATTTTGGATACATGAGTTTGAAAGTTTCACACCACTATTTAAAACACAGTGGTCTGCAAAGGAACCCCTGTGTTGGTTCACATAAATCCTGTGAACTTTTATGTTTGTAGTTTCTATAACTGAAATAGATTTTCTGGGGTCCAAGGTGCTGTATCCCCAGCGCAGGGATTCTAATAATCTTGGCAGCAGATTGATTTTCAATAAATAGGGTTCAGATTATGAAATCCCTTCTCTTGCTAACAAACACCTGCTCCTGCAGAAAGATCCATTAAGACTAGTGGAATTACTGGAGCCTTGACTAATTTCAGTGAAACTTCCACAGTCTTGGTCCACTAGTAGAAGGCAGTCAGATTTAATTGCTTTGAAAAGGAATGGAGCCATACCAAAGTACAGGAGGGGAGAAATACCAGTGGTTCCTATGGATATGCCTTCGTAGTAGGTGAAATCCACATTCTTATCTGAGATTTACCCAGAATCCCACCCTGCTATTCACATCCCCTTAAATCCTTGCCTGTCTGTCCACTGAAAATTGACACATTTGCTCAGACGCAGCTACAAGATAAAGTCTGCGCTGTGCTTTAAGAACAGTTCTAGCCTATCTACTTAGCAGTGAGCATGTGAGTGAAACTCATTTTGTTTTCCCAATTCTATTTTATATCTGAGAATTTCTCACCTTTTTCCTTCCTGCTGCACTAGAGACTGCATGCATATGTGTTTGTGTATGGTTACCATTTAAATCCTCATTTCAGATACTCTCTCTCATATCTGACCAGCAGAATCTGTCTCAGCCCAGAAATTTAAAAAGAACAAAATATGTTTGCAGTTGCTAATTGCTGACCAGATCACTGTTAAGCCAGTCATGGTGATATTCATAGGCAGAGGATATTAATTAATATTTCCACATCTGAAGGAAAGGCAAAACTGGTCTGCGTGCTAGGCACACATAAGCACATCTTGAAGTATCTTATCTATGCCTTCTAATTTAGAAAGCTGAGTTGGAAGCTGAGTTCTCAAGTAGAAAATCCAGAAGGAGATAAGCAGCAAATGAGGCATGAGAGGGAAGAAAGAGTGACAGGGAGGACAGGGGAAAAAAAAAGAGGTTTTGGTTAAAAGAAAGTGATGCAATTTACTCCCAGAGACTATTTCAGAGTAAAATGTTTTGAGTTGTCCTCTGGACTATCTTGTACAGGAGGCTTTGATTCCTTATTCGCAAAGTCGGGACCTGGGTAGAATTTGTCATTCTGAATTCTGCTGTGGGCTACAAGACACCTCTGGAAAGGCCAACATGCTCTATATTAGCAACCCCTTATCTATTGAATCATGGCCCTGACATGGCTTTTGCAGCACAAATTAATCTGCCACTCCAAGGAGAAGATTTCTTTCCTTCCCACTGACTTTTTACTGGTCACTGCTCTTGTAGTCTTGCTGTCTTGTAACAATGAAAATTAGAACTAAGTCTTCTTTCAGTGCATGCACTCAAGTCTATGGTTATTGTGTTATTCACTGTCACTTCAATTTCAGTGTCCTGCTGTCTTACCCTGATATTCTTGTTTTATCTCTGTGTGCTCTCAAATCAAAGCTGAGTGTTATGCTAATCCATCTATTTGGTGGGAGCACAAAAACGTATGTGGATGCTAAAGGTGCTTCAGTTCAGGACAAACATCAACAGCTGTGGTTGGTGTAAATTCTGAAAACCACAGAAATGGGCAAGCCTGGCAACTGACCATCCAGTGAGAGTTTGCAGTCTTTCCTTGGTGTTCCATGAACCCTCATCCACAGATTTTGAGGCTGCTGTCTCTTTCAGATGAAGGTCTGATGTCAGCATTGGTGAATCCCATAGCAAAAGGAGGAAGGAAAAAGAAATAGACCCAACGTGACCTGACGATCTGGAAGTCATGCTGAGCAGGATTGGACATGAATCATGAATCAATGAGAGAAAAAAGCAGAACAGTTGAAGTAAAAAACCAGTAAATGCCTACCACTGGCTTTGTGGTTGTGACTGTTATTGAAGCAGCAGCAACACTGGGAATATTTCCCAGATAGTAATCAGTATAGTAAGTGCTAGAAAAGCTGTTGTGCTGTTCTATGCTGGGTCACATCAGATGGAATTGCAAGGAGATATTAGGGACTTTCCCTTTGAGTCCCATCCATCCTCTGCCATGTACAACCCATGTACAACAGATTTACACATGTGAAAAATTGGAAGTACAAGTTTACTCCAGCTAAATCTGAACTTGTGAAGCTTTCAGTCCATTTCCTTTGCATTTTTCTGTCCATAAATCCATTTCCAAAGAGACTCTTATGCTGATATGTTCACAACATTGTCCTAGACAATTAAAAAAATCACGGAAACTCTGATAAATGAAAATGTCTCTTGATGTTTTTCGTACTTTAGATCCTTCTGTTTTCTGGCTATGTGGCTGAGAGTCCTGTTGCTTGAATTTTCTCTTCCTTAATTCAGCATCCTATTCCTGTGAAAATTTTCCTGCCTTTCTTTTTTTTTTTTTTTTTTTTTTCCAGTTTGTGCTTGATAATATTTTGTTTATTTTATTTAGAAGGAATTGAAAGCAAACATGCTTCTTGGTTGAAAAAAGGTTCCAATAACTCCAGTAGCTACTATAATTGGTCTTTTGATGACCAGCTGCCAAGCAAGCAAGCCATGAAATATCTCTCGTTCATGTTAATGACTGATTTCTTATTGAGAGTTTGTAAAAAAATTCCCTTTTCTACAGAACTGATCTGATTTCTCTGCTGCACCAACCTTTTCCCCCTTCTTCAACTCAAGCCCCATCTTTTCTTCCTTGTGGTTTTATTTCATTTGCTTTCTGACATGTGGGCCAGTGACAATCCTTCAGTTCACCTATTCCACATGTCAAATGGAATTACAAATTTAAATTGTAGGTCCTTATTTGCAGAATACTTAAACCAATTCATAAGTAAAGTCAGGTAAGTTTGCAGCACTATTTTGACATGGCTTTACCTTTACTGGTTAGTCGAACCACACTCCTACAATTCAAGGAGAGGTGAGTCAATTTTTTATTTCTGTTCATTTGACCTTGCCCACTACTGAAAGACACAGAAGATTCCTTTAAGTCCTACCAGGAGCAGACATTTTGTCATAGGCACCATGCAATTTAATCCATAAGGAATCTAAGGTTCACAAAAGATCACTGACCTCTAAGAAGTAGAATGTGAAGGATAACTGAGCTGGAAAAATGGTAGGGAGGTAGGGAGACAAGGAGGTTGGTTGGCGCGGAGCACTCTTTAGGAGTATGTGGCAAAGAGTCTGAATTGCCCTCTGAAGGCTTGAGTGCTAGCTCGTGTATCGGTGCATGGCTTAGGATGCTTGAGGTTCATGAGAATTCCAGCTTATTTCCCCTCTGCTCCTCGTGCCCCTTTAATAAGGAGAAAATTGATTCCCTGTTTCTGAACAAAGGCCTGTAGCTGGAAGAGAGCATGGTCTCCCTGGCTGAGTAACAGCTGGGGAAAAAATGAATAGACCATATGCTGGGAGAGCAGGCGCCAGAACGTTGGGACAAAGCTGTGGACCACTGCCAAGCCTTGCAGCTAAAGCCACGGCAGCCAAGATGAGGGGTGGAGGGAGGCTGTTCAGGAACACACTATCAGGGACCCTACACTGGGTTACTTTTAGGAACTACAATATGTAAATCCTGAATGAGACAAAAAAACCTGCTTGTTTTCAGGAAGCTCCTTGAAAAGCAAAGCAATTTACCCAGGTGGCCCTGATTATCTTTGTTAAAACTTGCCTAGTTCCCTTATGCTTTCCATTTTTTTTTTTCCACCTGCCTGCTGATTCTTAGGAAAGCCTAGACCACTGCAGAATTTTCTCTGAGGGAGTCAATGCCTCCTGATTTCTTTGTTTCACCTTTTCCTCCTTTGCTTCCCTTTCTCTAGGAGCGAGTTCTGTTTCTCTGTCATGAGTTCACTGACAGGATGAGATCTGCTCAGGGGTACATCATAAACAGCTGCAACAATTCTGCAGCCTCTGAAAGAGTAGCTTAGTTTATGAAGACTTCCATGCAAAACAAATCAATCAGCAGTATTTTCACTCTGAAACTTTTTCCCTCCTACCCGTAAACTGATTATATACGCTAGTCTCTTTCACAACCAGAGAGGGTGCACTTGGTGGTGATGTATAATTTTATTAGAAGTGGACTGGAGTGCTATAAATGATGAACTTGCTGAGGCTCTGTGAGAGAAGCAAGGTAGGAGCATCAGCAACCCTCAGAGAAAAAAAGGAAACTCATACCTGGATCTGAATGGCAAGCCCACAAGGTGTGGGTCACAGCCAGTTTTTCATGTGAGGTATCAGTGTGAGCTGTGGTAGTTGGGAGTTGCTGGTCCCTTCTATATTTTGTGCTAGGTTTGTATTGGGTACTACACACCTGATCGGTCTTAGTCTGTGCAGGTATAAGTCAATTGCCAAACTGGTAAGTGGGGAAACAAAATAGAGTCTTGACTAAGTTTTAGGCTTTTTAAAAATATGGAAGTTTTAAAGTAGGGCAAATTTTTTTTTTCCAAAAGAATATATGGATATATGTTTAAAAACCACACTTCAACTTTCTAGTAAGAGTATCACTCGTTATAGTTCTAACTGAATTTATTTAATCACACTCTTCTGAAACTTTTTACTTTTAACCAGAGTATCTGCTTAGACACACTAAAGCAAAAATAGGGAAACACTTCACATTAATTGATTGTGACTGATTTAACTGAAATCTAATTGCTTACAATGCTGATACTTATTCGTCAAAAAAACTTAAATGAAAGCAGTTGGGAAAAGTTCCTTGTGCAGTGTTTTACACCTTGTTGGTTCTTCCTCTATAATTATTCATTTTAGATTCTAGATATCCAGTTCAGTGTAACTTGTCATATATTGGCTTATAATGTTTAAGGGGAAAAATAAATGAGAATATACTTCTGGAATGGCAGCGATATCTACCAAATTTCCTTTTAAATATGCGCAGCAAAATGGATTGTTAAAAATAATCCCCTGAGGATGCTGCCTCTTTTGTCAGTTTTCTACCAGAGTGCATCCTGCTCTCTGACAGAAAATTGCTCATTAATCTCCAAGGAATGACCAGTTTTTCAAAATAGTCACTCAGCTATGCTGCCACTGTTAATTTTTAAGCATTATGGATGCCATTAATTGCCTGATGTGGTTGATAACAACAGTAATCCTTTTTGAATGGGACATTAACTCCAAAACAAGTCATTAGTTTTTGTCCACATACTGTAATTAACACTTACCTTTCAGGAATTCACAGAAATTGGAAAGGCCACATGTCAATGGAGATTTGGCAACTTCTATCTAATATGTATATTTAGTCTAAAGATATTTTGGTGGGATGGGCTTTTTGATAATCACTCTTTTACTAGTAATAATTTGCATTCTGAATGGTGTACATAGTTAAGTTATCTTATCTGTAATTTCAGCATGACTAGATTTTTCCCTTTTTTCCTCCCTCCAGCTTTTTTTTGCTTCCTAAAATAGGAGAAAGGAGTGTGTGCCTCAGATTGCTACTTCTCATATGTGTGAGATAGCACCATGTCTGGCCACCCAGCAGGGACACATCGCGCCATCTTTTCGAGCAGAGCGGAGATAGTCACTGAGGGTCTGTAAAGAGAAGCTTAAGGATTGGTTAGGGTGGAAAAGATAAGAGACATCATATTTTTAATATTGCATACACAGCATACTTTGTCTTTGCAACCTCTGCTCATGTCCATTACATCTCACTGCAGTGGGTGCTGAAATGAATAATGAAAAAAGGGAATAGTTGAACATTGTGGAAAGGAAGAACCTACTAGAACTGGAGCTGCTTCGATGTGAATTTTGTCCAGTAAATTCATTATTTAAGCTTCAAGGTAGACATGGAGGTCTAAGTTTGCAGACTCTTTCTCACTGTGATACTTTTCTTGGTAAAAGGTGCAGAATTACAGGTGACTGTACATGTATGTGCAAATACATGCTTCTAGTTCATTATGGTATGACTTTTGACTCCATTCAATTTTACAGCAGAGGACTAAACTTAGTGTGTTGAAATACACATACAAGGGCAGAAGGGAGGAAGAGCACTAAATATATTCGGTTTTACACCTTAAGAGAAGAGTTCTTTCTTTGCTCTATGTTTAAGAAACACCACAAAATGCAAGCAAAAACCCAAAACAAACCCAACAACCCTCAACTGCAATATAAACTTCTAGTAAGTCTATTTAGTTGAGTTTTTTTTAAAGTACTACATGATTTAAGATACATGCTCTCGCAGAAAACCTGAGAAGTTGGTGCTTCTAGGCTGCTAAAGCATATTTGATATGCCTGTTTATATTGGATTCTTTATATTGGATTCACTGGTAGCTTAGCTCAAATTGAAGCAGAGCTTTGGTTTATCATTCCTCCAGGACTATAATGTCAGCTACTGACACCATCTTCAATATTTTCTGTTTCAGGAATGTGCTTTTTCAGAGCAGTGCTTGGTGGTATCAAAGGGCACTTCCCAGTGGCAACTTCTGCTGGTTGAGAAATTAGTAACCTGGAGATGCTCATAAGTCTTGCCTGCTTTGCTCAGAGATAGCACTCAAGCAAAATTACACACAGTAATACTCCCTGCAGACACACCTAGGAAGAAGGCACTGGAATTTTCTAAACCTTCAGCAAAAATGCAGCTTACTTAAACATGACTTGCTTATCTAGCTCTTCTTTATCTTGTTGTTCCCATATTCTGGCCTACAGGTGTTTTCTCCTCTGTCCCATTGCTCCCCCCAGCAATCTGCCTAATACCATGGAGTGTGTAGAAAAGGCATGTAGGAAGTCTCACGACAGATACTTTATCCATAAGGTCATTTGTGTAACAATCTCAGGATGATGTAGTTGTCTAGCAGTGCTTTATATTCTCTCTACATTTGGAAGTATTACAGAATCTGTAGTCCCCCTTTTTGAACACATTTTACCTCTTCCAGATTTTTTTTTTCAACTGGGGCTATATTATTTTTGTTGTTTAAAAATATTTTGACCCATAAGAATAGCAGAGAATAGAAGAACACTAACACTTGAGTCAATACAACTCATACAGTTAAAAGAGAGAATGTTTTTTTGTCGGATCAGAAGGGTTTTGGACTTCAGACTTCATTTATCCAATTTTTTAGGGCTTTCTGATAACATTTTCTGTAATAGCCATTTTGACTTGTATAACTGTGCTGTGTACTCTGAACTACGCTGGAAAATATTTAAACTATATGTATTTAAAGCTAGGCAGCCAAATGTAACAGAGTTTGATAAATCTTAGATAGATGGCTGGCCCAGGAAGACCATTTTCACATGGGGATGATGATAATTGGATATTGACTATTGGTATTGAATATTTGGATAGAGTAAATTTTTTTGAGTATAGAGTAAATGTAAACACTATGTTGAATTAAAAATGCGCAGCTACACCTTTGTAACTGGAAGTCATTTGTCTGCATCAGTGTACATGTTTTTTTGAGGAAAGTACATAAATAAAATCTTTATGGGATTATTTTCAGATTAATTGACTGGAGTTCCTGAAAAGAGACTTTGTTTCTTTTATAGATTTAGAGGCAATTTATTCAAAATAATCTCTCTATAAGTGGACCAGTAGATCATAGTAAACCATATGAGAAATACTAGTTTTCTTGCTTCTTCTTTTATTCTGGAAAAGATGTGTGACTCAACATCTTTGGTAAATGAATTTATGGGTTTTTTTCCAGATAGTTTGCAGATTTAAAAAGGGAAAATAGAGTATTTGGTAAGATATCCATTCCAAAATTTTTTTTAGAAATGTATTGGGTAAAAAGTTTGAAGTACAAAAAAAAAAAAAAAAGGAAAAAAGTTTGGCACTAAAGCAGGGAAAATCTGAATAGATGTAGTGAAGCTGAGTAGAAACATCTTCTTTAGAGGTGGTAGAAGGTAGACCAAAACAGGTCTTTCTCATCCAGTGTTTGCTGGGTCATTAGGTAAGTAAATGGAGAATATGTACACAGTGTTTTTAAAGATTGTCCCTCAATAAATTTTGAAATTTTTTAGCAGGTATCTTAAAATAAAGCATTTAATTTTGATTTCAAAAGGACCTTTTGTGTTGAATGAAATAGCATTTTTTTCCTGCCTTGGTTAAATAATTGAAAAATACCCAACTAACTAAGAGTTCACTATTGCCCTGTTTTTCACAGACTATCACTTTCTTGGTGGATGCAAGTTTTAGAGGCATTCATCAGTTTAAAGAGTTATTCTGGACATATTTGCATATCCATTTATAAACCTAGAAAAACAGCAGTTGAGATAGCTGCAACAATAAAAGAAAAAAAATCTAGCCTGTATTTACCATTACAGGTTCCATTAATAATACCATCTGTATCAGAATGAAGGAGGCAATGACAAGAATGTCTGAGTCCATGATTGACTTCATTGCCTGGCTTCCCTGTCAACTGTTTTAGTGAAGCTGAGATGTTAGGACAGTTACATTTTTCCAATTTTCCTTCTTAGCTCTAAGGAGCATTCACATGCAGCAGCACCCCTAGGTTCCTTTCATATTCTGTGAGGTAACAAATAATATGGATAGCCTATGTTTTGACTTGGGAATTGGTTTTTCTGATCTTTTAAGTCAGCATCAGCAAGTGATGGGAAGGTGGGAGGATTTTAGAGCAACAGCAGTGACAGCACAAGGAACATCAGTCAGTGTGGAACTTGTGATAGGATCGCAGAACAATTGTAATTCAAGGTTTCAGTAGCCTACAATGAAAGTCTGTTGCAAAGACATTTTTTTGAAGCCCACAAGGAAGAGAAAATGACAGCAAGGATTTTAGGGTTCTGGCAGAAGACAGCCTGTTCTGAGAGGCTAGAGAGATCACAGAATCACAGAATTTCTACGTTGGAAGAGACCTTCAAAATCATCGAGTCCAACCCATGCCCCAACATGTCAACTAGATCATGGCACTGAGGGAGTGCCTCTGCTTCATTAGGTGAGCTTGATTAAAGAAGTTTTATGGGGAGTATATGTTCTATCAGAGAAAGCTGAATTAACATAGTGGGTACAAATTTCTGTAGAAGTGGAGAGTTGTGGGATTGGAGGGCTGTGGGTTTGGTGAGAGAGCTGAGGCTGTCACAGGGGACTCCATGTAAATCCATATCTCTAGGGTGAGGGCTCCACTGACCCTGGCAGGAGCTCAGAACCTGAATTACTTTTCAGGATTTTTCTTGCAGCAGCTAGATTGAGTGTGTGAGAGCATGAGCTCAGTTCTGCAGACGATGTTCACAAGTCTGACTTGACACAAGAAAGCACCTGCCCATGTATTTAGATTGTGCTGGAGTCAAGGAGATTTGAATCCAGGTATAAAATTAATCACATTCTTAGACCTGTTGCTAAAGAAGAATGAACTTAAGTATTTGCTGAATTGGGGCCCAGAAGTAGCAAAAAGGCTCTTTTACTGTTTTTGTTCTTTTAGAATTGGCTATTCTTGAAGGATGCATAGCTACCATTCACAATTAAGAGAGAAGGGGCGGCAGTTCAGAAGCCTAAACCACACACCTTAAGCCCCTGGCATCAAACACTGAACTGAAACATTGAAAAGAGCAAGGGGGTAGCTCACTCTTTCCTAACCCCTGACTATATCATTAGGGTGGTAATATTATTTGAGCCTAATGCATCACAAGGAAACGGTTTCATTGTTATCCAGTGGAGCCCCATCACAATACTGTGGTGACTGAGGCTGTAATGAGGAGCTCTAAGATTTCAGTGGCAAAAGGGATTCATTGCTAGTCCATGACCTCACAATGAAATCATTACAATGAAGTCAGAGACATGAAGTTATTATAGGAAAACTATTTCAGAGCAAGTCTATAAGGACCTTTTTGACAGTGTCATTATGAAACCATTACAATGTAAGGTTATGATGGTAAAATGGTTTCAGTGAAACCCTATTATGGTTAAAAAACAGAATAAATGGTGTCAGTGAAAGTCATTCTGCCTTCTAAACCCTAAAGTTAAGCAGACGTCTGTTTCTAAACAAAAACATGTGATTCTGACTTCCATTTTCTCTGACAAGGGTAGCTGTGACATACCTCAAAAATGAATTAAAATTCCACTACCACTCCCAGTCTCTGATTTTGAATGACATCTAAAACTGACTGTCAAAGTAAATAGTAGATTTCAAAACTGAGTAAAAATCCCCCTAAGACTGGCATCTAATCAGTAAAGATGGCTACTGTTTGTCTGGTTAAAAATCTAGCCCAATCTAATCATCTGCTGTATCACTGGTGGTGAAATGAAATAGAAAGCAAATTTAAAAATTGGTCTGTGTTTTCCACTTTATTATGAGAAAATTAGAATAATACTTCCACAAAGGAACATGCCTCTGGAATATCTGTGTTTTTATCACACGGAAATTCAAATCTTTCTTGTCAGTCCTGTTTGTTTTCGATGAATAACTACATATTTGATGTTCAAATAGTTCAGCTGGGGATGGTCTGGTGGTCTGACAGGCACTCGGATGTGAGACTCCATGAAACTTGTGGTATTTCAGTGTCCACTGGCCTTTTAGGAGGGAATGTTCTCGGTCATAAGAACATGAAGTGTATCCTAAGGTGCAGGACTTCTTTATTGAATTGAAAGATTTCTGAAAAATGTTCCAAGTTTGACAATTCTGCTTTTCTCTCCTCCACTGTACATCAAGACAAAAGAGGGAAAAAAATTCTATGTAAGCTTTCCATGTGCTGGAGTATTGCTTCAAGACGAGTTACTTAGGTGGGAGCTTTCTTTTTGTTCCTCACTAAATATGTGTGTGAAATGATCTGGCAAACTGTTATAGACATCCATTATTTTTATTACCAAACCACAGTTATCATGTGTGGACCTCTGTGAATAGTAGTAGATGTGTCTTTCTAAGAGAGCTTGAAGTATAATCATCTGGGTTTCCTGCATCTTTGTCTCTGGAGACTGTCACCTCTGAGCACACATTTTTGGATAGAAGGGCTCTTTAGATCCAGAGCAATCCCATTCCTTTGCAAAAACTGTGGTTGAAAGCAAAGCTTGAACAAGAAGTTTCCTCTTGAAAAGCAATTTCAGCGGTTTACAGAAATCTGCACTTTTTGCATCTCTTTTGCAGAGGGTTTTAATGCATGCTCACTTCTTTTTTTGAAAACCTGCCATTTCTGTGCAGTGGCAGCAACAGTGTTAGGTTAGCAAATAAAAAATGAGCTCTATATTTCCCATTTCACATAAACTAGAAATTATAGATTTCTAAAATTATTTTGGTATTAAAAGCTACAACTCAGCTATCAGTTCATCAGTGAAATAAAAATCGTCATATACGCCAAAGAATGTATTTTTTCTTCTGGAACATTGTAAACCAGGAATAAATAAGGTCTCCAACATTTGATAAGGAAAGCTATGCAATAGTTTAGAAACATGAAATATCCCAACATCAGTTGTCTCAAATTCTGCAGTGTTCGTTCTTTTCAACTTCCTAATAAGTTCAAAACCTGTTTGATCTCCTTTGAACAATACCATCAATTTCTGTTATCTGTGGTAATGAGGAGGTTACTCTCTAGAGTGGTATAAATTGGATATTGCAGGTATTGTGGAGCATATGGCAGAGAAAGTCCTCTGAATATGTCTGTGTACTGCCAGCTTAGGTCTGCCATTGATAGAATTGAGCTTGAAGTGATAGTTTTTCCTGGACTCGGTGGTTCCTGTTGATTAATCATATACTCCTACTACAGTCCCAGTGAGGTAGATGCTGGGAGAGTGTACTGCCCCAGGCACTGTTCAGCACAGACACTGCTTCTGTACATTCATATGATGCAGCATCCAAAACAATGGGAAAGGCCAAATGCAGAAAAACACAGGATGGATATGGACTGATCACCTCTTCAGGTCGTGCTGCTACCAACAGGTCATAGTCCTTGCCTGAGAGCAAATTCCTGAGACCTATAAAGATGCTTTTCAGACACTTTGACTTCCTCACCCTTTATGGCCAGTAGCCTTACAGAAGTGGGATTTGCCAAGGGAGTGAAGCCTTGGTTTCAGTTTTAGCTCAGATGTGAGAATTCATATCCCATATCTCTTTCTGTCTCTGAAGAGCGCCAGTAACAAGGCACAGTACCTGTGGGGTCTCTCCATGCTCTTGCATTGGGCTGCTGCCCTGGGTTTGCAGCTGGCAGGGCTTGTGGGGGCCAAGAGGGAAGGTGGACATCAGGCCGAGGCATAATCTGCCTGTAGATTGTAGATAGTGATGCATCACCATCTGATGTTTATACTTCTGTGATCAGTCAGTATATCATTGCCTTCACTTTTTTTCTGCATCCAGCTTATGGGCTAATGGCTAAAGTTGTTACTATTCTTTTCTACATTTTGTTATGCTTTTCTACTGTTGCAAATTCATCCATCACTCCTTGTCCTCTTCTGCTTCCATGGTGATTTACCTTTGTTTAATCAGCAAATTTGATGATCACTGTTCTTCTTTCTTCCTCTAAAAGACAATAATGAAGATAATAAATAGAATATATTTACCCTTACAAAATTCTGTCATCTCTCTTTTTGGCTTGGTAACATCCCTTTCAAATGAACCTGGAAGAAAATGCAGATGAAGTAAAATCACTGTGTTAACCAACATTACAGACTTCACAACCATCCGTGCACACATATTTCAATTTGAAGAACAATTTCCCACATGATACTAAAATCCATATATGTTAGATGACTAGTTTGCTCAAAAACAAGCACATTGTAACTATTTTGAAAAATAGTAGACTCCATTCCAGTTATGATTACTTTTCTATCAATTTCTTTGTTCTTGACTTAATGGAATATTGTCTTGATACCATGTTTGACTATTGTAATTTGACTAATAGTTTTCTATGATAAGTAAGATAAATATAACTAATGATTACTTTCTAAAGGTTGGCTAGGGGTGAGTTAGGCAGAGATTGATATAAAATGTAAGAAATCACCAAAAATATTTCGTAAGGAAACTATAATATCTCTACTTTATGGGTCAGTTCTTAAAACATCTGATATAATTTAGTACAATTTATAGCAATATCTGTTCAAATTATGAGTACCATAAGCACATATTACTAGAAGAGAATTACAGAATGATTTGAATTGAAGGGACCTTAATGATTATATAGTTCCAATCCCCCTGCCATGGGCAGGGACACCTTTCACTAGACCAGGTTTTTCAGGGCCACATCCAGCCTGGCCTTAAACACTTCCAGAGATGGGGCAGCCACAACTTCTCTGGGCAGCCTGTTCCATCATCTCACCAGCCTCTGAGTAATGATTTTTGTTCTAATAGCTAATCTAAACCTACTCTCTTCCAGTTTGAAGCTATTCCCCTTGTTCTGTCCCTATATTCCCTTGTAAAAAGTCTCTCTCCATCTTTCTTGTAGGGTCCCCATCTGACAGAATTCAGACTTTCCAGGTTTCCAAAGCCTTGATTCTTTGCTATTTTTTTTCATAATTATGATAATTTAGAAACAACTTCAGAGAGTGTGTTATCTCCATCTCTCACTAACACATGTGGTGGATATGCTTTCCTGTGTATTCTGCAGTTCTGGATTTGTGGATCTTTCCTTGGTAGATCACTGATTTCTTCCGACTTAGACATCTGTGTTTCTGTCAGCACATGCAGAGATGGTGATCATCCCCCCCCTTCTGTAACACATACTGTCAGGGTGAAGTAGGATAATGAAGGGTTTGGAGGTGGGCTGAGTCACCACAGTTAGGGATGTGCTTTAGACATGTACAGAAAGTTTAAAGGCTTAGTTAATGGAAATTGGGCATTATGAAATCTCTTTGTATTCTTCTTACTTGCTTTGCTATAATGTTAGCACATGAATAGCTTGTTCAATGACAAAGGGTATTCAAATCAGCCATTTGTGGCTCATCTGCAGTAGATTTTTCTTTCAGTTCTCAAGTAGCAGCAGATTAAGAGTAAAAAAAAAAAAAATAAAGGAAGTTTGTAGCTTGCAACAGACACCTGGGGAGAATCTAACCTTTATAAACATGAAACAGACCATCAGCCCATCAGCCAATCAGCTGTTGGTTAATAAAAAGTCATATTCTTTGTTGAACACAAATCTATATAATTTTCAAAAGCATCACGAGACTGGAGTAAGGAGCTATCATTGTGTTAATGCTATCAAATGGCTATTGGGGAAGAGAAAGAGCACACACTGGATTCTTGGGGCCACAGTCATCACATCACACACATGATACACATCAGAAATAATACACAAAATTCACATCATACACCTCTTCACATCCTGATCTGTATCAAATGTTTTCCTACATATTTTAATGTCCGTATTGCAGTCTAATAGAGTGATTCCAAATGCATTTGCAAATTATATTAGCAAGAGGAGAAAAAAGTCTTTGCTTTATACACAAGTTCTTTGTGCTTTTGGTGTAGTAATGACTCAGAAGCACACATCTAATACTAAGTTTACACTGAAAAAAAATCTTTAAATATATAAATATTTCCCTTGCCATGTGACAGTGATGCTACATTATTCTTTAGCTAATTCTTCTCTCAATACTACACTGTCTGTGTAGAGGATAAAAGGATTATAGGGATATTTCAGAAAGTCGTTATTTCATAGCACAATTCTATATGGGTATTTCCTTTTCCAATTTTCTAACCCCTTTTCTCTTCCCAGTGGATAAAAAGGGTGTCCCCTAGAAAACCAGAGCAGCAAATACCCCATTGCAGAACTGGGCTCTGTACAAATTCTTTGAAAGAAGCTGTTGCATAGAAAATGCTGATTGTGTTGGTTTAACAGAATCACATAGTGGATCAGGTTGGAAGGGACCACAGTGGGTCACCTGGTCCAACCTCCCTGATCAAGAGGGATGTAAAAATTTAAAAGGCACAGTTTCCTTTCTCAAAAATGGCTAAGGCCACAGAAGGTGTCTCACTGAGAGCTCTGGAATAGCAGAAACAATGAGGATTTCTTTCCACTTTTCCCAATTCCTGAAGTAAAAACTGAAGTGTCAATGGCAACAGCTTGCAGCTTTGTTCTGTTATTTGAGCTCTTGAAAAATCTAAAAAAAAATCTAATCTCTATGGATGCTATCTAGGAGAAGTCAAACCTGAAGAATTATGGAAACCAAAGAGATATTTCTCACTCCTACATTTGAATTCTTCCTTTTCATACTGCTCTGGTTTATTTCTATCATTCTTTCCTCATCTTTTTTTACAAGCTGAGGTATCATTTTCTTTGAAACATCATCCTATGTAGGACTTCACATATTATAATCTTTCTGTTGCCCTACAGTCTTTACAGACTCTAGCTTTTTTTTCTTGGCATGATCAGTACAGGGTCCAGTCCTCAAAATGTGGGTACACCACGTGTCAGCACCATGGCTTTATGATGGTTCCTATTTTTCTTGCTACACCTTTCCAGTGTAATTCTCTTTTTAATAACGACTTCTTCATTTGATTATTCCAGGCCACTGAGCTGTCAGAGAACCGTCGTAATTTCTGTTTTATAAAATGCAGTATTTCTGTAAGTTCTGAGGAACTAGTTTCTACAGCATAGTACAAATGCTACAAATTTACACTGATTAAAGAAATAGTTAAAGAAATTGATGACAGAAAAATTAATCAATGACTATTAAATAACAGAAGGATTGTTGCTGGTTCCAGAGTTTTAGCCATCCCAGTGTCAGGAGATGAGAGAGTATGGTGGGAAAGGACCATTAACTTCCTTTCCATGCTTCTCCCTATTCTTTTTACTGTTGGTCTCAGTCAGGCAGCATTTTGTGCAAGGTGGACCTGGGTCAGATAGGCCATTGTTAAGCTATGTTCATAAGCAGCCGGAGTTAGTATGTAAACTTTTAAAATATTACTGCTGGTTTTCCTATGATGATGATGATTTTGCAGTTGTCAGTGTTGCAGTTCAGCTGACAACCATTTACTGAAGACTGGAGACCTTTCAAAAGCCTCTGCTGTAGAGTTAGTGAACCTATCTCATCCTGGAGATATGTCCGTATCAGCGATCTTATACAGGCCATTTACAGGTGTACTGAGCAAGGCAGGCTTCATTATAGCTCCCTGGGAGATTGCCTTACAAAAATTCCTGCAGTGTGAACTTCCTTTTATTCTTGATTATTTCCCCTCATCATTTAAAGAATAATTTATATAGGGGAGGTGTGTGGCAGTTTAGTTTCTTTAAGAGACTCTGAAAATAGGTGCCTTCAGGGCCTTTTTTATAATCTTTCTTTACCTGCTCATTGGTCCTTCAAACAACATTAACTGGTTTGTGAGAAATTACTCCCAGTACAAAAGTCGAATAGACATGTACCTGTTGCATTTGAACATGAATTCTAATTCTATGCTTTCTGCTCAGCGTAGCCACTTTCCCTAGCATGAAAATTTGTATGTACAATTTCCATCTCCTCTGAGATCTCTGAAAAATTTTGGCATCATGTTTTAGTGCTAAAGCTAATGTAGATTTCAAATCACAACTCAGTACCCAGATTTTGAAGAAGGTGAGAATGAGTACAATCTGGGCTGACTCCTCTGCAACTCCCTCTGCTGACCCTTAGCCTTGAAGTAATTTTTTAGCCTATTCGCCCTGCAGAGAAGGGCTGAAAGGTAGAAAACTTTTCTATAATGAACAGTAATACCAACAGTTCTTCTAGCTAGTCTGTTATGGTCTTGTCTTCTTTGACATTTCCCTGACACTCATGATGACTGAGTGACCATTGGCAAGCATACTGTGTTGGGAAAGTGGTATTTTTAAATGCTTTTTATGTCTTTAACAGGTTGCATATTTCCCATTTTTCTTATTTCCTTATTGACACAAAGATTCTATTTTCAGCAGGCTGTCTTCTCACCGCCCCTCTGTGGCAGTATATGTGAGGCTGAGGGAAAAAATCTTTATCAATCTCTTTGCTTTTTACTGTGCCTTCACAGTGAGGTCTTGAAACAATCCCCTTTGCCATTTACATACATTTTATCCTTTAGATGTTTTTTTTTTTTTCCCTTCATTCGACTTTTTTGTTTCTATGCAATTCTCTATCTAATCTCAATTCTGTTAAATTCATGGTTGCAATTTTTTCTTTTTCAGTCTTATAGAGATGCTGAAGTTCATCCTGGTATTATAGTATATATCTTTGGCAGTGGCTCCCTAAACTGAGTTACATGCCTTTCCAGGACTACCCTGAGGTTTGTTCCTTTATTTGTAGCAATCGTTAGGCAGAATTTCAGTTGATGACAGTGTTTGGTCAGGTGACTGCTGCAAAGTTTGCTTCAGGACAACAAATTATATCTGGGCTGGTTCATTGCCTTTACAGAAGGTACAAAAGGCTTGACTCTGTTGTGGTGTGCAGTCATCCTTGGAGGAGGGTCCAATGATGATTGTCTTAAGAGCTGCAAGTGACTTATTTCCTCCCAGTGCTGCTCTTCATTGGTATTCTTCAGCAGTCGCCATGCCAGACCTGCATGTGGTGCAAGAAGAATACTGAAACCACATTTGGAAGCTGTGCACAGTTCCAGAGCTTTAAGCTACTCATGCTTGCTGCAGAAGTAAGCCTTTTTGTCCTTAGAGTCTACAAACCTGGTGCTCTGGCTGTGGCCATGGAAGAAACATAGTTCTTTACGACTACAGAGCTGTAACAGTTTTTAACCCTATAAAATATAGAGGATATTGTGGCTTTTACTCAAAAATATGTTATTGAATTGTCCCCTGTCTTGGATTATTCCCTGGCACACAAAAAGCAGGGCCTTTTATGGGACCGTGTTTTCTGGATCAGGGAACATCTTTCATGGGTAATTGGACATCACTTAATAAGAATCATAGCAAATGCATTATTGTAACACCCTCTACTCCATCCTTTTGACCTTACTTACATCATGCATATTTATTCTTTCTGCTGATACAAATATTAACCTCCTGTCTTGCATTAGATTCATATATTCATCCACTACCTGGGAAAATAGAGAGAGAGGAAAAGAATGATGCAGGAGAGAGGGGCTTTTAGTATTCTGTAGCTGAGCTGTCTGATGTAATATGTTAGAGAATATAGGTGCCGGTAATGTGTAAAGAGCTTGAAAAATGACCAGACAGTGCCAAGCCCACAGTGCCTGTTGTCAGGAGGGCTAACAATGTAATAAATCAACCTGTCTTGTGTCAAGGGTCATGTAGTGAGATGTTCAAAGCTGTTTGGCCAGCCTGATCCAGACAGGCATGTGCTGTTCATTTCTGAGAGGTTGGTGCTGTTACTAGAACCTTCCTAAAGCAGTGTCTGCCCTCTGCTGCTTTGGGCTTTAAGTCAAGGTTCCAAAGGAGAAACTATCTGGGAAAAGAGAATGAATTGCTGCTTAGTTTCAGGTCTTATGCTTCTCCTGTATTTTTTTTTTTTACTAGGCACTGCCGGGAAAAGTATGGAAAATGGCATGTCAGATGGGTTCTTCCCATGCCTTTTGTGTAGGACAGTGGTGCTGAAGCTGTTCCTGTTGGATGAGCCCTATAGGCCTGCAGTGGCAGATGGGAACAACTATCACTATCTTTCTCTGTTCACTTGGCCACACCTACAGAAAATGGACAGGACATATCCCGTTTTGAGTAGGTGGATATAAAGCAAAATACAACTAAATGTTCCACTACAATACCATTTACTGCACCTTCTGGCAACTGTGTTGCTTTTTTGTAGGTCTCATTCCTGCTGTGCTTTTCACCTCCATCTGTCATGTTTAGGTGGGCTGGAGGGAGGACAATCTGCTCCTAGCCCTGATGAGATAGGAGGATCATTTTTCCATCTGTTTTCTCCTACCCCAGTGTTTGTAGGGCTGGATAAGTACAGGCAAGCTGCAGTAGGCATTTCAGGCCAGTCTGAAACTTCCTATGTTCAGGAGCTTTAATTAGGCTCACTAGATGGGAATACTCAGGGAGAAAGGTTAAGGCAGCAAATCAGGCTAATTACAGGCTGGAAGTCCCAGGAGTTCAGGTCAAGTGATCTTCCATGGCCCTAATCTCTGAGAAAGACGTTGTTAATGCTGTGCTGTCTCTGCCAGTGCTGCAGGGCTGCTGGTTTTCAAGCCAGGCACGTGGTGACTTCCCAAAAGAGCATTCTGCCCTGGGTACCCACAAGGCAGGTCAAGTTACAAACCTGGGTAAGCTGGGTCACAAATTAGTAATTCCCCTCAGTACTTCTGGGTGGTGATGGCAGTAGGTCCTTGGTCTCTGCTAGAGCACTCACAGATCCACAATCTATTAATCCATCCATCAGGGGCTCATCACGCTCCTACACCGCACCCCAGCCTCTCTCTCATATGCAGCCTGGGTACTGAAACATCCAACTGTCAGAAGCAAATTGATGTGAATACAAATGACATGCAGCAAAAAAGGCTGGCACACATTTTATATAGCAAGTAATTTTGCAACGTGAAACAAATTTTAGGAGAGCAATTGGGTGACAGGCTTAAGGATTCTTAGTAGATATAGCATGGAGGAAGTTTCAGTGGGAATTTTACCTGGTCAAAATAGACAAAAAACTCTGCTCTACAATGTCAAAAAAACCCCAAAAGCAAAACATAATTCCAAACCCAAAGACCATTACCCCAAACCTATTAAAAAAAAAAAAAAAAAAAAAAGGGTTTAAACAAGGTATGGAGGGAAGATTCTGCAGGAAAGGTTTGACTAGGAATTTAATTAGTTTGCTTCCAAAATTTTCCTCAAAGATTTGTAAACTCTGATGTTGGAAAGTTAATTTTATTCAGACAAACAGCTATGGTTATGATGTAAGTCTTAAGTATACATGGGGTTTTTAATTACTTCACACATTCTATGTGGACTTTATTTCCACTGAGCATTTGAAAAATTACTGTTTTTGAGAAAATTACTATGCCCACCTAGTCCCCTCAAAAAACACTGGTTATGTTTTTCTCAGACTGGGGAAAGTGTCATTGATTTCTGTTTTTCTTGACATGCTCAAATCCTGGGAAGGTCTTTTACAAATTAAGATGAAAAGTTGTTAAAGTATTCGACTGGAAGTAATGCTGGTGTCTCATACTCAGGGCACTGTGCCACAAGTATTAGCCCTTTTCCACATCTGCAGAGACTGTGATAATGGCTGATGACTCTGTAAATGGCTTTAGAAACTTATAAAAGTAATTTGTATAGGTAAGCAAGTCAAGTCATTATCAGCAGAGCCTAACTGGAGTATCAAGATGCAAAACGAAAGACAAATAGCAGATTTGATCACTTCATGCTGATAAGTACATATCTAGGATTATTAATTTTCAAACTATGGTTTGAAAGATACCATCAATGTTAAATGCTTGTGAATAATTCTATATATTTCAATAGGAAACTTTTAATGATGAAGCATTAGAACTAGGAATATTTCTCTCTCTGCAGTGTTTTAGGCAGTGCAATAATAAAAATACAACAGAGTGTAAAACTAGAGCAAGGCAACAAATAGAGAAGACAGAGGGTAGAAAGGACCACTTGATGTAAAAGAAAAATATATTCTTTTTCTGTAGCAGTTAAATCAGTCTTTTAATAGCAGTGTTGAAATATGTGTTATCATGCTAGACTTACTGAGCAAAAATGCCATCTCAGAGTTTGAACAGAAAGCTATGAATTAGAAGGGGTTGAGAAAATAAAAGGAAAGAAGACGTCCAGAGAGTGACATACTGTTCCTTCCAGTGAGTTAACAGAGAAGATACTTTGCAAGATTTTTGTCCTTCCAGTGCTTACTATAGAAAGGACCTTAAAAATCATCCAGTTCCAATGCTCCTGCCATGGGTGGGGACACCTTTCCCTAGATCAGGTTGCTCCAAGTCCCATCTGATCTCGCCTTGGACACTTCCATGGGTGGGGCATCCACAACTTCTCTAAACAACCAGTCCCAAGGCCTCACCACCCTTGGTGTGAAAAGTGAGGGTGTCAATATTTGATATGTGTATATTTGGCACCAAAGCTATCTTGAAAGTCCCCAGGATCCATGACCAATTATATTGTCCCCTCTGACATGTTTGGAAATGCTTACAGTTCCGTGCACAAACTGGGTAACTGATGGTTTGGAATCAAAATAGCCATTGAAATCCACCAATACTAAAAATCAAACTGTTTTGGAACATGGTGTAATGTTGTGTATCAGAAATTAGCTTTGCTGTGGGAGTACAATATAGGAACTAGCAACAACAAAGGTGTGCAAGCTTTCACTTGAATAATTCCACTTGTGCAGCTGTGTTGGCAGTCTTTGGCAGGAATAACCCCATGTACCCTGATCTTAATGGACTTAACCCATCATGTAGTAAGAGTAAGATTTGTATATAGGGAAAATATACCTACTATAGCAAATTTGCACTTGATGAGTAAGAAATTATCTCAAACAAAAATGTTCTGCCTGTTGATTCATCTCATGTCAGTCTGCTGTTAATTGCATAGAATCTAAATTATTTTTATTTATTATTTAGAAATCTGTTTATTTCTACATTTACATACCAAAAAAATATATCCAGTAAATACTTGATGCTTGCTGTATCATTAATTTAGATTTTATGTCTTTTTTTCTTTTCCTTTTTGTTTTTCTTTTCCTTTTTCTTTTTCTTTTTCTCCAAAAGAAAGTTCACCTTTAACCTGGTACAAAATGATATTTAAATGTTGTAGAGGAAGAGAACTTTCAATTTCCAAAATATTCTGGACTATTGCTATAGCTAATATAATAATCCAGTATTTAGAATTGTCCTAATATGGCGATAAGGTTTGTTTTTGTTTTACTTAAATGATCATAGAGCCTGAATGCTTGTTAATTAAGTGTGAGGCATTACTATTGGCATTTGTTGGTGTAGTAGCTGTTGGTAGTGCTTTATGGATCTACAAGAAGAAAATGACTGGCAACAAGCAACCTAAAATCAAATGTGGACTCTACAACACCTTGTGTACAATCAGGAAGGAAAACATGAGACTCTTTCAGGCTCTGCAACAGCAGAGACAAATAAGTGAATAAAACTGAAGCCACTGCAAGAGTTTTTAAGCACAGAAGAAGTATTTCCCCTGCAATACTTAAATGGTCTTATGAATTTTGTCATTATTTTATTCAAATATTAATTGTAATTTGTTTTAGTTTGTTTTCCATGTACCTTATCCTTTCAAGATTAGGTGCTGAGCAATGAGAATAACTGGAGATCAGTGGCACACTGCTGGCATTAATGCACCTTGTTGTAACACTGGCAATGGTTTTCCAGTGAACCATGTTGATTGTGGCTGATGCAAAACAGAACTATGCATTTGGTGGCCATCAGCAGGAGTGTGGTGGTGGCACTCACGTAAAGATAAAATATTTTTCCATACCTCTGCAGTCTTTGCTTTACCAAATAATTGAGAGGTGTTTGTCCAAGCAGCCTGTTGCTGTGCTTTGTGTGGCACAGCCTAAATGCCAATTATTTACACGATTTATAGATATCTTTGTTACTGAGCCATTTACAATAAAGCGAACACATATATGCTTTCTACCCAACCTAGGGAAGCAGCAGGATAGAGCTTATTGGATTTTCCTGCCCTTCTGTCCCACAGGGAAAACACCTCAGCTGGCTACAGAGAACTGACCCAGAGTGAGGGTAGAGGGGCCGTCTGCATGTCCCTGTGGGAAGGGCTAGCCCTGGCCTGGGGAAGCCTGGAATCAGCTCTGCCATCCAAACTGTGCCCACCTCGGTCTGCAGCCCAGATCTCTTGTTCTCTGGCTGATCTTCAAGAAGTCTTGCACTCCCTGCCCCTTCTAAAGGAATGAGAAGCAGATACCCTCCTCTGCTTGAAGGTGAGCTCTTGACCTGAAGACCTCAGGGGTCTATGGAAACAGATGGTGCTGAGTTTGTAGCTGTGGAGCTGCTGCTCCCAAAGCTCTGCAGAGCTGCACAGCCTCGGCACCAGGCAGGACTGGCCCCAACACGTGGATTTATCAAGTCCCTGCTTGGGTCTCTAGAACCTGGGTAGGGGTGATGTGCCCTTGGATCACGGGGACAGCAAAACCAGAAATGTCTCGGAGAAGTCCTTTATCCAGAGCTGGGGTACATGAGTCATGGCTAGACCTCTCTCCTGGAAACAAGTGTCTAGTACTTGTCTTTGACAGAATTCAGCTGGGCTTACCCTTAGGATTAGGAAATAGAAAAACCTGTAAGAGTAAATGCCAAAGGATAGTATATTGTAGTTTGTCGAGATCTTGAGAGATTAATAATTTTATATGCATATCAACAAATTTGAAACATTAATTAAAGAGTTAAAATCTCCTGGAATATCAAAAACATGTTTAAAATATTTAAGTAATGGTGCGCATTGATTGACTACCTTGTTTTCATCCATATATTAATTTCTGAAAAACATTAGATTTTGAATTTTAATCTTTTCTCTAGCTAAGGATTTCTCTTTTCAGGGGTGGAAAGTGTTCTTTTTTCCTGGAATCTCTTATCACAAAGCAGTTGTTTCTGTAGATTACAACTTCCCAGGCAGTCAAAGACCAGTCATGAACTGCCAATTACCATGACAGAGCTCCATGCCAGCCCAGTCCTTCAGCTTCTGAACTCACCCTAACCTATACGGGTGAGCTGTGCAGCTGAAGGGATGATGCAGGTACAGCTTTTGTGAGCATCGCTTTCAGAAGGTGGTAATTGCTTCATGGCAGCTTTGTGGTGTCAGCATTGTCTTCAGTTGGCATGGGAACACAACCAGAATCTCCCGAATGTTTTTCAGAAATAATTGGTTTGAGATGAAAAATCTTGGATTTTCAAACATACTGCATGCTTTCTCTGTTTTTGCCTTCAGAAATGACCAATAGCCTTGAATGTTGAATACTTCCCTGATTAAAGCTTCACATAAACAGACATGTTTCCTGCAAAATGTTTGGCTCTGACAGAGCAGCATATTTTGATGAGACTTCATTTAATGAAAATGTTCTTACCAGCTCCAGATGCATACTTTAGATATGCATAGATAGTTTCAATTGCCTAGAAAGAACCACCAAGTAGACCGAGAGTGTTTGCCAAAAGCAATTATATTTTATCTCAGTTTGGTTTCACACCATTTGTGACTATCCAAGATCATGCTTTGGTAAAACAAACAGATGTGGTCCAAACTGCAGTGAGAATCTAAACGGTAAAAGACAAATACATCTATATGTTGTGTTACGGTAAAAATTAATATTGTGCTGCTAGAGAATTCCATCCACATCTGTAGCAAATAAATAGAGAGAGGATTATAGGATATTATATTCTGAGGAGCAATGTGACCACTGAGGCAGAACTCAATCCACAATTGCCAAGTTACAACCTGATAATACACCATCAATTCTGAACGATACTGATCGGTGATGGTGCTTCATAATCTAAGCAATTGCTTCAAACAGTTCCACAAAGTTCCAAGATCTACTGTACTGAAGGCAGCAGAAAGATCCATCAGCAGGAGTACTGTAATTTAACTTGAATCAGCAGCTGGCGATAAATCATTTGTGACCTTAAGTAAAGCAATCCTAGGACAGTGGTACTCCCTGGAGCCAGACTGAAAACTCTCATATAATCCATTCCAAGATAAAATTGCTGGTTGTAAAAGGGCAACCACTTGCCTCATCTTTCCTTTCCTCACATCCCAAAAAAGAGTGTTTGTCCAGTTGTCGTTAGGTAGAATAGAAATTTGCAATGTGAGAGAGGGAAAGCTTTCCTCACTAAAAAAGAGCAGCTGCAAATTTCAGCAGCTCAGGACTTGCAGAAAGCAAAGAGTCATTAACCATGTTGGCTATAAATGAAGCAAAGCACTGAAAGACTGTCCACAAGTAGCCATATGGGCCAAGAGTCAAACCCAGGAGTAATGGAGCATGATTGCTTTCCCAACTGTGTGATCTCAGCAAGAAGCAAATACAAATGTATAACACTTGCAGATACCGGCACTGGGAGCATAATTGCCAACCCTGGTGCTGAACAGTCGCAGCTGATTAGAAATTCACTCTGTACTTGCTGAATTCTTCACAGGAGGCAGCTGAAGGATTGTGCACGAGGAGTGATTTGTGGGCCAAAATGTGATCAATACCACAAAATAAGGATTTAGGTCTCTTTTTTCTCATTAATAACAGAACAAGAAAAAGTAGATCTGGATGGATCAAATGCAATGTGCTAAGAGTGCAACAGCTTGGTGCTTCAGGAGACTAATTTCTGGACTAAATAGTCATTGAAATAATTCCATGAGCTGATGTTGAGCTCAGCCAAGTCCTGTGATCACAAAGGTAGGTAAAGCACAGAAAATGGAGAATAAATCAGGAGCTTCACGGACTTGTTTGGCTTTTTGATGAAAGGAAATAGCAAGAATAAAAAAAAATCATGGTTTGCACAAGATGGTGAGCTAGGTAAATTTTATGCAATTAATAAAATAAATGTTGGATCTCTTATTTATCCTGGATATATTTGAAGACTTTGGTGGGTTGTTCAGAACGCAGCATAATCTTAGGAGAGGTAAATATGAGATATTTACAGATTACAGGAAAAATTATACATTTTGATCTCTATCAAACCTGTACAGATATCCATACAGGACTAACTAGACCCTGTTTTTAATGCAGCTCATCTTCTAGAAGAATCATCGTAATACACTTTTTCTAATTGGCTATCCAAATAGTTTCAGCAGTTCACTGTCACACTTAGACTAATTTTTGAAGCAAAAAACCACCCAATTTTCACAATAAATATTGTGGAAACACAGCAAAGAAACAGAGAATAAAAGAAAATACAGCCACTCCTAAAGAATCACCAGTCTTATACAGACTGCATCTCAACTGTAACTTTTAATGATGTGGGCCTGGGACTCCATTAGTGTTTAATAAATAATGATGATTATATCCTACCTGCACAATGCACGCCAAACAACCATTGATGTCGATGTGAGTTCTTGGCACAGACTGATGGCAGGATACTCCTGTGACAGAGATGAATTTTCCATTAGAACAAAATGAGGAAGACCTGTCTCAGTCAGCAGAATTCTCAGCAACAACAGACATTCCTTAGGGGCTCAGTGAAAGATGCCCATCCTGGGTGGTTGAAAGCAAATTGGGTGGGAAGCAGTGAGGCAGGCTTGGACAGCCACAAAACCAATTTGGGTTGAGGCAAAATTGCCCTGATGTAAAAAATATATGCATTACAAGTAATTAGATCCATATTTAATTTGTATCATGTGGAATTCTTTTCTTTCTTTCTTATCACGCCACAAATGAAATTGTTGTTTTCTTTTCTATGAAGACAAAGGATAAAATTATTATTAGGGGAGGAAGAGAGAGGATGCAGATGTAGTGAACAATCTTTTGAAAACCAGCTTTTATTTAGAGTAGATCAAGGAAAAATTAAATGCTCTTTTGGTAAACAACAGGAAACCATTACCCACACAAAAATTTGGACCATGAGTCAGACCATTTAGTTGCATTTTTTTCTTTGATGATTTTGTAAAAATTGCAGAGATTAGGAATTTATTTGAAACTAGCAAGTGTGAGAGACAGGGAGACAGCAAAGTGCAGCAGGGACACAGAGAGAAAACTCTCACAGCATGGACTTTTTAAAAAAAAAAAAAAAAAAAAAAAAAAAGAGAAAGGGAAGCTTTTGGCAAGAGGTTGGGTCAAAAGGCCTGAATCTGTAAATCAAGAAAAAAAACTCTGCTATTTTGGCATTAATTTTGTTTTGGAATACTCATAGAATTTCTGTAAATAAAACTGGTGCCGAATTTTATTATGTTGTTTCTCTTGGGCATCTGCATATTTTGCTTGGCCATTTGAGTGAAAAGAAGTAACACTTTCTACAAGCTTTAAAGGCAAACAGTGAAGAATAAAAGGGAAATGGGAAAATATAAGAGACCACAAATAACTGAATTGTCTTTTTGGTGACTATTTAATAATAATAATGATAATGATAACGATAATAATAACAACAATAACAACAATATTATTATTATTGTTAATAATAATAATAATAATAATAATAATAATAGACTGTTGCTAAATGAGCAAGTATATTTTCAGGAGGAAAACCATAATTATTAGAACATATGCCTTCCTAAATCAGGTGGAAAGGATTAATCTGGTGAGGGGAATACCCATGCTCCAGTCTTTACATTATGTTAATGCTCCTGACAAAAAAAATGGCAGCTTAGAATAAACAATTAAAAGACCACAGGAAACCATCATCTACTTCAGTGAAAAATAAAAGCCAGAAATAGTTGAAAGCAAGAAAGATGACTATTTTTGTCAGTGAAATATTTTTATTTTCTTTAATGAAATAAATAAATATATCAGAAAGATTTCATTTTTTTTCTGCATTCAAATCTTATGTACAGATAAAGTACAACATAGGGTCAGGATTATTGGCAGTTCCCAATATATATATATTGTTTTATAATAATAATTTTTGGATGTGTAGAGCTGAGATATCTGTTTAGTAAGCGTGCACTAGTAAAATGTAAATCTGACAGTTCACATCTCATTAAAATTGTGCAAATTAGGTATCCAAAACCCAGACTGGCATTTCAAAATTCTGATTCAGATTTCTGTGGGTGCTACTAGAAAACTGTGGTTTATATTTAATAATAGTTCCCGGGTTTATTGCTCTAAAAAGTGGTCCCAACAATTTGTTTTACTCTCATTACAGCTTTTACATGGCATAGTGCAAAGAATGTAAATATTTCTTGAGCTACTTAGTGGTGCAAATGTAAATGTGAAAATATTTATTGCTGAAACAAAAGTACAATCTCTATTGCTTAATTATGATAATCTAGGGAAATTATTCTTGCATAATTCCATATAAAGTAGTAAGAGAAAAAATAGCTAGCTGTTCTTTTCTATTACTTGTCCTCAATAGGTCCAGGTAAGATTCTATAAAATTGTCTTTTCATGTCAAATTTCTTGTTTAAGCTGTATTTTGGAAAAAGTATAGTACTTTAAAATATAATCACTATTTCTTGTGTTTGGGGAACCACTGCTGAAGTTCTGGGAGAATTATAGATTTTAGTGTAACGGCATTTAAACAAAGCTTTGAAACAGTAAGACGTTTTATTTATTTATTTGTGCCTTTTTTTTTTCTTTTTTTTTTTTTTTTTTACTTTAAGTTCATTAATCTGTTTTCTAGAAGCTAAAAAGTTTTGAACAGAGCCTAAGTTATTTCTAGTCCTTCTGGCTTTGAAGATATCTACTCAATATCTCAATACAAATAATTATTGCTACTAAGTTTATAGAGTATGCAGCTCTTGGGGATGTAGAACTCATGCTTTCTGTAACTACGTATAGATTAGGCTTGCCTAATATGAAAATTTGAAATGTGTGCATTTAATTTCAATTCCACCTCTGGAACAACCACCTGGAGGAAATGAATTATTATGCCCTATAGAATTTGCAAGGGTTTCATTAGGTCCACATGACAGGAGGACTACCAGCTCTATGTACCTTGGTTTTCCATGATGCTCAAACTGTTTGGTGTTGCCTTGTTGAATATCTTTTCTGTGTCTGGAGCACTCCTGAGAGCTCCTTAGAGTCAAAAAGAGACTGCTTTGGTGACCAAATGACGCCTGAGCTCCTGCCAGTCCATGTCGTGGGGACACCGTCTCTCTTCTCCACCCGACTGTGTGCTTCTGTGATGTTTGGAGGAATTTACATCCTAGACACCTCTACCATGTTAGAGGTGGCTTAAGCAGCCAAAACAATTCACAAGTTACCAAGGGGAGGTGGAACTAAGACATACAAACCAGGTCAACTTTATTTTCTTAGAAGGGTCTTGAACACAGATGTTGAGATGCTGGGATACCTTAGCCTAGAGAAAAGGAGACTGGGCAGGGACCCTACCACCCTCCAGCTACCTGAAAAGTGCCTGCAGCAAGGTAAGGGTTAGTCTCTTCTCCAAGGTCGCAGAACAAGGGGAAAGGGCTTCAAGTTGCACCAGGGGAGATTTAAGTTGAACACTGGAAATTTTTTTTCACCCAAAATGTTGTTAAGTACCAAAACAGTCTGCCCAGAAAAGTGGAGGAGTTGCCATCCCCAGAGGCATCTAAAAGACATGTAGATGTGACATTTAAGGATATTGCTCAGTGGTGGATTGGGCAGTGCTGGGTTAATGATGGGCCTGGATGATCTTAGAGGACTTTTCCAACCTAAATGATTCTGTGATTTTAAAACCAGTTGAGTCAAGTACTTTTTCAGTCTCAAACAGAAATTCTGAGTATGAGCTCCCAAAGTAAAACTAACACTCTATCTTCCCAGCTTAATCTCTGTCCTGATGCTGTCTCACAGTCACTTCAAGCCAGGCTGAGTTCAGGATGCTTAAGAGAGAGCTTTTTCTTGCCCCCGCTGCTTTCCTTGCCTTGGATCTACAGACTTTTTTTTGGGGGGGGTTGTTCTCAGAACAGCCCATCATCACATCACAGAATAAGAATGAGCTGATGGCGGCTTTTATTTCTCTACAAGCTATTTTACTTTGTGTCAAAAATGTCTCTTTTTATTTCAGTTACTCTGGTGATGGAAGAGAGCGTCTGGATAAAGATGAGCCAGTCTTCAGTGCTGTGTTCTCACTGAACACTGAATTCACTGGCTGCTGACAAATGATGGTGCCCCTCCTCAAGTCCTCGCTCCCTCCTCCAGAGTGGGCAAGTAGATTTTGGTAAATTTGATGCAGAATAGAGCCTAAGTACAACCTTTCCCCAAATCCTTGTGTAATGAACTTTATCCCTATAATAGTGTGCTGATTCAATGTGACGCCACCTGATGACGATCTCAGGGAGAATTTAGTTACATCACAGCTCTGTATGTGATTTGGATACCATTTGTATGTAAAACTGCAGTACCGTACCATTGTTACACTTTTACCTCAAGATAATTAGCGTGGATTCATTGCACGAGAAAAAAACCAGAGCTTTTTCAGTGAAGACACATTCAGAATTAAAAGATCTTTCATGTTTTGTTTGCCTAGAAAGTTTGCATCATCCTAGAACAGCTGTGTTTTCCACCTGATGTTCTGTCTGTCTGTGCTGGAGAAAAGAGAATGGTAATTCAACTTTGCTCTTGTTTTTTTTTTTGTTTTTTTTTTTTTTTTTTTTTTTTTTTTTTTGGTGGGAGGGGGGTTGGTTGTTTGGGTTTTTTGAGTTTTTTTTTTTAAGCTAAATAAAAGAGCTAAGCTCTGTTTTCTGGCCATTACATTTGTTTCACTGACTGTCTTTTCACACCTGTCATCCCATTTTCCCTTTCTTCTTGCTTCCCTGCTCTCTGGGTGATCTCTGTTGCTGCAGTGTCAGTTCCCTGCAGGAGGAGGGAGGCAGCCACAGCTCTGACCCACAGCTCTGTCTGCAGCTCTGGGGGTGTGTGGGTGTCTCTGCTGCGGTGCAGGGACTGTGGGAACATTTTGGGCAGTGTCACAGAGCTGCAGGTGGGTTTTCTCCACAAGCAGAGGCCTTGCCTAAAATCATGAGATAAATGACATTTCTCTGAAAGGAAGCATAGTCACCATCTTTCAGTTGCACCATCTGATTTCAGTCTAATGGCTTGCAATGAAACTATAAATAACACTCACAATTTCTTTTGCTTCATTTGTATTTAAGAAACATATTTATTACATAAACCCTTCTTATTTTCTAGCAGTAATTCTACAGCTATGTTTGCCATAGCAGCTCCCCTGTTACATTACTGCAATCATAATAAATTATTGAAGCAGAAGCCCAAATATGCACCTAGCCTACTCTTTCAATTTTAATTCCAATTTAAATATTTTATATATTTTTTCCTATAGATTCTTCATTTATGGCTAGTAATTGCACCAACACAGAAAATATAGTTTTGTTTTGAAAGATGCTTTTGGAAATTGTACCAGCATTGTTAATTATTCAGGGCAAAGAGACAAGTTAAGACTGTCTGTCTTCACCATGTCAACAGGATAAAAGAGAAACATTGTTTGTATCTAGATGGGTATATTAAGCCCAGTCATAAATTGGTAGAGCAAGGAGGAGAAAGTTAGAGGCATGCTTGACACACATTATGAACATCTGGTCTTCAGTGCAGGGATGAGTTTCTGCAGTTAGAGCTGTTTTATTAGCTGGTTTAATTTGAAGTAGGAATAGGAACAGAAAAATAATTCCAGCCAGCCATACTCCCAGTCCTACCCTCTACCTCTCCGAGTCTTCTGGTTAAACCGTATTTCTGCTTTCCTTTGATATACCTTGTCCTTTTCTGTAAAAAGCTCGATCATCCTGATGGGTCCCTTCCAACTCAGTAATATTTAATGATAACATAAGTCATAATTTACTAATTGTATGGTGAAGGGCAATGATAATGATGTACCAGCAGATGATGTAAATCAAAGAGAAAGGGGATTTGTGTCAATATGGCATTATTTTTTTTTTCTTTTTCATCTTTCTTGTTTTCTTTTTTTTTTCTTTTTTTTTTCTTTTTTTTTTTTTTCATTTTAAGAACCTATACCTGCTGAGTAATACTTTTTGTTAGCAGTTGTCCAGCACAGAGGGTCAATTTCTGTTGTAAGCTTCAGACAGGAAATGGCAGGTTTCTGCTTGCCTCTTTTCTCCAAGCTTCTATTGTTCTGTTTGCAACAAACTTGCAGTAAATTTGAAAAAGAAAAATAATCTTTTCTTAATGGCCTTGTATTAAAGTATAGAATTAAGCTTTATATTAAAATAATTAAAACATGTAATGAAGAACACAATTTTTATGAAGACATGAATTCAGAAAGTTGCCATGAACTTTCTACATGTAGCCTAATTCATAAAAAAAATAATTCTGCTTAAATTCTGTTATCTGTCACAGGAATAACACATCTTAATAATATGAGTTTTCTTTTTAATTAGCTAATGTTTTCTGTATAAATTAATGTTGGCCAAATAACAAACATGAGAATTTTAATGCTTCTCTTCATAGAAAACTTGGCACAAGAGAGAAGCATGTACTGAAGAATGCATAGATGTGATAGACCATTATCTGACAACTATTTTAATAACTTTTTTAATAACTGGTTAACTAATGCACACATGAAACTACTTTTAGTTGAACTCCTTGCTGGTATCATGTCTCTTCATTTTACAATGCTTTCTTTACAAAATGCTATGGAAACGATAGTATTCAATTCCCATTCTGAGAGTTGGAAATAGCTTTGCAGTTTGGTGAAACTTCAAAACTTTTCTTGTTTCACAAGATAAAGCCACAACGTTTTGAAGATGAGAGAGAGGATATGAGATTGGAGTGCTCCAGTGAGGAACCTGGACTTCAAGAGAACCTGACTCCTTCTGTGGGTCTTTTTAATGGGACTTCAATTTCTGTGGCTATCACAAATGCAAGGCTATTCTCTTTCCTGTCTGTCTGTCTGCCTCTCTCACTCTCTCATTTTGATCAGAAATTCTGTCCTTGAGCAAAGAAAAAATTCTCAATGAAAGTTTCATCTGAACTTCTGTGAAAAGTTGGAATTTCAATACACTGGCATTTTTGGCAGAGTTGACTAGCTCTACCTGTGATTATATATATATATAACCAAGTATCCCCGGCAGTAAAGAGCTGAGTAATCACATAGTTGTTAGCTACAACTTTATTTTATTATATTTTGATGTATTACTTCTTAATAAATTGAAACTTATAATTGATGTATTGCTTAATAAAACTCAAACTTGAAATTCAACACATTTGTGGGAAACTGGCTATGGGTAATCTTCAAGCTAAAGCTACTTAAATTTATGCTATACTGGATCTGCCTCATTTTCACACAGAGTGTTATCCCCCCTCACTGAGTTGGTGAGTTAAAGAAGAAATAATTCTGTGACAAAGGCAGCCAGAAATACTGTGATGGCAGTGTAACTTCTGCTCCTTTTCCATTAGCACTTTGTATACAGTCATCCTTTAATGTTCAGATCCCAAATTGGACAGCACATTTTCTGGGAGGATTTTCATGCTCATCAGTCATAAAGTTGACCTTAGCAACTGAAGGTGCCCAGTCATTTGTTTATAGACAAGCTTACAAAGGAATTACAATGCTTAACTGTGAAAGCTAAACCTCAGCTAGTGTGAGACATAAAATCCAAGATAAAGTGGTTAATATGACATTAAGAAAAGGCTTTGATGGAATCAAAGGGAAGTGTTTCACCTCATTTAGGTACATACTTTTGTTGAAGTGATGATGACAGAATCAAACTGTATCTTGTTCATTAATACTATTATTTGTAATAAACCCTTTAATCCTGAGGAATAGCTTTTTAAATTATTTTGATGAAGTATGATATGAAAACTAAGCAGATGCTGCTCTTTCTCTACATATTGAACATAACCTAGTTCAGAGAATGCTTAGATCAGTACTGCAGGAAGCTCTTTTGAAAATTAGTTGCTCAGAGTCAATCTGGTTGCAGTCTTACACTGAAAAGATGTTTAATAAACTCCCTTTTTTTAAACCCTCCTCTTTGTCTTTTATTTTCCCAAATAATCTGTCTTTAACAAGTATATGACATGGGGAAATCCCATACCGATACTATCTAGTTAAAGATATATTGCACAATACTTTAAAAAGTGCATGCAAGTGGAGGTAACATTTTGAAAGAAACAGCTTTCCCTCTCACTGCACATTTCTTTCACCACTACTGTGATTCCAGTGCAAAGACTGGACTTGCAAGAGAGCTATACCTTTTTATAAATGACTTTTTTCAGTTCATCAGAGGTCACTGTGAAAATAATTGAACACTTAAACAAGTTTACATTTCAGTGTTCATAGATCCTAAAAGTCATCCCCAGTGCAATGACCTTTGCCTAATTATTTTATAGCTATGCAGTTTGCTTAATCTTAAGTGCATCGTAATAAATTGGAGCATATACTGCAACCACAAGAATAATAAACCTCAGTAACAAAATAAATTTCTCACAGCTTTCCCTGAAGTACCATTCACCTTTTTCCCTCAGACCTAAAAAAAGCACTTCCCCATCTGAAACAATCTTTCCAAACACAGAAACTGTCAATAGAGATCTCTGGCTGCCAACTTTGCTGAAAGTTTCCTGGTGCCCCAGTTGCAATGGGTGATAGACCTCCACAGGCTTCCCAGGGAAATGTGATCATTTCTTGCCCAGCCTTGTGTTCTCAGCACCATCCAATTAACCGTGGACCCCGACCAGCAAGGGTATCCAGCAGTGAATATTATTGGGAACCCAACTGAGCACCTGCTGGTAAGTTTTCCCTGCTTTCCTCTGCACTCTAAATGCTCTCATTGTTTATTCATAGAGTCAAAGATTAAAGCCAGAGAGGGCCACTGTGATCATCTAACCTCTAATCAGAAACTTTTTCAGTTTTTCAACCTTCTCACTCACTTGCCAACATTAGATGTGGATGCAGAATGCTGTTTACAGTGACCCATTTAGAATTCCACCACATCCCAGTCCTTCTGGACTTGCTCAGATATCCTCGTTTCTTGTTCAGTAGTATCTGCAGTGAGTTTTGCAGGACCAATGTCTGCTCTCCTGTCCAGTTTTGAGCTCTGTCCTGACACACTACCTCAGCTTTATCTCAGAGGAAAACTCAGCTATTTAAGAGACATAGAGATCCTTGTACCAGAACTCAGAATCAATGAACTCCATTGACACTTGTGTAAATAGTTCAGACTTATATTTGAAAACTCACAAAGACTGACATCGTGAGTTTTTCAGACAGCCATTGTTCTCTCTGTCCTCCTTTCCTTTTTGGCTGTGGGTGGTTTTTTTTTGGTTTTTTTTTTTTGTTTCTTTGTTTGTTTGTTTTTTTCATTTGTAATTGGGTTTGGGTTTTTTTCTTTTCTTTTTTTTCTTCAACAGAACAATGTCACTGTCTGTGTCAAAAGTGAAATGTAGTCCAGAACAATCTAGGTTTTCACAGTGGTAAGAATCCACAGTAGCTCAAGAGACAAAGCTTGAGGAGAAAACCCATGAAGAATAATTATATGGGTTCAAAATGAGAACTCTGCAGACCTCAAGACTGCAAAAAAAAAATTAACTTGGCTAATTGCTACTGGAACAATATGCTTTTAATACACATCTGGTGCTTTTATGTGAATTGGTCTGTATGGATGATTCTGAAATGTAAAAATGTATGTTAAACTGCTATATTGTATGCTTAATCCTGGCAGGTCAAAGCCCGTCCTGCATGATTCCATATATCTATTTAGATAGACAGGAGTTACTGATATGAGTACAGCATCTTAAACAAAAGATACAGAATATTCTTCATTCCTGACTTTTATTTGTGGGTCAAGGTATCTGAAGGATAGAAAAGTATTAACAGCTGATAGCAATTGAAGAAGTTCAGGAGTTATTCACAAAAAGGGGCCTTTACAGACAGCCCATGGGAAGTCAGTGGTGGAACACCTGTGGCCTTTGGAAGACCCCATACCAGAGCAGATGGATGTGCCCTAAGAGAAGCCACAGCCCATGGAGAGCCTGCTCTGGAGTAGGCTCTTGGCAGGAACTGCAGCTTGTGAAGAGGAGCTCACACAGCAGCAGGTTTCCCGTCAGAATCTGCAGCCCATGGGGACCCTGCACTGGGGCAATCCATTCCTGAAGGATTACACTCGATGGAAACCACCCACACTGGAACAGTTCTTGAAGAACTGCAGCCATAGGAAGGACCCATGTCGGAGATGTTAATGGAAAACTGCCTCCTGTGGGAAGGACCCCACATTGGAACAGCAGAAGAGTACAAAGAAGAGGGATCTCAGGGGTGAGTGTTATGGACTGACTACAGCTCTCATTCCCCATCCTTCCTTGGTGTAGGACGTAGGAGAGTTAGGAGTCAAGCTGAGCCTATTGAAGGGAAGGATAGAGAGGCTTGATGGGTACCAGGAGGCCAGACAAGGTCAACCCACCACAATCAAAAAGGTGTTTTGAATGTAAAGAAAGCTGCAAGAGCAAAGTCATGTTTGGTACCAGAATGGCAAAGCTGTCTTCCTCTACCAAAACACACCAAATGAGCAGCTGTGCTGCTCTCTGCCAGGCTGCAGGTCCAGGTGGTGTAGCTTCAGGGGTGTGACTCTGACTGACGCAGAAATGCCACAGAAGTCAGGCCTTAGCAGGTGACATTTCTGCTAAACTCACTGCTCTCCCTGGCTTTCTGAATCTCCTGGAAGAATTTTGCCTAGTGATTAGCATATGTAACTGGGAATCAGGTTACCTAGGGCCTTTATTTCTAGCTAGGGCATTGGCTTGAAATGCCAATGGGTGGGTGAGGTGACCTTTAGTGAGACATCCCAGGTTGTTCTGCCTCTTTGCTGTAAAATAGAAAAAAATTACAGTAGGTATGTAAAACATAATTCATTACTATTTGTAAAGCATTTCCTAATCTGTGGAATACAAGTGTTCCACTTCTGAAAAGTTCTTATCCTTGCCTTACATTAAAAGTGTGTTATTTTTGCTGTTACAACAAAAATGGAGATAAAGAAATACTACAGCAAATGATAGTGAAAAATAACTTGGTACTTGCCCAATGCTGCACTGCAATTTCTATGCATCTACTAGAACAATGAGAAGCCTTAAGAAGACGAAGGTACTACTTTTCTCCCTCTCTTACCTTTCAAAAGATTTTAAAAGTTGTAATGTAAGGAGATGCTATGTAATACCTGACCAAATCTTATCACAGAATTAAAGATAAAAATGCTAATTGAAGCATATTACCAATCTATGAGGCTTGAAATATGAGGCTCTCTTAGAATACTGAAGCAAAATTTTCAGTTCAGCAATTATCTAGTAGTATATGTTATTTTCCCTTTCCCTGTATCCCAAAGTATGGATATTTTATTTGGTGTCTTGATAACTTCACCATGACTGTGTGTAATTTAAAATATTATTAAAAACAATATTAAAAACAAGGTCTGAAAAGGAAGCAGATAAAGCAGATAAACGTTCTAGTGATAGCCTATTTTTGAGGCCAAGGTGTTTTTAAATATTTTCTCACACAGAATTTTTTTTTTTTTTTTTTTTTTTTTTTTTTTTTTTTTTTTTTTTTTTTTTTTTTTTTTTGGGCAGGTATTTGTGGTGTAACACAAAGCTGTTACCCCTCTGCCACCTAAGTCAGAGGCTGAATCTATTTGAGTTTGGGGCTTTTTTTTTCTTTCAGCAAGTCCTGAAGAATTTTCTTCTGCTACCATATATTCTAATGCTATTTCTTTTCTCTCCACAGATTTTGCATTACTTTGTGTGTAGTGGATCTTTTCGTCATCAGCAGATGGATAACGAATGGAGAATGGTGCTGTGAATAGTACTTGCAGAATTAAGCATATGACAATCAAATACCTTTGATAAGCCACAAGGAGAACTTATAAGTGGTAAAGGGGATAATCAAGAGATATATTTCCTAACTCTCCTTTCTTTTTCCTAGAACAATGAATAGAAAGATTAGTGTATTAGCACCTGAACTATTTTGTAGGTCAGACACAGCAAAAGGCTTATTCTTACGTACCAGTGGATAACCTGTGCGCAGAGTACTGTGAAGTTAGAGTGGAGAAATCAAGAAGAAGAATGTAGGATCTTGGACAAATGTTACATTCTCCTTTTTATAAGATGGAAATTCATATGCTTTTAAAAAAATCTTTTGCAGTACAATATGCAGGTACCTATTCATAAACTAAGCAAAACCCCATGAGTGCCAAGCAGCATCAGTCTTTAATTTAAAACTGGCATTATAACACCAGTAAAGTACGTTTATAAAAGCCAGTTTAAATACAAGACTTCAGTAAATATTCTGCATTTTCTGTGATTTTCTAGTATGAGTTTCTCATGGTGCATTTATATTCATACATCTATCACTTCATTAACAAGTTTTCTTCTATAAATTGACCCTGACTGCTTCTGTAAAATACAGCTTAAATGAAGTGTGGCTTTGAGTCCAGGAAGATTATCAAAATACTAAAGTACATACATTGAATCATATGAATATATTTCTTACTAATATTTCAAGACTAAATACTTTTTGTCTGAAAGACAACCTTTATTGACCAAACTTGTGGTCCAAAATGTACGAAGCTCCCTTTGGATCTTATTTTTCACTGCCTTCCATACTTTCGTCCTTTATACATATGAAAAAAGGATTTAAAATGGCATCACTTAACCTAGTAGCCTTTGACACTCATTTTACTAAATACAGACAAGTAGTTAAAGTACAAAACATAGGAAAGCTGCATCCCTTGTCTTTTCTGTGAAATATAAACATGAGATGGTGATAGAAATTAAAATACTATGCGTTTAACGAGCAAGCTCAATTATTTGTGGGAAAGTTTGCAAAAGCAAAATAAATACCTTATAAAACCGTAACTGACTAAGGATGTATCTGACTAAGCACTTATGTACTCAAAAGAAACACCCACAGAAAGTGCTGGCGATTCTTGCAAAAATATCCATGTGCCTGACTAGGGGGTCATGGTGACTTTGTTAGGATTTTACCCTGGGCCCTTGTGTTTTTCATACTAACTGTCATTCCAATACCAAACTTGTAAAATAATTATTTTATTGCGCACTAGTGAACAGAAAATCAGCATCTTTTATTAGTACTTATGTTGATGAGAGAAAATTCGTTGTTATGTTTAAATAAGTACATGTACACCCTTAGACAAATTCTGGTTTTTACCATACAAGTCTCAGTAAGCTACTCAGTGACTAAGTACCACATAAGTTGCTCAAGATTTTGTGACCAGATGGTTCATGGGGCTAGTAATGGATTATAGTTCTTTCCAGCTCCAGATTGCCAGTTCAAATCTGGGTCAGGTCGACACTGTCTGAAAATTATTACTGTTTGGTGGTTTATGGGAAATAAGTTGAAGACCTCAATACATTTCCTAAAGGCTCGGTTAATATAACACAAATGTCACCAGATGATTGTTGGTTTCAGGGCTCAGGTGGAAGCACACTTAAGTCAGTGGAAAAACTTCCATTGATTTCAGCAGGTATTGAATTAGGTCTTAATTATGGAGAATGACTCCTTTGTGCTCTCAGAAGTGGTTATTTACAAGGGGGAGAAGGATGCCCATGAACTGCTCCTGGGAGACAAGTGGTGCTGCCAGCTAGGATCAAGTAAGAGGTGCTTATCTGTCCTTGCACTAGTGAAAGATGAGTATATAAGGATGGGCCAGATTTAGGTAAGAGTGGGCTTGTTCTGGCAGAGAGTGGTAGAGAGTCAAAACCTCTCTGAGAGTTTATATTCTCTTGTTAGGCTTGGTGCTGATCAACAAGTCACATAAATGGCTCCTATATTTTTTGGAGATCACCTGCCCCCACCTAGGGATATTTTTGGTTTTGTTTGAAGAGCAGAACTCCTTTGAACTCCACAGAGGACGGCCTGGCTTCACTCTAAGTGTCTTTTCTCACCATCCAGGCTGCATTAGTGCAGCAATGAATGAGAAGTGACTTGATCCTTGGGGATAAGTGCCATCATAGGGAAGAAATATTAGATACTAAAAACTCTTTAGTTTAACTGAGTGGAAATTTAAACCAGACAGGTTAACATGGGAAATGAGACACTATTATCACAGTAGTTGATTAGCCAGTGGATCAAACCAGTAGGAAAAATGGAGGAATTGCCAATTCTATCACATCGAGTTCAGATGCATGTTCAGAAGACATGCATTAATCAAACGTGCCACTGGACTCTGTCCAATAACACTGTTTGCATTGTCATAGTAATGTAGTATTATTGCCATGGGAACCACAAAAAAGAAATTAAACTGAGCTGCTAGTCTAGTGAACTATGTATATTTACCCCTGCCTTCTGCTTTCTGTTGAGCTTGGTGGGTTTTAGTCCTACTCCAGAAGCACTCAAGTATAACTCTGGTTGTATAGTTTCTGTATCCCTTAAATAACATTAATTCAAATTTCAAAAATCAACTGTTGGCTATGCAGCTGAGAACAAAATGTCTAACTCATTTGATATCCTTCTATGATAAGATCACCTTTTAAGTGAATGAAGGAAGATGTTGGATGTAGTTTTTCTGGATTTTGCTAAAGCTTTTGATACTGTCCTCCACAGAATCCTTCTGCACGAGTTTTCCAGCTGTAAAACAGGCAGGTACTTGGTGCTCTGGGTAGGGAAATGGTTGTAGAGCAGGCCTTAAAGGGTTGCAATGTACACGCAGATGGTGACTGGGGACCAGCAGTGCTCCTCAGGGTTTGATTCCAGAGACAGTTCTGTTCCATACTTTTATTACAATCTCAGTTGAATGCACCATTAGCAAATTTGCTGATGATACCAAACTCTGAGATATTGTTGACTCTCTTGAGGAAAGAGAAGCTTCGTGGGGGGATCTAAAGAGACTGAAGCATTGTGGAATCATTAATGGCATGCCACTTAGCAAGAAAAAATGCCAGATTATGCACCTGGGATAGGGTAATTAGAGAATTAGGAGAAGAGTGGCTGGAGAACAGCCCTGCAGAAAGGGATCTGGGGTGCTGGGTGACAGCAGGATCTACGTGAGTCAGCAGCGCCCAGCAGCCAGGAGGGCAAAGCACAGCACTAAACCCAGCATCACCAGCTGGTCAAAAGAGGTGATTGTCCTGCTGTGTTCAGAGCTGGTGCAGCCTCACCCTCAGCACTGGGTGGAGTTCTGGGCCTCACTCTTTAGGAAGGATGTGAAGGTTCTTGGATGCATCTCCAGAGGACAACAAAGCTGGTGAAAGGGCTGGAAGGTGTACTGTAGGGAGTGGCTGAGAATTTTTTGTCTAGTTTGGAGAGAATGTGGCTGAAAGGAGATCTCAATCCCTTTACAGTTTCCTGGGGAAAGATAATACCAAGGGATGTGCTAAGCTCTTCTCCTGGTATCCAGTGACAGGACATGCGGGATTGGTTCAAAGCTGCATCAGGGGAGGTTCAGACTTAACATTAGGAGGCATTTCTTTACAGCAAAGGTGGGACAACACTGGAACCAGCTTCCTAGAGAGGAGTCTGTCAGTGTTACGAGGCATTTGGACTATAATATAATATAATATAATATAATATAATATAATATAACATAACATAACATAACACAATATAATATAATATAATATAATATAATATAATACAATATAATATAATATAATATAATAACACACTTTTATTATTAGCCCTAATCTGCCCTGAAGTTGCATCATAGTTGAACTAAATTATTGCTATGGGTCCCCTCCAACCAGACCTATCCTATCCTATCCTATCCTATCCTATCCTATCCTATCCTATCCTATCCTATCCTATCCTATCCTATCCTATCCTATCCCATCCTATCCATCTCTCCTAGTCAATAAAACCATAATTTCTTTTGATATTATCCCTTTTGTTTCTTCTTTATCAAAGCTTTTATGCTTTTATATTCAGTCAGATGCTGATGACTTGGGGATTGTACATTCTAGGCATGTATTTTGAACAAAGTTTCAGTTTTGCTATTGAATTGCTGTATTTTAAAACCTCTCATTTGTTTACCTGTCTAATTTTTAGCTTAGAGGAAAATAAAACATCTAAACAGTTTACTGTTGATAATAAATGGTAATAATTGATACTTTCAGGAAACTCCCTTCCAGCAGGAGAACAAAGAAATCAGATTTTGGGACTCGGCCATGAACAGAGCCGGCAAAGAGAATAACAGTCAAAAAATATTTTCATTGTGGATGAGGCAGTATAGATGTCCAATTTAGTTTTGAGATTAAGAGCAAAATAATCCCCAAACACAGTTTGTATGGAGCAAAAAACCTGAAAGTAAGAAATCAAGAAAAAATTATGGGCTTTATCCGGGCTTAACTGTCTCAAATAGGAAAGCAGAAGTGTTTTAAACATAGAACTTACTGTCATAATGTGTTGTACATTCATGAAGAGATGAAATCACGTAACGGAAAATTGACATCTTCATTGGGATATCACCAAGCAGGTGAAGAGGAGTGAGAGGCAGTTCCAAATGCAAGACCTAACATTTAGATGAAAAATTATGTTCCTATTTCCATAAGACATCAACTCTGCACTTGAGCTGTGATATAAACTTGGATATCATTTAAAACATGCTTTTTTTTTATTTTTCTCTGATATTTCTCTGTGTATATATGTATATACCTATAAAATAGGTATATTAATACCTAATATTTATTTTCTGTGTTGTCTCTGTTTTGATTCATCTCTGTATTTATTTAGTGATGGATAAGTGATGATAAAGCTCAATGAGAATCATAGAATCATAGATTAATCTGAGTCAGTGAAGACCTTAAAGATCATCTAGTTCCAATCCTTCTGCTACGGACAGAGACACCTTTCATTACAGGTTGTTCAGAGCCCCATCCAATCTGACTTTAAGCAATTTCAGACTTGAGGCATCCACATTTTTTCTAGACATATGACTATATCTTTTCTGTTAAACATAACTAGGTTTTAATTAAGATAATTTAGATCACTTTAGCTGCCTTCTTTGCATGGATATTAATGTAATATTGTCTGTCAAAAAGTTTAGGGTGCCTGAACCATGCATTAAAGGAATCTGAAAGTGTTGTTTAGACTTACATTATGAGTTTAGGGAAGTCTGTTGTTCGGATTACAGAAATGTTTCAGTGTCCTGTATTTAACTTCAGATGTAAATGTTTGTGTGTATAAAGATATATAAAATATGCATATAATATATGATATTAATGTTATCATATTATATATATGTATATAATATAAAATGGGAAAAGCCATTTTCTTTGGGAAGCAATTACATTCTCATTTAGCCATATAATTTAGAATAGATCTACATAAGAAAATAATTTTACTGTGATATTGTTTTATGAAATCTCACAAAAAAAAATTCTACTTCGCATTAATTATCTTTTCTGTGGTACTCTCCCTCCTCCCTCCTTCAACTGTGCCTGTAACTTTTAAGTTTGTTAATTGGCAGGTGTGATGAGTGCGAACACAGGATCTGTGTTGAATGATTACAAATCCTGGGTACTTCCCTTGAAGATACACCTTTTCCCATATGCCTGTGTTATTTCTGTTTATAAAATCAGTATCTGACAAATTCTAATTGCTTACTGAGAGAGACTAAAAGTCTTGGTGATGTCACGGATTTAACCATGTTTTTCAGAATTTGCCTGACCTAAAAAGAAGGAAAAGAAGAGACTTCATAATCTCTCCCTGAGGTGAACCAAGGTACCAACAAGGAATGACTGCCAATAAAAACCCACCAAATGGATTATTTTGGGTTGGGCAAATATTATACCTGGCTAATAAGGAGAATGTTCTACTACAGTAGACGTTTTTTGCTTATAACATGAGAAATACAGGACAGCTAATAATTTAAAGACATATGTTTGTGGGGGTTAAATTATTTGCTGAGATTTGCTTTTAATTATTGATTCACTTTATCTGGCCATAAGTCTTCTTTTCCCAACTGTCTGTCTATTTATTTTTTCTTAGTTTTCCCATTGCTTTTTGTGGGATTGCTCTTAACATGGAATTATGGTTAGAACCTGCGGGGGGTGCCTGTGTCGCCTGTCCGGCCAGCCCTGGCACCACAGCAACACAGTGGTCCTTGGCTTGTCGGGAGTGCAGCGTGGCTATGGCAAAGGAAAAGAAAGGAGGGACTCTCCAGTGCTGTATCCAATCGAGTTTATTGGAGGCTCCGGACGTGGAGTCCTCACCTCGGGACACCAGCCTCAGAGAGACCCTGAGCCCCTCTGTGCTGTGACTTTTAACAGGGGGTGTGATACAGGGGAGGGTTCAGTCAGGGACCAATGGGGTACAGTAAGGGTGTGGCTCTTAACATAATAGACATATGCAACAACCATACAAGACACAATAGGAGGGGAAAGTCTGGATCCTGCCCAATCACTCGATGCCTTCCCTGGAAATTTCTGGACACAGGGAGAGGCCCCAGAGTGACAGACAGGACCAGAAGGTTATATAACCAATGACTGACATAAAACCGAACATGGGGTAAACCATACGGGGGAAACATAGGGGCTTACAGAACAAACCATTATGTAAAATCTTATCGAACAAATCATACAGAAACCTGAGCAAAATACACCACCACAAGAGCCGTGCTGAATAAGCATATATGTGGGCAATTTAAAACATGAGGGTCATATGAATCAAAGACTAACCTATATTGGGCACATATTTTAGCTATGTTTTTATATATTCATGAAGACAATGAAAACTTGATCAGATGAAAATTTCCATCAAAGTGAAACCTCTTTGAGCATCAAGTGAGCACAAGTAAAATGAGAGGACAACCATGGGCTGTAGCAATCAGTGCTTTGGATCAGTGCTCTGCATTATAATGAAGTAAGACCTTTGCTGTCCATTCTGTATGGTAGCTCTCTCTCTTCTTTATGCAGACTGTGCGCAGAACAAGAGAAAAGCAGCTCAGAATTCTTTTAACTCATGGAAGGACAAATAAAAAGTCAGTCATCGCTATCACTATGAAGACAGTACAACTTCTATAAACATTATTTTGCCACAATTATTCTCTGTCTGGAGTTTCTGCTTTAGTTTAAGACACCAGCATATATTAGAATTGAATTGTATTACAGGTGTTTCATAAGGCTCTGTTTCAGAGTTTTGTGTGTGGATGTCAGAATTCCCTAATAATTCCAACGTGTTCAAAATTTCATGTATTCTAAATATAGCTAAAGAAAAATTACTGCCAAAAAGTCTTATTCAGTAGAGTAGTCCCTCATGTAATATAGCCTTACCCTGGGTAAAACAAAGACCTATCAGTCTCAGAAAAACCAGACCTATCAGTGAATGAAAAAATATCCTTCTGGTTTTCATTCCTGTTTAAGGAAGATAAGAATTAGAAGAAAAGCATTCATTTGGAGAGTGAAAACAGAATTTTGTAAACAGACATGTCAGCTTAACATTACTGCTACCTGAATGGGAAAAGTATGTGACACATGAACACAAAAATTTGAAGGTAAACATTGGCTTTTCCTGCCAGACCTAGAAGATGGTTGAAAGTCATATACATGGAGATAGGAGGATGCTGAGTCAAACTTAATCAGCCCTGGCATTTACTGTACTCATGCTGTTTCTGGCTCTTTGAATATGGGCAGTGCCACATTGTGCCATGCATAGTCAAATGCTTTCAAGTTCTACCTCAAGAAGATGGATTCTGTCTAAGCCTCGGATTTATGTGCTAAACTGCTCTCTGGAATTGACAAAGTTTGTTTTGAAGATACAGGTTCTGGTTTTGATGATGGAAGTGTCTTGGATTAACTGACAGTGCCTAAATCCTTGAACAGAATAGACCAGAATTTATTATATATAATGATCAGAAATCTGCTAACTCCTTCTGAAAATACAACATTCATTACTCTGGCTTTATGAAACTCCACAGGCAGTAATTAACACCCTCACCAAGATCAGTACTGATATGTGGGTTGAAGACAAGGCTGGCTTCTAGACATATCCTCATGTATTTGTTTTTATTAACATGAAAGAGGAAGAGGCATAAACAGATGTGCAGGAAGCAGCTTGGTGATGACTATGAGAAAGGCTACTAGAAAGTCTCATGGAGATGCCTGTTGCCTCTTGTGCTATTGCTGGGCATCACTGAGCAGAGGCTGGCTCCCTTCTCTGACACCTTCCTTCAGACACTGACAGACACTGATCATCATCCCTCTCAGTCTCCTCTTCTTGAGGCTGAACAGGACCAGCTCCCCCAGCCTGTCCTTGTAAGAGAGACATCCCAGTCCCTCAATCATTTTTGTAGTCTTCCATTGGACCTGTTTCTGGAGCTCTGGATCTCATGTCCTGAGGACAGTCCAGGTGTGGCCTCACTAGGGCTGTGTAGAACAGCAGGATCACCTCCCTCAGCCTGCTGGCAGTGCTCTTCCTAGAACCAATGGGTAGTTTCAGGCAAATATTTACTTCTCAGAAGCTCAGTTCCACCTCTGTAAAACAAGGATGGAAATGTCAGTCTGACCTGTGCAGGGTTGCGCAAAGTCTCAGAGATGCTGCAGTTCTAGGATAACAGGAACAAAAGCATGAGGCATCTTGGGAACATCCATAAAGGACAGGGTGGTCACAGCTTCTATATGAGAGCTCCACAATACCTGATTTCAGCAACTTTATTCAGACACCCTGGTTAGATATTGGAACCCCTAGATACCATACCTAGCTATTGGAGAAAAAAGCTGCCTCCAAGGGGCAGTTAAAAACATAGCATTCGTGAAGCTCACACCCTGAATTGTTGTTTAGAGAAGCTGTTAATTACACATAAATGCTATTAAAATAACTTCTGAAGATATGTGCACTTTGCATCATGTACATCAATATGCTACAAGTTAATACCTACCCCAGGGTTTCCTTACAATTTGGTTGCTATACTTCCCTCTTTCCCAAGGACTACCTTAGATTTGACATTAATAAGAGATTTGTATGGCTGTGCAAAAGAGAAGGAACATTTTTTACTACAGAGTTTCCCCCAGCCATTTTTATGGGTCATGAAATTTTACATTGCTTCAGTTTATAACATCAAAAATATTCAAACTAACCTAAATAAGATAAATATGGGGGAAACACAAGGAACTGGATAAAATGTTTTTAGCACAGCAGCATTTTGGGGCTCCCTAAGTTCTATTATGTATTTTCTGAAGTATGGCACCTAAATTTCTTGCACTCGTTCAGGGCTTTTAGAAGGCCCTTGGTGATACCTGAGGGATTTCTGCACACAGCTAACATGAACACAGAAGAAAGAATAGAGCCCTTCAGTTCCCTTCTGTCTGTGTAAATCTACAGATGTTCTGAGCTGCCTTTTGATATTCTTCAGAAATGTAGCTGGAGTATGGTTGAGAATTTCAGTGTGATAATCCCATGTTGCTAGTGATATTATAAGCAATATTAAATGTCAAAATCAACAAAAGACAGACTGTCTTTTTCTTCCCATTCCAGTCAAAGAAATAGTTATTCAAGTATTCAAAGCAGCAGCACATTTCACAGGTTGTGGTAGAAATCTAACATCAATGCTTTTTGAATTTTTTGTTGTTGTTTTTTTTGCATGCAGTCCAACTCAGCTGATTTGTACTTATTTTATACATATGTCAGGGCCACCAAAGGAAGTAAGTGCTAACCTATCTCATAGCATGCGCCTTGACAGAAAATATTATAGGTCACAGAATCCAAGCTACTGGCCACCCACTGTGTTGCATTTATTATTGGGAAGCCTCATATGAAAGCTGCCATTCTGACCAAGTCTGTGCACAGAGACCCAGTAGTAGCTGTCACTCTTGGAGAAGTCAATTTCTATTAAAACTACGGGAAATACAAATAACAAACAAGTTTCTGGACTGCCAAATAACAGCCTAGTTAGGGCATTTTATAAACTATTCTTATCCACATTGAGTTGGAATGAAATTCTGTGATGTGACAAAGGGTTCATGAGCCATATGGGGCTTTTATCTTCTTTTCTCTCTCTCTCTTTTTTTTTTTTTTTTTTTTTTTTTTTTTCCTTTTTTTTTTAATTTTTATTTTTATGAATGCAGTCTGGCTGTTTTGAGCTTTGCACTTTTGGAAGGTATTCAACTGCTTTCTGAATTAAAAATCTAGCAAAATGTAGGCAGAGGATAGACAAGGAACTGGGTATAAGAGGAAGGCGATGAAATAAAGATCTGATCTTCTTTAGGCTGGGTCTAGAACTGAGTTCTTAGTTCAGTATTTTCTTATTTCTTGGTCTACTTTGATATGTAATAAAACCTATGTCTTTTCAGAATGCTGCAAAAAACATCCTGGCATGGCTTCCTGGTAGGTTTTTTTTCAGGGTTCTGCAAACCTTGACTTTGGATACAAATGCAGCGGCTCTGTTAAGTGCTAAGATCTAAAGTTGAACCAAGCGTCTGTTTTCCATCAAAAATATTATTGACCAGAAAATTATTTAAGCCAAAAATATTAATTAATTCTGTTAGATTTGGCAAGCCTTTATAGATAACGAAAAGAAAACAAACAAACAAAAAAAGGGAAAATTTTTCTTCAGAAAAATCTGCATTATCTCAGTCTTTTCAAAATAAAACATCTTATTTTTGCCAAATGACAGATTTTAATATTGTACTTAGAAACAAATTTTTAGAAAGGTTTTCTAAAATACCACACAAAATATTTTGGCTGACCCACTTTCTCCTCTGGTCTCTTAAGCAAGTTGACAATGTTCATCTCAAGCAGATCCAAGGTGGTATTTTTCTTTCTTTTCTTTTTTTTCTTCTTCCCAAACTTTAGATTTTGAGCAGTGTTAAATCAACTTTGATATATGTAGCTCTGCACTAAGATCCATCATAAACACTTCTAGCTCTCTGTGTTTTATAATGGTTTTCCTGTTTTAGTGCTGGTAATGTGACCCCTTGCAGTTTGCAGTAACAGAGTTAATTTTTCAGTTGAGGGCAATAGAGACTTGTATGGCGTGGCTTAAACTGTAATCACCAATGAGGCTCCAGGTCTGTAACAGCACATTTGTCTAGGGTTCACTGGATATTAGCTGCAAATATCCAGAGAACAAATATACTGTTACCATGAAGACCCTAACCTAAATCCCGAAGTAGTGTACTTTACTTCACTTAACACTTTTTGGTATTTAACTTCAATATTTTCTAGATGCTTGTCTGCTGTTTTCCACCACTATATCACCTCAAGTGGCTGAAGAGATTAATTTTTGCATTTCAGACAAAGGCCTAGTCTAGTCAACAACTTTGTATATGCTTTTTGAGTAAATGAAGTGTAGAAAGCACTGCTAGCTTTTCTTGCTGGGCATGTGAGTGTCAGGACTGTGGAAAGAGACTGGCTAGCAGGTGCCTTGGGACTAGGAGTAACAAGGGTGTTGGTGAAGTATTCATGCTTGGGACTGCTGACAAGAGCTGATCAGAGCACAAGGACTAGAAGGGTAAAAATGGCATCAAAGTATTGAATCAATGAATCACTCCAGAACTGAAAACCTAGTCAACCTGACCCAGAGAAACTCTTGAGTTTGACTACATCTCTCAGTGTTGCTGGGAGAGGTTTGCTCTTCTTGGAGGCCTTGTGTGAGGTGTCCCTTAAAATTATTAAACTTGTTGGCAAGTCCTTCCAGGGAAACTGATGCACAACATCCAAAATTTTGTTCTTTAAATGGTTGTGCTGGTTTAAGTCATGGGTTGCTTTTGGCTAGAGATTTCCAACAAATCTGTTTAATTCAGTATAGGCACTATATATTCCTATGGCAGGGACAAAACTGTCCATGTCTCTCTCTCTTAAAAAATGGTGATCTAAACATTATCAATTTTAAACACCTTTCTTCTGTATGTAAGAAGTGTGTTTCAAAACTCTACTGTGTGCAGTGGTTGGAGAGGACATAAAGGAGTTTACGGCTATGAGACTGAATCTATGAATTGTATCCCTGGGGTCTTTGTGCTGATATAATTAGGAATTTGGTTGGGCTGTTTCCTGGCATTGTGCACAGGCATAGAAACAGACCTGCGGTCCAAAGGTGTTAAATTTATGTGTGAGATTAACATGCCAATGAATAAGAGTGCTATCAACTTTATTTGAGTGTAGTCAAGATATGGATGTAAAATTTTGTAAAACATGTATTCCAGAGGTCATTTGATCCATCCAGCTTACTTTTTTTTCTGTATTCATGGGATTCAGGCTTTTCAGATCCCCTCCTCTGCTCATCCTGTTATAGCAAAACCTGCTGCAGTCAATTGCTGCTGAGAGAGCCTCCCGGCAGTGCTGTTGAGAGGACACTCTGTGCTGTCATCAATAGTTTTCCATATGTGGAGTCTTCTGATATGGAGCTAGCTTAGGTTTTTTTTTGCCCTGTGTTGGCCATTGCTCAGGTACAACTATGAACTGGGCATCAAGGTTTAGAATTCTTACTACCTTGCTTTGCCAGGAGTAAATTTCAGTGCTTGAAGATAGTGACTTCTTTTGTTATAGTCACAAATGCAAGCAGGAAGTCAATTAAGAACATAAAATATTTAGAAATATTAACCCAAAAGGGGTGGGTGGCTTATGCAACAGCCCTGCCCCAAATTAATGTTGCACATGTATAATGAATCTCCTCTTCTACTTTTCTCTCCAACAAAGCTATGAATATCTTGAATTTCTAGAAAAAAAAAAAAAGGAAAAAAAATCCCTGGTCTACCCTGCGGTGCTAAAAAAAAATAAAAATCTTTCTTTATCCTTTAAGCTATCAAGTTCCAGCTGTTCCCAGAGTTCACTGACATGTCAGGAAGGAATTGCTTTAATACTTTTATGAAGAAATATTTGCTCCTACAGACTGTTAAGCTTTGACTGTTGTTCAGGGAACATTGTCTCTTTACCACCACTGGCTGTTTCTCTAGCTCTTGAACAGTTCACTTTGCCTCACACCATGAGCCATCCTTTCCCAGCCAAAATAGTCATGTGTGATTTTCACATACAGATCTCTGTCTGCCAAAGTTGGATCATGCCCTCATGACCCATATAAAATCTGTTATCAATTTCCTCATTATGAAATATAAATTATTAAAAGACCTTAAGAGTCTGTTACACCAACTACTTAAAATATTTTCCCCTTAAACAGTAGAAGCACAGCACAGTGATTATTTTTATTCTGCAATGTAAGTGGATTAGATTTATCACTGTTGGTTCAGGTTCCACAATAATGTAGATATATATATATATATATATATATAGTTGTTGTTGTTGTTGTTGTTAGATTGGATTAAAAAGGGAAAGAGGTGTCCAAAATCCTTCCACACACGTCTGTCAGAGTAGAACATGGGAGCTCTGGTGCTTGCTTTTTACTCCTTTGCTTGCTTCATTGCACTCAGGCCAGAGAGTCAGAACAGTGCTGGTGGGAGTGTACAACCACTGCTCACGGTGAATCATGGCAGGCAAGCACACAACTGACTGTGTAGTTATGTCCTAACATAAAAAGAAATGTGAGTATAGATGCTATAGATGCATTTACCAAAGCCTTTTTACAGAAATATGCAAATATGCATGTCCTGTTCCTCATAAGAATTAACAAATGTGTTGGGCTCTTTAACAGTTTAATTAATTTTTTTTCTTATAGGATTGTGGGTTGGAGGAATGAGACTGAGTTGGGGAAGATAGCGAAGGGTTGGAATTGCTGTCCCTGCTGCTGACAAATGCTTTGGGGTAATTACTGCTGTAGTTTCTGTTCCTTCTTCTCTTCCCTGTAGCAATAACTTGTACCCTGACCCCTCCCCAGGACCATCAGTGTGACCTGGTTGCCTATACCTAAGCAGCAGAGAGAGGAGACCCCTGGACTGCTCTGCTGCCCCAGCGACTCCTCATGCCTCCAGCTGCTATTCACCTGGTTTGAGGATGGTCCAAGGGGTGTTGGCAGGTTCAGAAAGACTGGGAAGATGGCAGCTGGAAGCAATAGGATGTGCTGTTTCTACCTCTCTGCTACTGCTCCGTGGGATCCCATAAATAGGCACAGGTCTGCAAGATTAAGCTGTGCATATCATGAAGGAGCTGAATGGCTAAACTAAAACCATGTGTTTGAATGTTATTTTGTTAATCAAACACTTTTTCTAAAAAGAAATAGGATTTTCTCTGGAAGCCAGGGCAAAGCTTGATTGAGTAGCGCATTTATATTAAGTTTAACTGGTTAGTCTTAGAAGTCTCATAGGATGTATTTTTAATTTCCTGCCCAAAATGTCTGTGTCATGTGTGGCATGTTTTTAAGCAGAAGATATTTTCACAGAAGATGCACTGGTGCTTCTACAATGAGCATATATCTGATTTGCAAAATACCCTGAGATCCTCTACATTCCTCACGGGAAATATTGTCTCTGGCTTGCATTTCTCTAAGGTTGGTGGATTCATTAAAAAACCTGGGAAGTTCTACATAGTGATTTTGTAGTAATGACTGCTGGTTTTCATAACCAGTATGTCAGTTAATTCTTGCCTCATGACAGGTCAGTTCTTTCACACCATAGTTCACCATCATTGGCTTGATATACAAACATTGACACTCCACTATTTAAAAAGTGTCTAAAACACCATACCTAGTTATTTTCAAAGTCAAACAGTTGTTTTTCTGCTATCAAGAGATCCTGTGAATTTTGCCTACTATAGGCAAAAGACATAATTATCACAATGAAATTTTCTGGGTTTTTGAATAATAATTTCTTTGTTCTTACTTTTGTAAACAGGAAAAAATCCCCACAACAACATCACATTAAAAATCATCTGCTTTCAGCTTTGAACTTCAATTCATGGATTGGCAGGAACATGTTATGGTGAAGTGTTAAACATTGTACATGATCTGCTGGCTGCATTTAACACTACAGTTGATTTTTCTTAAATTTGGGGAAAAATCTTAATGTTTTAAAACTATATTTTTATGGACAATTATTTGTCCTTTCAGTATTATGCACTTTCATTGGAAGAAATTTCCATTGGAATGCTTTATAAATCTGTGGAGTACACGGCATCTTACCGAGTATGTTTACATGGAGACACTGAGTCTCACCACACCCAAATTTAAACCTAGATGAGAAAGTCTCTGGTCGAGCTCTGAACAGGGGTCTAGAGCTCTCACTTCCTATTGGCAGCACACTATACTGGACTACAATCAGTTCTGTTGTCTTTAGCACACATTCCACATCCCCAGGATGGCCTGACATCTCTGATGTGACAGCTTAAATCTTCCAAGAAAAGATTTATATGAGAAACATAAGCAATTTAACTGCAATAGGAATAGTAGTTTGGGTTTCTATTTTCTTAGAAAAAGACAAGGACAAGCTCTTACCAGATTAAATAAAAATCCACTTTCTTCTTTGAGTTTATGCTGTTGTCTGGAAAGAATTCATACAGGGATTTGGCCTGTTTTCAGAATCATGAGCTTCTTTGAGGTTTAAATATTGTTCCTGTTCCGCCCTCCTCTCAGCTAAGTTGAAACTTGATTTCCATGATGTCTTTCATCTTCCTGAACAAATAGCAGTTGCTTCTGTTGTCCTCTGTAGTTTTCCCACCTGACTTCTCTCTGTCTTGAGCAGCTGAGAAAACTAGATATGCCATTTCTGATTCAGCAGGGGTCTCATTTTCACTGTGCTCACCCATTTCCCTTAGCTGTTCTGTAAACAAAATCTTCCTTTGCCCTATCTTCCTTTGTGGCATTCTGTATTAAAGACTAATTCTTCTTTCATTTACAGTATGATATATGCTCCCTTTCTGCAGTAATTTCATAGTTTCTTCAATACCTGGAGGCAACTTCAATACAAACTTTGTAGCTGGCATATCTCTTTGCTGTGCTGCTTTTTAATTTCCCATTGTCTTCTGAGACACATAGAGATTTCTTTCTGCAGTCACTCCATTGTCACACCCTTCTCTCTGTGACTTTGCAGCAAGAATTCCCATTTACTCTGCTAGAAGAATGGTGTCCTTACTATGATGGATATTGCAATGGCTGCTCCTTCAGCCCAGAATTCCACAGACCCATGAGAAAAGCAAATTAATTTATGTTTATGCTAAATAACTACTGCAATAAGTACAAGTACCACACATGTTGTGAAATGTGATGTCAAAGTGCATAAAGGCTTTCAGAGGTGGATGTTTACTAGGGCTGGAGACTGGATAGCCCAAGCTGCAGGTTTGCTTTTCTCACTGTTTCTTCTTCCTGTAACAAGTGTTCTGCACTGAAGCTGAGTGCACTCAAAGGGGCAGCACTAGTGCTTGTCCTGCCTGGGGGAAGTTGGGGTATTACATTAGTTTAGACTCTCTTAGCTAAGCCTAACCTCCAAAATCACAAGTCAAATGTATTAGAAAACTACAAGGTATTTGTTCCATTTGTGATACTCACTTGGACTTGTGGTTCTGCTCTCTCTTTCACATACTGCACAGTACCTTGCTTTGGAAAGCAAACTCCCCAGGGAAGTGTATCCCAGTATCCAGAAGAGGGTCAAAAGGAGACGAAGATGATCTCAATCCCATCTATTTCTTTGACACCATCACCAACCACCCAATAATAGTTTTTATAACACTCCTTGACCATGCAAGAGTCCAAAGCTTTTAAAGAAAAATGTTATCCTGAGATGAAGCGCTATGGTCAGTTGGTTTGTGTTTAAAGATCTCACCATTATAAAAAATATTGTAAATTATGATTTCTCTGTTAGTCTTTTCGATTGTTAATAGAACAAAATTTTAACAGGATAGATTATTTCACCTTTTAGGGGTTTCAAAAGCTGTACAAAAAATATACAGGAATTGCTTCATTCTCTGCAGAGTTGCAGTCATCTCTAAAGTAAAATACAGCAAAGATTTACCATTTCTATAGAAATTTTTAGATAGAATATTATGACAAATGTCATTGCAGTAAAACTGCAAGGGATACTTTGGCGTGCAGATGGAAATTTCTGATTGGAAAGTGACGAGGATTGCTAAGCCGTCTCCTAAAACTGCAGCATGGAATTATCAGTGTTTCTGAGCTCATTGCTTCCTGTCCAGGAGTAGTGTCCTCCAGCATCGTGCTGCTGTTTCTACTCACTTCTGACTCAGAAAGGAGAATGTCACCTTCTGAGTCATGAGTGTCCTCTGTCATCTTGGGTTTTGCTGGAAATTTTTAATGCATGCAGAGGGACCACAGTCCCAACTGCCCTGTGAATGAGCCTAATGCACAATTTACCAGGCAGAAGCAGGACTGGATTGTGTCTGCAAGGCTCCCCTTTCAAACCAGACCTCTCTACAGCCTGAGCCCCTGTTCCCACACTTTTCGACTTTTCTCTTAAGGACCTGGGCTACTAGCTTTAATTTAGGTGGTGTAGAACGTATTGCTGCTCGGCAACTCACTGAAATCTGTGATCTGCAGTCAGTATTTAATTTCAGTGCCTCATCGGCTCCCGATGTGCTGGCTGATACATTAAAAATGTTTTCTGCATGCATTTATCCCTCCCAGGCTTCATGCAAATGAAGTTATGGGGACTGCAGCTGGTTTGCAAACCAGGTAGAAAGGCTGAGGCTGGGATTTGTGAGCAGAGACAGCTGCAAAGAAGGATTTAATCTCAGCCACAGGCTGAAACCACGACTGTTGGCTTAGATGTGTAAAAGGTCAGTGCTTTTGAGATGAAGGCTACGACCAAATGACAAGTCGTGAATGTGTGCAGAGAGGGATCCTAGGGAAATTAGGGGCTTGTATACATCAGCTACTTAAACCTAAGGCCACTATTGATTGTTAATGTAAATTCACTAATTTTACTGCTTTGAACAGGAAGTGTTGTTTTATAGAATACTAAATTTTAATCATTTGATCTAAAATCTCTCTCACTGTCAATGAATGCTAGATTCAGTTAATTACACTAATTTATTTCCAATAAATTTCAAATTAAAATTATATACTGAGTAGAGACTTGATTTAAAATCTTGCTGTTTTGTTCCTCATTTGAAAACTTGTTTGCAATTACTCAAGCTGTTGGATACCCACGGAATGTGTTTGTTTATTTGTTCATTTTTACTGAGGAGTTGAGGGGGAAGGAAAGCTATTTCTATAAGCATGTGGGAAAGCCTGTGGTAATCCTATTGTGTAGAATGTTTCAGATCATAGTTCACCATGAGATGGCTCTTATATTTTGCTTTAGCATGTTGTTTTCCAATGGTACTAGTGTTAATCACAAGTCACTTAGTAGCTGCAAGCCCTACAAAAAGGAATCAGGTGCCTGAAGATAGATGAGATCTTTAAATTCTGCCTCTCATCCTTCCCTCCCCAGATCTATGAGCATGGAGTTTCATGTCTTCTTCATGTCCTTGAAACTCAGCTGGGGCTGGTGTTGAGCAGGGCCTGTGTTGGGCCAGAGCAGCATAGCAAGGTGTGATGCTGCTGTCCTTTTCTAATAAACCTCTTGGCTACAACATTTACCCAGAGAGTTAGAAGATGAGATTAACTCTTTCATTTTCCAAGGAAGTTCTCCATCTGCCTGGAAGGAGGCATTCTCCCTGCTCATTTGGGCTGCATCAGCAGCAGGGTCTGGAGCAGGAAGATTCTAAGGAAAAGCCTCATAAGCAAGAAACTCACTTGTCTTGCACAGAGTCGTGTTGTATTTCATTGCCTGTTGATATATAACTGTTAATGTAATTCGCTTCATGCAAAAATATAGAAGTCACTCTGGGAAGGGCACAGCAATCTCTCCCACCAGTGGCTTTACTACAGAGGTACTGAACTCTTTTCTCTGCCCTAGTCTCTTCCTTGTTACTAAAAGTTTTACCACAATTTTTTTTTCCTTTTTTAACCCCCTGTTCATTTTCATGGTATACCTACCCCTGGCCTTGCTGTGCGATCACTTCATAGTACACTTTGGTATAGCAGTCTGGAGTAAAATTTAAGCTATAAATTTTAAAAAAGCACAAAATCAGAGACATGTCTTAAGCCATGGTCAAATAATCACTCCCCACGGTGTCTGAATTGTTATTGCCCCGTGTTGTCTGCGGCTACCCCTAAAAGTCAGGGCTTAGTTTCAGGGGGTTCCCAATCCATCTAAAGCTAGCAGGGTTAAGCTTGACCAGGAATGCAAACTGTTCCAGCACGCAGAAGCCTCTATGGGTCAGGACTGCCTTCTAGAACACCACAGCCTGAATGAAGTCATGAAAGGGTTATCAATTAATACAAGAACCTTCAGTTATGGAAAAGAGATGAAAACACGTAAATAAACCAATATACAAGTGAAAAGAAGGAAGAGAGAAGATGGACTTACAGCCTGCTGAATTCTTATTGTACAGCAATCTACATTATGAAGTAACAAATAGAAGAAAAGTAATGGGCTTTCATTGTCCTTATAACATTAATGAGAAAATGCTAAGAGGAGTTGCAATGATTTTAAATTTGTGGCCTAAGAAGAGTAAGTTTGCTTAGTCTTAGTGTCAGAAATTGCCTTTTCGTACTGCATATCAACAGAAAAGGAGCTATAGATATATTCCCTGACAAAATCATCTCATTGAAGGCAAGATACCTTTCTGAATTGCAGAATGGCCTCCTTAAGGTAAATGGGCCATTAGTGATTGAATTCAATCATCCAGATGATAGCTCTAGCTGGCATTGGGGCTGAGTGCAGTGACAGATTTTACTCCATGTCATGGGAAGTCATCAAGAGCTCTCCAGAGACAAAGAAGGAGGTGCTTTCTGGGTCACCCTGAGAGATGGCTGCATCATGCCTAGGTACGTGCTAGCTGGGATGTTAGCAGGTGTGATGCTGCAGCATGTTGGCTTTCCTGCACGTCACAGCAGCCAGCAGGGATCTGCCTACAAATGGGCAGTGAGGAGGAGAGAAACCATCCCCTGTGTATCTGCACTTTTGTGGTTAGCCCTCTGAGAGTCAGCCACCTCTGAATGGGTAGTGATTGCAGCACAGGGACTGGGGTCAGGATGACCTGAACTCTTCCTTCACGTCCTTGGTGCTTTGTCAACATGTACCTAGAGCATCACTCACAGCAGTCTCACATGTCTGCCCCTGTGATTGCTTTCTGGGAGACAGCTGCCCGTTTATTTCTGTTGGTTTGCTCGTCTGCAGAGCTTGGATTTGTTGACACAAATAAAAAAACCCACCCAAACCACACCTTTTCAAACCATGGTCATTTTGATTTAAAGCCAGCCACTTAGCCAGTGCAGGCAGGCAGGTCTGGAAGGACACAAGGCACTGAGAGGGCAGCAGCAATCAAGAGGGCCTGTGGGGAAACAAAGCAGCTCCAGGCAGTGCCCTCCTACCTGCAGGTTATTCCATCAGCCCTAGACTAGCAGCAGAGAAGTTATTTTGTCTGCCTGGAGACATGGATTGATGTGCTTCGAGGGATGTGCTGTGGGAGAGAAGTTTATCACAGAAACAGTCAGAGGTAAGTAATCTCAAAGTGCTGCAGAATCAGGGTGGCCACTGACTAAAATACATGAAAATTCAAGAGATCTGCTGGACAGCTGTAAAAAAACTCACATGGTTATCTGTGTCTGAAGAGGGGAAACTGAGTTTATAAGGAAACTACCGAATTAAAAGCTGCTAGGAACCAAATCTGCTTGCTACCTACATAGTAGACATGCAGACACACACAGATACTTGTTCTGCCTTGAAGGGTAAACACAAGGCTCTCATCTGGAAGGTGCAAATCTTAAAACTAGTAAGTTAGTGGAGGAGATGCTGGGAAATCAACATGTAAAAAATGCTATTGGCATCCTAAATTCACATTTTATAGCTGTGATGTTGACATAGGTGGGCTACAAATAAAATCAGAGTCTGCCTTACTGTGATAGTGAGTTTCATATTATCTATTTTCTTCAATTTGAATACACAGTTCAGCTGGACTTCCCAGTCAATTCCTACGTATTTTCTAATTTGACAAGGAAATTATTCAGTTGAATAAAATATATGATTTTATGTAAAATATATTATTTTATCTCTGTTGCTTGACAGTGCTTATTTGAATGGCCATAGACTTTTGGATTCAACAGATTTGGAAAAGAAAATCTGACCATGAAAATCTGCCATTTCACCACAAATATCTTCAGGTTTTCTTTGTAGGCAACAAATGGCCCTGTGTGTACAGCAACCATTCTATGGATGTAGCTCGGCTTTGTCCACTTAGGCAGCCTCCCTTTCTAAGCATGATTCTAGGCTAACATGCTGCTGTAAAATCTGGCTTGGGCTGCCAGGTCTTTGATTAGAAACAACCTGAAGGATTGAGCTGGATCAATAGAGTCAGTTTTAATTAGGGTGTAATAGTGAGTGTCAAAAGCTGCCAGACTCTAATTCAAACAGAGTAAGAAAGGATCAGGAGTCAACCTCCAAGGTGAGTAACAAAGTGAGCCTATAGTAGATGGAGATTTTGAGAGAAATGAGAATATCTCTGCTAAGGTTTAGGAAAGCGAAGCAGCAGGAAAGTAGACAGCACACAGTCTGGGATATCGGCATAAAAATGACAATAAACATTTTTCCCCAAGTTGTTTTGTAGATGCTGAGTGTATTACTGGTGAAATCAGTAGCACCTCAGCCTGGATCCTTTTCTTGGTGCAGAATGGCTGCCTTCAGGTTACATTAATCTGAAAAGACAGAAACATTAGATAGCACCAGAACATGAACTGCATTTTGATAAGTGTTTGCTTTTAAAAGGTTATACAGAATTTGATTGCAATCAGCAGCTCAGGGTACGCTAGTCATTTTCAGACTCCTTCCATATGCTTTGATATTTGGCTATAGGTATCTGCATAGTCAGAATTTTAGTAAGCAATTCGGATGTTCATACACAACTTTTCAGGGCCTGATTTCAGTCCATCTCCTTGATTAAAGTTCAGGTATTTCACTAGTCATTAACCCAGTCCTCTATTGATGCCAAAGCTTTCCCTTTAGGCATATTTCTCTGGCTATGATGTGTTTTTTTTATAGAAAATTCTTACAACCCTTTGTAAAATATATGTTGAAATATTGACCCATACTTTGTCTCTGTTATGTTGAAACAGAATCTGTCAGAAGTACACTTGGAATGTTATTTCTTTTAACAAATACTTTAATTTCCTTTAATGATAAAGCTTTTATTCTACATGGCAGTATCGAGACCTTATTTACCTAATGTTCTGCTGTCCATTAAAGTTCTGCCAGAATAAACTACACCTTTATTTGCTATCATTAGTAAGTATTTGAAAATTAGAACAGAGTTTGGGTGCTTGCCCCTGATAAGAAAATAAGCAGATAATTATTATAATTAGTCAAAAGGCAAATACCTTCAAGAGGCTGGGAATTTTGTTATCTTACTTTACAAAATGTAAGAGAAATCAAGGAACCAGATGGGCTCCCAGCCAAATGGTTATCATATTATAACCACATGGGTCAAATTGTTTGCCTAATCACTTTATATTTGAACATACACACAGAGAATAAAAAATCTCGTTTAGAGAGAAATGTAGTATCTTAAATGTCTCAGAATAGTCTATATTTATCCATTTTAATGTAGCTGGTGTTTTATGATATACTTTTATATTTTACTGTAGACATGTACTGATATTTTAAAAAATGGTATTTACTACATGTACTACATGTTCTGTAGACATGTGTCTTTTCATTAGCTGCATCTGTGTTGCCTTAAAGAAGTTCTTGATCATTAGCTTATTCTCAAGCACTTATCACTGCTGCTATTTTGGAGGCTGCAACTTTCACAATCTACTTTTGAAACTCTACCCACTTCAGTCAAACTAGGTTAGCAAAGATCTAATATTTAAACTGTGACAAGTCTAATGACTTAGATTAGCTTGAAGGGAGAAGCAAAGTAACTGTATTGCAAATATCCATCTGTCCCATTCTTGCCAAAAATTTCTGAAACCCTCAACCAGACCAGAGAGAGACCCTGAAGAGTCAAGCTTTGTGAAATTCTGTGGCCAGATACTAACTCGTTTATCATCATCCTTTTTACTTCTGCTGACTTGCAAGTAAAAGAAAAGTTTAACAGTATGATTAAGTAAAATATGAAGAACACTTTTCCACATATACAGAATGGAGGGGAACAGCAGTGAACCATGTAATAGAATAAAAAAAAAATGGAAAAAGCTTTACATAAGTTTAACTCCACCAAATTAGTCTCTGGTAACAAAAGTGAACCAGGTGAAATAATAACAGGTATAAAAACAAAGTTATCTCCAGAACAGGAGAAGCAGAAGAATTATCACCCTTTTTTGCAGAAGAAAAAAAATTTCCTGTTGAAAAAAAAAATATAGCAAAGGAAAAATCAACAGTAGAAAAAGTAGCATTAGTGTGAATGCTTGAAGCAAGATCTCTATCTAGGAAGTTAACAATGTGCAGTGCTTGATATCTTGTGCTTAAACTTTTCAGAGGGCTGCATGAGCCTGTCTATGGGAGCTCACAACTGCACAGGGCCTTGGAGGTTCTTCCATCTATAATATGTTCTGAGCTTTCCCTTTACATTTTTTAACAATTAGCATAGCAGGGGAAAATGGCAGCAAGCAGCTGTTGTGGTATGGCAGGTGATATATATGAATATATTTTTTTTAATCTGAATGATAATGGCAAAAGGCTAAATCCTGCCTCTTTTCACACCATTGTCTGTATCCCATTGGAGTAATCTTAGCATTATGAATGAAATTTCATTCTTTTCCAAATTAACAGAACTCATTTGTGGTGTTAGAAAAACAGAGTAGAGGTCAATAGGGTTTATGAGACAAACGAAGAGTAGGCTGAGAAACCACAGGGTAGGGCCAAGAGCAAGCAAGCAAGCAAATCAGATTGGGACCAACAGTAGACCCAGTGAAGTGCAAACTGGAGAAACCCAGCACGAACAAAATGGACAAAGCACAAGAAATCCAGTGCTCTGCAACAGGCCACTTAACTGACTGAATATAGCCCATTTTACGTTAGTATCCTGTAATTATAATTATTATTTCATAACTAACTTTGGTCTTGCTAACTTTGATCTTGCATTGTGTTTTATATACCATTACACAGTTATAGCAATATGTATGGGCTTTTTAGAGTTTTGTATATTCAACAAGATCCCACCAGGTGAGGGGTCAGACAGGAGGTGTGGGCCAGGTGCTGGCTGAGGTCAGAATTTTGCAGTCAGGATGGGAGCTGTTGAGCTCAGGGGCAGAGAAGAAGCAATCAGAGGGTGAAAGCTGGGCTGGTTGGTGGAGGCCACCATGATACTGTGAGAAACATAAGTACAGGACAGCGATGGAGAAGGGGAAAGACATGCACACATTGTGGAGTCCACCACTGCAGGACTCCTTGGGTGAAACCGTGGCTCTTTTGAAGACATGGAATTTACCCTTGAATTTAAAGTAGCAAGAATGCCTCCCTTTCCTATTGACACTACTTTGTTTGCCTGCTGAAAGAGAAGCATTGTTAGGTTTTGCTAAGTTTTTTATTTCTATTTTTCAAATCTTCAGTAAATTATACAAACAGACTTTTTTAAAAAATTGAAAGCACATTAAATTGTTGAGTGACTATGTATGGATCACACCCTTTCTGAAAGCTAAGCACTGAAAACCAAAGAAATTAGTATAATAAATCGTTATACTTTGCTCATTTTAAACAAATGCATTACTCCTATAAAGTGCAAGAGCATTAATTCTCCATTGCAAAAAAGATTCCATCTCATGACCAATAGGCTTTCAGAATAGAATCTTCATTTTGCCATCTGATATTTTTAAGTGACAGTATTGACAAGGAAGCCTCCATTAATAAGCTTTTCCAAAATAATTTCATATTTTCAGAATTATTTTTAATCTTTAATTAACAGGCAGACCTTGATAACAGAATGGGTCAGGAAATTGGCAAGAATAGGTAGAAACCAGGTATTTCAACTGAGAATCATTTTTTGTCACTTACACTGACCTTTTTTAACTAGGAGTTTTTCAGAAAAAAAACACAAAAACAAACAAACAAAAAAAAAACCAAAAACCAAAACACAAACAAACAACAAAAAAACCCGAAGGCGCCAATATTGTAGTATTAGACATTTGTTTTGAGAGATTATTGGAATTGGCACTTTTTCCTTCCGTCTGAGCTAAGAATTTTGATACCCAAGGTTATATCAAAACATAGCTGTCTTGAGTATGAATGTATGTCTGTAATGCTGTGATTACCTGTAAGAGCCCCCCCCCCCCATTTTATGTATTATTTGTCTGACAAATCCGTCTCCTAACTGAGGAAAAAGAGAATTATGCAAAGTCTTAACTGTCACTGAAATCTAAATTTCTCATTTTTGTGGCTAAGGATAGGAACAGAATGTTGTGTTGTTTAAACAAATCCCTGGAGACTTAGATAAAATGTTTCCAAAAGGATACGAATTGTTCCTGTTAATCTCAATGGCATCTTAGCTGTGATATAAAGTAAATTGAGTATTGCTGTTTAGCCTTTCTTATATAAGAAGAATGTTAAAAAGTGTCTATCAACCAAATTCATAGGGATAAAGTGAAAAATGAACAAATGAATGACACGAGTATGTCACTACCTGTGGAACTTGCCTACACATGGTTTCAGCATATGAGAGGAGAATAAAGAACAAAGGAGGATTAAAAATTGAAATAAGCTTGTACAAAAAGAAAAATCACTACTGATGCCAATGTGAGACAAAAACATATTAATCACATTAATTTGCTTGATTTTCCAGTAGAAGGGCTTTACACTTATTTTTCAAGTTCTTTTGATTCTTAAGGTAGTTGAGAACACCTGTAAGTGAAAATTCAAACTATACCTCCAAAAATTAAGAGAGCAAAAGGAAAGGGAGGTTAACTGATCCCAGTATTTAAATCCCAAGAAATTCTGATGACAGCCTTTAACTCCCAGAATTTCTCAACTGAAAGTTAGACAAGTATATTCACAGAGCCAAAGAAACAAGTCCGTCTTTAAGGTGAAATTTCCTTAGTAAACCTGCCTACATAAGTGTTGTCCAGAATGATTTCTTATTTGTAATCTTTGCCAAGAGTTTTTGATTATAATCATGTGGACCTCATTAGCAAGAGAAAATTGTATCAGCTTTTCCAATTTAGGGAAATTATAGAACTTTTGTGGAAACTAATGTGAAAACTTTCCAGATTAAGGAAAGGATGTTCTTAATGTGCATAAATTCTTTAGCCTGTGTATTATGAAAAGGTTCTACACCCTGAGGGTGGTTGGACACTGAACAAGCTCTCCAGGGCAGTGGTCACAGCATCAGCCTGACAGAGCTCAAGAAGTGTTTGGACGATGCTCTCTGGCACGTGGTGTGACCCTTGGGACTGACCTGTGCTAGACCAGTAGTTGGACTTTAGGGTCCTTGTGGGTCCCTTCCAACTGAGGATATTATGTGCTTCTAAGATTTTATGATTCATTCAAACCTGATGACGTAGAAAAAATTTCAAGGCAATGACACTTTCCTGCAATTAAGAACTTGAGATCTGAATCTAGATTCTCTGTTTGGTACTGCTATTAAGGTAATAAAATATTTAATAGAACTTATTAGAAATAAAATTAACAATATAGTGAAGTAACTTACTGAAATATTCTTCTGTGGGCCCCACCTTCTTGCCCAACTTCACACATGGATAGATCTTTTCAGATTGTGTACCTACTTGTGTCACAATATGCATAAAGACAATCTTGAGACTACAGGAAGCCCATGATATCTCCAGAGGGTTTCCAGAGCTACAACCCTCTGTACTTTACCTCTACCCTTGCAACTGATATTTCATTAATGCAACAGGACTTGTACAGTGGTGTATTTTATATAAGAGTATCATTTTGCACAATTCAAATGAAAGGACCCATTTTGTGCCAGATGTATTGAAATTTAGAGGATGACTTCGTTTTGGAAAGACCTCAGACCTTCTCCGTAGAGGGAGATGGAGGACAGCGCTGAGCTTCCTCATTGATATCTTCTGACCATCCACCTCTAATCATGAAATTCAACATGCTGAATTAAGTGCCCAACTGCGCAAGGACGAGACATTTCTGTTTTCTGGGAGCTGATAAACAACAGCTGAATATAAAGAACTCCTACACTTCAATGAAAGCCAACTATACACCCAATGGCAGTGGGTGTAGAGTGGCAAAGAGAAGGTCTCTGGATCTGGTTCCAAAATCAGGTTTTGGATGCAAACATCTGTATTGGACCAGTGATCTCGTTTGTCTCGCATTCAGGTTACCACAGGTTGGAAAGCAGAGACTCCTGTTATATTATTGCATATGATCTGGAATGCAGTCTCAGAATCTGCACAATTCAAGGTGACTGTATAAGCCCAAAACCATCTGTAAAAGATGGGTTTTGAAGATCTGCCACAGATGCAGAATATTTCACTCCATAGATCCATATACTGCATATAGATATGCTGCATACTAGTGTTTCATGTTGATCATTTCTCCAGAGGCTTTGACAACCCCTGGGGTGTTATTAATTCCACCCTAGGATTCAAAGAATTGAGATGAGATTTAATATTCCACCTTGCTCCTTTGAAATTGTTATACTGTGCTGTTTCCTAGATTTGGTTGCTTTTTCTTTTCTTCATTAACCCTTGGTCTGTGCTGAAGTGTATCACTTCCACTGGCAATTGAATGGCAGAGGATTCCCCATTGTCAAAACTATTCATCTAAAGTAAATGGAAATAATTTCCCTCACACAGAATTTTTTAAAAGTAGAGATATTGATTATCATGGTTTCAAGATTGATGGAATGAGATAAAAGAGCAAAGACTGAGAGAAAACACTTGGGAAGAAAGAATTTAATGTTCTACACATTTGTTTTCAAAATATTCTGATCACTCCATACGTATCAATAATTTTGAGAAATTGATTTCATTGCTTCTGAACTTTCCATTGTCAGCTCTTCAATGGATAGAACATAGAGGTCTAGAAACAAATGTGGTTTTCAAGGCAATCATAATATGTAACAAACATTTCTTTGTTTGCAGATTGAATTATCTTCCCCTTCCCCAAATAATGACAACATTTATAAGGGTGTTGAAGTGTTGTAAGGATAATTAGGAGTTCTCTGGGCCTCAAAGCATCCTGCCTATATTAGCAATTAACTCACCTTCTTTTTTAGGGGCTCAAGCACTTGTATCTATTTTCATGGCCTTGAGAAAATGCAATCTATATGTCAGGGTCACTGAGAAGAAGTATAAAACATATTCTTTCCTTCACTCCTTAAAAATCTCCTATATCTCCACAAATCAGCTCCTTTTGAGGCCTTTTACACTAAACCAACAATTGCTGTCCATCTTTTGGACTTGGGGTATTCATCTGGAGGTGTGGGTAATTCTGGATGTCTTAGGTGTCTTCAGATAAAGAAAAAAATTCTCCACAACTTTTAGATTACATGGATCAAAAAAACCCTTCTTTACAGGAGGACCTCCTTTTAAGGACCCAAAAGCTTCCCAGCACTTCAATAATTTTAAAACTGGAAAGACTCCTTCCTAGATCAGAAATGCAATGTACATCCCAGTGCTTGTTGCTGCAGAGTTATCTTGCCCATTACACTGGCAGCACAGCAGGGCGCAGAAAACAGGGTGCTGATCTTTCCGACAGGGGTGAGATTGTACCAGCATAACCGAAGTGGGTGAACTTTTCATCTCTAGATTGTCTTTGTTGGGCAGAACTATGTCATGTGAAGAATATTCTGATAATCTGGTGATGCTTTTGCAATTTCATGCCACAACCCTATAGATTAATTTATTCTAGCCCTAGCAATTTTAGTACTGAAGGAAAATCAGGCTGGTTTGGTAATGTCAGCTGCTAAAAATCACAGGTAGTCTGTGAACTAGTTCATAAAACTCTGGTCTCTTTTAAGGAGATTGTACCACCAGTGTTTGACTTAGCACAGCAACGGGAATTCAGATGTGCTTGAGCTTGGCACCAGAACCAAGGTAGTGTTGTGGCTTGGAGCAAAAGTGATGTCAAGGCAGGTGTCCTAGCTCCGCCTGTGGATGAGGTTGATCTCTCTTTTCCAGCAAGTAACTGTAAATATAATTGCAATGGGGATTGTAAAAACACAATCCCACTTGCCCTAGCAGTATATATATAACCGTGTGCCATTGAAGGAGGGGACATCCCAAATGACAGTGTGCTGTGAGGCAGATAGATTGATCTATCCACGTATCCATATATGACTGATTTATCCATATGTATTTTTTCCCCTCTGTGACCATTATGCTCCAGGCAGCCATGGCACCTTTCTCTTCTAGGAGTGCTAACTATCCAGTTTTCTCTGCATCAGGGTTAACAGCTTGCCTGTGAGAAGTTTTTGATTTTTCACAGGTGATCACTACCCTTTACCTCTCAAGTGCTCAGCTGATCAGCAATTTTGTGAGACCTTCTGAAGTCACGGCATACTTGAGTACTTGAGTGCTCCTGTATTTTCCCCAGCTGGTTTTAAACAAACAAAAAAACATTTTTAAAAAAAGTCTCTTTCCTTTGCTTTTCTTCCACTCGACTCTCAGATGTACAGAGTGTATGGATCAGAGAGGCAGCCGGGGAGCAGGTGGGGATGGAATGCACCGCTGGAGGATGTGCTGGGTGGGGATGCTCTGGGGACACTCTGAGGGATGTGCTGGGGATGCGCTGGCGATGCACAGTGAATGCAGATCCGGCTGCACAGCGCCGGGCTGGGGCTGTGCCCTGCAGCACCGGGCTACCTGTCACTTCCAATGACTTCTTGTGCAGCTGTTTCCGTGCCGGAGCAGCATGGCCTGCAGGTGGCCTGGTAGCTGTCTCCCGAGCTGCCGGGGAGCTGCCGCTGTGTGTGACCTGAATGGCAGCGCTGGCTGCGGGCCCTGCTTTGCATGCAGCGTGCGTGAGCAGCAGGCTCAGAGCAGCCCTGCTGATGTGGCTGCTGTACAGCAGTTATTGCTTCAACACATTTAGACGCAGCACCTCTGTAATTTGTCTCGACGTGATATCATCTTTTGTCTCGGCAAACTGACCCTTTTATCTGTCTTAGTTCTGCTTTCTCCAGCTCTTTCCATTCTGTGCCAGCACTGACAACGGGAAACAGCAGAGGAGGGAAGAAATAACATATTCAGGTGGTGATAGCAGATATAATAACTGAATTCAAAGTTATTCACTGTTTTGAGGTGTTTGTAGATCTCGTCCTATTGGTTCTCTTTTTTTTTTTTGAAAATTACAGTGAATCTCACTTAGGAGATGCCATATAAGGTCTAGATTATAGTTGCTTTTTTAAATCAGCACTTTGCGTGTTAGTTACTTTTTTAAATATTTGGGTTTAGTTCTCACTGTTGCTTTGCTTATAGCTAAAAATGCTGGGACTGATATTAGTGGTGATTGCTCCTGAAGGGGATTTTCTATCCCCTTCTGCTCATGCCCTGTTCAAGTACTACATCCTCTCTTCCCCAAAACAGGAGTCACTGGAGAGCAGCAGAGACTGACTGTCACACTGAGGAATTTCCTTTTTGCGGTAAGGACAGTTTATTGTGTCCATGTCAATGCAAACGTTGCAAAAATGCAGCAACTTCAGTCGTCTCTGCTTCCCTCTCCTGTTGACCCTGAGACACTATGTGGGAAATGAGAGGAGTTCAAGAAACCAAAAGAGGCTTTCATAATAGCAATTTTAAAGAGTTTTATTTAGCAGCTAAATCATGTAACACAGTAAATAAAGAGTAATGCAATACAGGTTTGACATAAAAAATTAATATGCAACAGTCTAAAAAAATACCAATAATGATAATGCTAAAACAAAAGACAAGAAAAAGTAAAAAACAGAGGGACATACTGAAGATCAAAATTAAGATTATTTCAAAAGAACTAAGAATGGAATTGCTCCTTTGAATGTTCACCTAACTTGCGTTCAGTAAGAAAATTTCAAGGAAAGTTTGAACATGGAACACTGATACCCTTTTTGGTTATCTTGGTCAGTAGACAGAAGTTTTCAATCTATACAAATCAGTTGGCTATAATCAATCCATGCTATGTCAGATAAAGAAACTACTTGCCAACCAAGCTGCTTCTTTTTACCCAAAGAAAATCCCATTTCATCTCTGTCTTGTGCCTCTGACATTTTCTCATCCTTAATGCTAAATCGACCTAAACTGCTTTAATATTAGCTCACACTTGCTATGTCACTATTCATATACTAATCCTGTTATTTTTCTTGTGTTTATAATGTGTGATATCCATATTATCAGAAATTAAATACTAAACCAAGACCAGCTTAAAGAATGAGGATTAAATAATAGATCTTTGCTGTTCCACAGTGGTGATTTTAGGATTTAGGTTGGAAGGTTAACAATAATAATAATAATAATAATAATAATAATAATAATCACTCATTTTTATCACATTAGTTTTGGGGTTTTTCCCTTCTCGGTGTAAATTAGTAGTTTGAAGATAGAATTTAAAAGTAGTGCCGCAGGTTCTTCTGGCACATTCTTCCTCCATTGTTATTGAGGGTCTGTGAGACATGTCAAAGCAATTATCAGCAGGTAGCAATCGTGTCAAGGGGGTGATCTTGAATAGTTTATATGGACCTTTTTTCTTTCAACTGTTCTCCAATAGAGCAGGGGCTGAAAACAGTATGAAAATGGCTCAAATAAACAGGATTACTATGATAAAAAAGTTATGAGTATTATATCTCATATAAAACTGTTAATGGCTTGTATGTGCAAATATTCATTGTCTTAGAGGAGGAAGCCTTTTTATCCTCACCTTTCTTCTCTCACTTTCTCTGTCTCTACCTGTTTATTTCCATTGCATCAGAGAAAGGCTAAGGCTAAGTTTAAGTAGCCTTTTTCAGCCCATTGTCTAATCAGGGGCTAAATTCTCATTGTCTCTAGGCAATGTTGTTCTGGGCTGTGTGATTGCCGGAGTCTAAAGCCAAACTGGAAATTACGGAAGAATAATATAAACTGGAAAAAAATCTCATCTAAATCCGATCCCCAAAGATCTGCATAGCCACAGGAAAAAAAAAAAAAACATTTGCAGCTCTAAATGTAACTGAATCTAATGCATTAATTTTATGTCTTAATTTTAAATATTGCATGCTCTTGGAAAAAATGAGGCCGATAGAGAAAAAATACCATGCTGGTAATTTGGGATGAGAAAGCCTGTCTGAGTGGCAGCAGCAAGTGGGTCACGGGCAGGCAGAGTTCAATAAACAAAAGCATATGTGCCCTGCAGTGCCTCTTGCCTTTCCCTGGAGCGGAGTGTGGGTAGCGAACCTTGGCGGCGCAGCGCCGGGCCGGGAGCAGCGCTCCTGACCTTTATCGGAGCAGAAAGCTGCTGACATCGGCCACCTCCGAGGCTGCGAGATGCCCTCTTGCACCTACTTCTGGCGCCGCTGGAAGGGGGAGGCGGTGGGGACCACGCCTGTCATCCCAACCCCTGCTCCGCCGGATGATGGGCGTGGAGCTGCAGTTTCCCCCTTCCCTTCACGTCTGCTTCAGCTCTTCAGCGCCTTTTGGGAGGATTTGCCTGCGTTTGTTTAAACAGCGACTCTCCTAAGGGAACTCCAGCTGGGGAGGAGCAAAGGTGCCGGCATCACCTGTCTCTAGGCTCCTGGCCTGGATGTGACAAGCATTTCTATTCCTCTCCCGTGGCTACATTGCTAAAAGCTTTAAGACTGATGTATAAAACTATGTTCTGCCACCACATATTGCATATGTGGATTTGTATTGTGGACAGGATCACGGTGGAGATGATTTAATGAACAAAATACTGTGGTAAGGTACATGATAAATGCAATTTCTGCTGTATTTGCAATTTGTCACAAAAATATGTAAGCTTATCACTGTATATACATTTAGTTAAACAAATAATAATTAGTTAATAATAATTATATACCTTACTGAGCATATTTAAATTAATTCATAATAATTTTCTTCCCCCTAATTCAGTTATGAACAAATATCAGTTTTTAAAGGTAGAGAAATCACTGGGTTCTCTGGTTTTGCATATAGCAGGAGCCTAGAGGCTTCAGCCAAAAATTCACATATTCAGGCTAAAACTAGAGCATCCTTTTGAGGAAGACAGCTTTTCTCAGAATTTTCAAGTAGTATAGATCCAGTCTGTACCTTGCTTATTTTCACTGTTACTGGGGGAGCTGCATTTCCATTCTGGCATTACCCAGTTTGCCTTCAGGCACTCTTGTTGTGCCAAGCATGATAGAAAACACTTCTTCCCCACCTCCTAAAGGTTTCCATTAAATCTCTGTAAACCATGTGTAAACCAGTTCATTTGTAAATGTGTAAAACCAGAACCATTTTAGTAGAAATTGAACTAATGGGTCTACCCAATGAGTGTAGCTGAGTCCAGACAGTCCAGATTACCAGGCTTGTCATTGCGTTGGTTTCTGGTGGTTCAGCAAGGTTCTGAGGAGTCAGAGGTCAGCCTCCCAGTGCCCGTCTGGCAGTGTCCAGTGACCTCCTGCTCTGCCTGCCTTTCCCTAGCCCAGCTGTGCAGGGGTTTTACCAGGGTTTGAGGAGAGACATGTGTCTTTCCCTGCAGGAGAATATGCAGGGAAAGAGTTACTGGAGCTGAAGCGCTGTAACTCATTAGCTGCCATAATTCAATTTATTTTCTGAACTCTACTACAGTGTCTCCTGGGAAAAGGTGTGTTTTAACCATGTTGCCATTCTTTTGTAGGCATACAAATTTTAATTTAATATCCATCAGTTGCCTGGTGTTAGATTCTTCAGTTACAATTACTTAACTGGACAAAATGAGTCCCAATGAAGAGTACCTCATCTCTATTGAGATGGTAATGCACTAAAAACATCTTCTATCTTGGCAAGGCAAAGTTTAACTCTAATTAATAAAATATTTTCCCTTAACAAAATGTGTTTATAGAAAAGACTTGTGCAGAGGAAATTCTTGCCTATATAGACAAGAAAGTAAATGGTTTTTTATTATTAAAAAAACCACCAAACACCTAAAATGAAAAAACACCTACAAATGATTGAACAAGTGCTAAGAACAAATGTCCATGAACTACAGAACTGGTTTTTATGGCTCAGTCCCCAACCATCTTTAATTTTCTCCCTGCTGGAAATCGTATCGCCAGAACAGAGCTGGCAGAAAAGATCGCGTGTCAACGCTTCAGCTGCTGCGGGGAGTGTCTGGTGTGGGAGCTGAGATTCCCTGTCTCTCCCCATGCAAGCTGGGCTGGCTGAGGCACTCATGTCCTCCTTTCCTGTTTGTTCTGCTGCCATAGACATAGCCTCTGCAAAAGGTGAAACACACAGCTGGGGAACAACCATGAGAACCATCATAGTTCTTCTGTGGAAGACTCTTTCCTGCATGCTGAAAAACATTTTCTGCAAGAGAAGTGTATTTTTTCACTGCATATTTACATTAGATATTGTCCTGGCGTATAAAGCTAGAGAAATTGCTAAATTAATTAACAAAAGTTGGACTACTGACAAGCAGAACTGCTTTCAGTTCCTGAACTCAAAACACTTAAACTATAATCAATATTTATATTTCAGCTAATGTTTTGGTCACAGAGATCTCTGTTCTTAAGATAATTTTAAAAATATAGCTGAGAGGTAAGTCCTCTCTGCCTCTATCATAAGTCAAATACGTGGCTTTTTTTAAAATCTGAGCTCAATTAAATGCCATCATCTTATATATGATGATTAATGGTCAGGGATCCATCCTATTCTGCATTATTTGAAGAAACAGATGAGCATCATTTAATTCATGGCTTTTTCTGGCATTTTTTCTTCAAACCTTATCTAATGCTTCATTTTGTTGCTGTGTATAAAAAAACTCAGTCTCTCTTCAGAGCACTATTATTCTGACCATGGTATTTGGACTGTGACAAAAGCTTTTTTCATCCTCTCCTATTCCCTCTATACCGTCTTCGTCCCTCCTCCCCATCAGCCCTGAGCTGCTTCACCCCTCTCTGTCCCATCCCAGATCCCTGAGCTTTTCTATTCATGCTGCTGGTATTTCTCTCATACTTTTGAATCCTCTCAACATGTTGTCCCTTAAAATCCAACTTGTCCCGTGTTCAGTGTCTCCTACCTTAGACCAAACCCTGCTGCTCTTTCTCATATGGGGCCTGTGGAGGAGCCTAGCACAATCTAACGTGGCTAAGTCTGTAGTTCCTACCTCCCAGCAGTGCTGGCACTGCGCTGTGCTGTGCTGGGTCACTGCTCACTGGCATGCAGCTGGATCGCTGCCCGCCTGCCGGGGCTGCCCGCGGGGCTCTGCCCTGGGCACTGCCGCTGGGATGCGGGAGCAGTGCCCTCCTGGGCAGCGGGGGCAGCTCCAGCACCGCCAAACCCGTTCTGTCTCAGGCCAGGGAATAGATAGAGGCATTAGGAAGTGCAGTGGAGATTTGCTCTCTCATAGATGATATATGCTTTCAGAATATTTATAAGCTTGAGGGGGTGGGGGGCGCTTGTTCTGTTATTTTGATAATAAAGGAATATGTGTGGTTTGGTTTTGATTTTTTTTTTTCAAATTTTTCCAATTCATATGCAGATGTTCATACAGTCGTGAGGGTGAATGTTGATGAAATGCCCTGAACTGGGTAACTTGTGTTTTGACTGTTTTATTCACTATAAGCTCAAGGTATTGGTTAATGCTGTCAGCCCTTTGACATTTTTCTCTTTCCAGGGTGTTGATTCACATTTTAATATACAGATAGGAATGTGGCAGGTAATGTAGGGAATGAAGGTTTCCCACCTCAGGGAATGCAAGGGCTGGATTTTTCAAAGGTGCTGAGCACTCCTCTTCTAAAACTATAACCTTCTTCAGGTGTCTAAAATCAAAGGACCACCAAAAGAACCATAGACTATTAATTTGTCTCAGTTTTTAATGAGGAGAAAATACACTTTAGCCTTTCACAGCCTATGAGATTTTGACTTTTCCCTTGCACGTCTCTCAATTGAAATAGAACAAGTCTGGGGTTGCTGCTACCAGCTGGAATCAGAACAACTTCTGGCAGCAATTTGCTGGTCCCTGAGGACTTGGGACATTTCCATGTCATCCTCCTAATCAGAGGAATGTGGCATTAATGGCATAGCTTTTCCCTCTGAGTCAGTGTAGAGGCTGACACTAGTTAATACAGGAGAAGATATCAAAGTCACCTGATAGAATAATATATTCAGAAAGAAATTTTTTTCTTAACTCTCATCAGTGAACCTGAAGCAGCAGCACCCATATTCCTCTGTAGCTAAGGGACACAAAGGGGTGGCACTCACACTTGCCCTGCAGCAGGGAAAGCTCCCCTTGCTCCATCCAGGCTCGTGCTGCTTGTGCCCTTCCATGGGAATCCCACACACCAGAGATAGGGTGGTCTCTGGGCCCCTGCAGGACTCACAGATGAGAGCCAGGCTGTGGATGGCAATGAGGAATGCTGAGATTCCCATCTTTGAGACAGCTATAAATAACATTTGATGAAGTTAATCCCTTGATATGTCACGATGGTTTTGGGATCAGATTTTATCTGCCGCTGTGCTTCCCATTTGTCTACTGGTGGGATTCTTCACAGGCACTTCCAGCCTTTATTATCCTCTGAGCTTTGTGTCAAATGCAAATATTGTTGTTAATTGCTATTTGCATTACAAGAGCGATTACATCTTGCTGATCTTTAATTCTGGATTTATTGACGAATATTTCCAGCACTGATTTAGCATAGAGGCTTTGCCAATGTGAAAATTGACTATTTGTTTTGTTACTTTGCCAGTGTCTAATCCAGAGCAATTCTTTGCCTCTTGCTCAATGACTACCCATTTTCTTCTTAGTGTCTGCGAGGGATGTATCAAAGGCTTGAAATTCCCAGTACTAGGAAAGAAACTCCATTATTTCATTCAGTCCCTTGTTGATACATACAAAACTTGGATCTATGGAGACATTTTAGGTAGCTTAATTCATCTTAGCACATCCTTCATCAAGGTTTGCTCTCATTAAAAGCTTGCTCAGTGCCTCCTCCTTGGAACCAGAGTGCACAACACCTTACTGCCTTCATTACGTATGGAAGGGTAAAGTATCTACAAGTGTCCACATACATAAGCACTTGCATATTGAGTGAAATTGCTGTTCTGGGCATGTTGTTTTTGCACAGCCTTGTTCTTGGTAGTGGGGGGGGGCACAGAGATGGCATTTGTAAGAAGCTTCCAGAAGCTTCCACCATGTCTGGCAGAGCCAATCCCTGATGGCTCTAAAGATGGACATGCTGCCGGCAAAGGCTGAGCCAATTAGAGAGGATGGTAATGCCTCTGTGATACCATATTTATGAAGAAAATCAAAACAAAGTTTGTAGTGCAGTTTTCATTCCTGACAGAGGAGTAAGTGAGAACACAAGAGCAGAGCATCTCTGCAGACACCAAGGTTAGTGCAGAAAGAGAGGGAGGAGGTGCCCCAGGAGCTGAGATTCCTCTGCAGGCTGTGGTGAGACCATGATGAGGGAGCTGTGCCCCTGCAGCCCATGGGGATCCACGGGGATGCAGAGATCCACCCACAGCCCGTGGGGATCCATGGGGGATGCAGAGATCCACCCACAGCCCGTGGGGATCCACGGGGGATGCAGATCCATGGAGCACCCACAGCCTGTGTGGAAAGTGCTCACACCAGAGGGGTGGATGTCTGGAGGAGGTTGTGATCCCATCAGAGACTGATGGAGAGAGGACTCTGCTCCTGTGCTGGAGCAGTCTGTCCTTGGAGGACTGTATCCTGTGGAAGAGGGACTCACACTGCAGCAGTGTTGGGAGGACTGCTGCTCTTGGGATGGAGTCACATGAGTGAGGTTCAGGGAGAATTGCCTTCTGTGGGAGGGACTTCATGGTGCATCAGGGGAACAAGTTCTCCCTGAGCAGTGAGAGAAGCCACAGGTGATGAACTGACCTGTAAACCCTTACTCTCTGTCTCCCTGCACTGTTGGTGGGAAGGAGGGAGGGGTTGGGAGTGATAAGATGTTTTAAAGGGCTTATTTATCCTCTCATTATCATGCTCTGATTTTGTGTAGTAATAAATTCACTGAAGTATCTCTAAGTTGAGTATGTTTTGCCCATGATGGTATTTAATGAGATATCTCTCTTCTGGTCCTTATTTGAGTTCATGAACCCTTCATTATATTTTCTGTCTTCTGTCCAGCTGCAGAGGAGTGTGCAAGAGGCTTTTGTGGGTGCCTGGCATCAGACCAAGGTTGAACCACGAAATCCTCATGTGGACACTCGTAGCATTAACCATAATTATACTGAAGTAAGTATTATGGAATAGATTTTAAAGCACTTTTGTCCCAGGGGCTTTCCTACACGAGAAAGTCATATAAATAGGACAAGAGTTTAAAATTAGTTTATTCTATGGGCACAGGCCTGCCTCCAATTCCTTCAGATTGCCACTTGGGAAGCAATTTCAAGCTATTTGAAAAGGTTTAAAATACCCATATTCCAGGTAACTCTGCTGGCACAGGAGAGTTAGTCCAGTAAAGCTGACAGTTAACTGTATCAGTGTAATTAACCACACTGGCATTGAGAAAGCTTCCTCTACAACCAAATCCTAAATTTTCTGCTACCAAAAAAACCCCTTAAGACATCTCTGTGTCTAGATTTAAATTTTTAAATGATATTTAAGATAAATGAAAAGAAACTTTTAGACTAAAATATCCAAACATTTTAAAGGGAGAATTTTACTGAAACAAGCTTGCCTTCATATTTGGGTGAAGGCTGATATTCACTTTTCTCTCCTACCACTGTTACTTCCTCAGAATGGTAAAGGCTACAAAAATGGGAACCTTGTGCATCCATCCTTTTCCTAGTATTAAGCAATTCTTATGACATTTATAGTTTGCTGATAGACTGCAGAGAAGCCAGATGCTTTATGGCTTTTCTACATTGCTATTGTCAGATTCTTACAACTGAGTGAATACAGCATGAGAGCATAAAAATGAAAGTCTGTGTAGTGTGTTTGCTTGTGCTAAATTAGATCTAGGTCTCTAGAAAGAGACAGAAACTCTAGATGTTACATGTCTGGGCTGGGACCATGTGTTTCATTCAAAATTCACAGATAAAAATGGTAATGACGTGCTTTGAATTTTTTAGGGGTGTTTCCGCATTTTCGATGATATTTTCCGCCAGAGTGCCATGGTGAGGCCATTTATACCAGCCTCTCCCATAAGAATGCAGTGCTACTGCAACTGTGATCTTTCTGTACTTTCTGGGGGAGAAAGCAAGAGCAGGAGATGGGGATCCAGTTTGCAATGGTTTTCATGGTTGTGAAACTGAAGGAACTTGAATTTAAACCTTCTGTGGATACTTTCTCAGAGGTACTATATTCCAGTAAAATCCATTGCCCTCTTTTTCCTAGAACGTGTGATCAAATATAATGGCATCTATGATAATTTAAAAGTTCTGACATGCTCACAAGTGGGGAGAAAACACACTGGACCTCCTCAGCATGTCAATGAGTGACCCCACCACCGAACAGATGTTACTTGATGATGTGCTGTGGAGAAGCCAGATAATTTACGTCCTTTCTACATCGTTACACTCCTTTATACAGTTTCTGTATCTTTCTCAAGTCTCCCAATGACATACAGAGCCCACAGAAATTACAGTAAAATCAGCCATGCATCCATCAGATCAGGGGGAATAAACTTACTTGTTTAGTTTTTGTTTGCTTTTGCCTTTTTTTAAAAATTTAATAAAGGAACAGTTAAGGTCATTACTCTGTGGTAATTTAATCCCACTGTAACGAAGAACTGTGTTATCTTTTCTACGTACACTCTTTTATCTTTGTATTAAGTCTCATACACACTCTTTCATGTAATCCCAAGTGTGAGGGAGAAGACAGAATATACATTGCCCTCCTTCCTAAAGCTCTTCTTTATTACCAGTTTTTTTCCACTCTTACTTCTCCCTCAAGGGTCTAATGATATGTCAAGTATTTCCAGTACTCTAAGTTCTTTCCAAAGACCAACTTCTCTGTCCCTCTGTCATTGCACAGGCCTTCAGGTGTCTGATATCCCTGGGAATGATACCTTTTGTTGCTGTATAAAAGAAAAAAAATAAAAATGGAAAGTGGTATTCTGGTGGCTCAGATGTCATTATGTCTTTGCCAAAAAAAATGGAAATTAAATGGATTTTAGTAATGAGTTGCCTTTGTCAGGGGTTAAACAGGCATGGGGATTCTGTATTTGGGGAGTAACTTGGACTAATCATTATTTGTTATAAGTAGAGTGAGGGAAAAGTATGAAACTATGTTTGATTGCCCACTTGTTTATCCATCTGCATGGTATACACCTGCCAAAGCAGGGGGAATGCTGCCATTACACTTTTTCACCATTAAGATGTGGGTTATATGTGGGACTACAGTTCATTAAGAAATTCTTACAGAACAAATTTTCTGAGAGGCAGTGCTGAGCCAACAAGGTTAGGAGGTTTCACAAGGGTTTTTTTTTTAATCTAATCTCTAATCCAGTCTCAGAGGAAGTTATTAAAATGTTTTGTTTTAAAAGGTCATTATATTCTGTGTTTGATATAATTTATTATATGGAATTTGAAATAGTAAAGAAGAAGCAAATATTCTTATATTTTACAAAAAACTTTCTTTGAATACTATTTTTTACAAAACACTGCCTTTTTGTCCTTATTTTCCAATCTCAGGATATTGAGGCTTTGTCAAAATCCAGAGAGGTCAGTTTCAGGAAGGTCTTTTGGTGGCACTATCTAACCATCCAATTTCTCTGCAAGGTTCTATTGCTTTTGTAGGAATAGAAATAGAAAGATAATACCAAGTCTGTCTGTCTGTATTGATATTACATGTACAAACAGGAGAAGAAATAAATGACAATAGAAGAAAACACATACATTTCCATTACTCAACATGAGGAGGAACTTCTGTACATTGAAGGTGGCAGAGTTGCCCAGGGAGGCAGGTGTGCTGCCCAAGTGGAGTGTCCCTCTCAGCAGCTATTCAAAAACATGCCTAGATGTGTTCCTGTGTCACCTGTGCCAGGTCACTCTGCCTTGGCAGGAACCTGGACTGAATGACCTCCAAAGGTTCCTCCCAACCCTAATGTGAATCTATGATTATGTGTGCCATTAACTCTATTGTTGGAAATATTACTCCAGTTTATAAAATCTAACATTTCAAAGCTTTCTTTACTTCTCTAGATACATTCCTTCCTTGGAAATTGTGTCTTTCTTGCCCATGAGTTCTTTCCATTCTTTATTATTTTGCATCTCTTCAAAGTGTTCAACTAGTATTTCACAGAATCACAGAATATTCTGAGTTAGAACAGACCCACAAGGATCATCAATTCCAGCTTTTAAATGAATGGCCCATACAGAGGTTGAACCCCCAACCTTGGTGTTTTTAGCAGCGGGCTATAACCAACAGAACTAATCTCAAGGAATTCAGCAGAAAAATCTGTAAACCTTTCTGAAGTATTAAAGTACACTATAACCTGACAATGTTTCCATCACAACTTGAAAGACTGATTGACTGTGCAGAAAATTATAAAATTATAACATTGTATTCAAACTTTATTACATTTATTATACAAAAAATATTCTCACAAACACATAGTTAACAGAAAAACAAAATAGATTACACTAATTGCCTTTGACAAAAGCATTCATGTAAACTGAATGCACTGAAATTGTTGATACTTAAAAGGATTTTAAAGTGACAATTTCTTTAATGCTTCGTATGAAGCCACTTGCATGATATAGTGACTGCATACATGTATTTATGGCTGATTTCACCCAAGTCACTGTCATTCCTGAAGTGTTAGCTATTTTCTAAATAAAGTCTATATTTTCTGTGCATCACAGGTCCTTCCAGGAGGTTTGAAGCCAGGAGGAAAAAATAATATCTGCATTATACAAGTTCTACAGAGTCACAGATGAACTTTTGCATCTGTGTGACACACCAGTCCTGCTTATCCACCGCTCCATTACTGCATTTCACTAAAGGGACCTCAAATGAAAACTGGGAATAAGGCCAGGATACATTGCTAATTCTGCAGGCTTGTTTCCAAACAGTCTTCTCCCGGGAGCACATTGCCTGTTCTCCCGTGCCTCGGGGGGAAGCGTGTCAGCTGGTGGGTGCAGGCTGGCATGTGACTGGCGTGTGCCAGGGCACCGGGGCACGTGGCTGGGCTGGCACTGAGCCCACTTCTCTACAGCAGGGCTGACTTGAGAACCAGGTTAAAAAAAACCTGTTTGTGAACCCTGCCATTGGTAAATCACCCAAATTTGGCCATTCATCTTTTAACAGATATGTGCTTTATTGTTCTGTAGGAAAACTCCATCAGGCAACTGAAAGATTTTCCCCAGTGAAATGCAGCCTGCTGTATATTTTTTTTTTTTTTTTACTCCTGGAATTCAGGTGGCATTAAATAACAGCATATTTATATTTCTCTGCTTTTATTTCTTTGTTCCTATATCTGGAAAGACTCCTTACCTAGCAAATTATTTAAGAAAAGGCCTCTTACACCTCTTAGGACAAATCTGCTGGTATATCTGTACAATTGCAGTGAGATTTGGATGCATGTATACATGCAATTTGTACAATTAGCAAAGCCACACACTATAAAAGAAATTAGTTATATAGGTGAAAGGATGTATGTCAATACTGGGAGTAGCTGCCAGCAAAGCTGTTTCAGGCAAATACCTCAGCTGTGCCAGTACACTTTTCTCACTGCAGCAGACTCTTCTCGCTGACCACCGTCAATCATGGAAGGCATGTGATGAAAAGCCTTCCCTCTTCTCTAGTAAAAAGGTACTTAAGAATATGTGTGGTGCTGTTCTGAATTATAGTCCCTGCTTTTAAATATATATAAATGAGCAATTTAACAAGTGAATTTACATTCTGCAGCCCTCAGCTGCAGCCCTGTCTTTAAATTCAAGGTGCTATCCCTAAAACAGCAACATTTTTCTTCCTTGATTGCACCTATCTGATGTTCCTGTGGGCACATTTAGGAATACTATCATTGCAATTTGCATATCTATTTTAACTCTTTTAAACTGTGTGTTTACAACAATACCATGACAAAATTTGTCATCTCACATGACATTCTGTTTCTGGAGGGTCAGTGCTTTGCATTTTTTTGTTTGAAATAACACAAGAGGTACAGCCAAGGGCAGGGAATGAAAAATTACTAGACTCTACAATCAGCATCAGGAGCATCCACAAAGGAACAATAGCAATAATAGCAAACGTGTTCGTCTGTGAACTCCATAGGATATCATTAAAAGCTGCTTGCTTTCTCTTTAAATAAATACTTAATATTCTGTTTCCAGTTTAGCAAAAGCAACATTTAGGAATCACCACATTACTCTGGATCGGTATCAATTTGCCTAATAGATTATTCTATCCTTGACAGCAGCCAATACTGGCTGTTCAGAAGAAGGTACAAGAAACACATTAATGATCAATTATGGAAGAATCTGCCTTTTGGGCAGCAATTCACAGTTTTTATATGCTAGTCACCTTTTGTAAAAAGGATACTGGGTGTACCAAACCACTACATGCAGATACGAATAATGGGTTTTTTGCCTTCTCTTATAAATGTTCTTTGAGCAGTCTAATAGTTTAAAAGTCCATGTCCACTATTAAATAAATTATGATCCATTGTGTTTTTCTTGAACTTTACAGGGAGTGGCAAGGTGAAGGGGGTCTCATAGCTATTGCATAAACGATACATCAGGGTTCCCTTCTTCTAGCAAAAGAGAACCTGAAGCAGTCATTCTGGAATTATGCTGTTTAGAACACTGAAGAATAACTCAGACATGTGTGGCTTGTTCCCATCTTTCCTGCTTCAGTTCACTTCTATGACCTTTGCAGAAGGCTACATTCCTCACTTATAGAAATCATGTGGAATGAGGTGGTGCTCCCAGACACTGACTTCTGTTTTGTGGGTTTACCTCCATGCATTGTACATGATTAAACAGAAATCTTGAAACTGAAGAAGTGTGAGTTAATATTCCTTGATAATTTCTACTTGAAACTATGGCCATGTGTCTGAACTTAACAAAAGTTTTATCCTCTTGATCATGATAAGATTTGGACATTTTTTAACCTACTGAATAAAGGCTATGTCTAATTTTGTTTTGTAGGATTTTTTTTAATTCTATTTTTTTCAGATTTTAGAGCTGACTCAGATTGATGCTTTTGGGCATTGGTAGAGAGACCATATAGTAAATTTTTCAGATTTAAACAGATTTTAAGATGGAGAGAATGTAGACAAAATAATATTTTTCAGTGGTTTTCATGTGTCTCTTGTTGGAGTATCTTGCTGAGAAATACCTAGGAGCTCAGTTGCTCTGAGGGGTTTTACACATCTGAAAAATCTTGAACTCTGATAGGGAAGGGAAGGAAGAGGGAAAAGAGGAATAGAGTTAGAATTTCCATTCTCTAGGGATGGTGTTTGACATGAGTTAGACCTACTTAAGTTTTAGATCACATAACCTTTACTCATTTGCTTCTAGTTTCAGGACATTTTTTATTGTTATATGGTCTTTGCTTTGCTTTTTTGTAGAAAAAGCCATTCTGAGTCATTGCATCTATTAATGGGAGTAAAATCAAAAAAGAGTGCCATTCAAGCACTAAATTCAGTACAGATTGCAGTGGAGGCACAGCTGGCTGGGTAGTCCTCTGCATCTGGGGACAAGGCTGTGAGTCAGAGATCTGCAGGATTTAACCCCAGGGGCAATGGAGCAGCTCATCTGCTATTCAGGAAGGCCCACTTGACACAGGGAGAGACTGAGGAGGGATCTGCTGTGCAGCTAACCCAGTAACAGTGACAGCACTGAAAAAGCAAATCTGATTATTATAATCTTTGTGTCTGTTCTGAATACTATCCAAGTTGCTAGTCTACAAATGCCAGGCAAGTCCCCTGTGTATTGTTCTTTTCCCTATTGTGCTTAATGACTGATCAGCTATATAAAATAGGTACAGCTCTCTGATAATGCTTATGTAAGTACCTGTTTAGTAATCCTTCTCTGAATATCAAGTTTTAACTGATGGAATTTATTAACATTTATATTGCCATAGAGCTGAGACACATCAGTTAGGTTACAGATACGTTGTGCTAGGTACTGTAAAAAGGGAGAATATCAGCCTGCCACATGAATCTTTGCTCCATATATTTATTTTATGAAATGTATCTTCTATATTTACATTAATGCAAGGTGACAGTACATTGTAAAATTGGCCAGCAATTTATAGCCTCTTTATTTTTTAATTAAAAACATAAATATGCTTCCATGTAGCAAAGAAAAAGTTTTCTAACATGAATTCAGAATTACTTAACCAGCTTCATTCCTTCCACCCACAGCTATAGAGGAATTTTCCATAAAGATATGGAAATAATTTGACTTTTAAAAAATATCAAGGAAAAAATGAAGAAACAATCACAAGTTTTTTATCAATTTAGGCTAATATAGCAGTAGGTGAAAGATTAACTTTGATAAATGCACAAATAAGAGTTCAAAGCTCACACACAATGCCTTTATCAGTTATTGAGGAGTAAAACATTATTTTAGCAACCAGATGTAGACAGAAATTTTGGAACTATCATCTGCTCAGGTATATGGGAGTTTGGGAGGAGACACAGCCAGGGCAGGTGATCCAGACTGACCAGAGGGATATTCCAGATGATACAACATCATACTTAGTATATAAAGTGGATGAAGAGCAACCAACTTGTTATGCTTTGGTTTTGTGCATGGCTTTTGCAATGAGAGATCAGGATTTAGTAGTTCTGCTGCTGGAACTAGTTGTCAGTTAAGGATGACATTGAACTTACTATATGTGTAGTGGGAGGAAAACTCAAAGATCTGAATTATCTCTCAGTGTCCTGAAAGAGCCAATGCACAGTCAGAAATGGGTTTGTTCATGATTCAGCTGTAAGAGATTTTTAAGCAGAGTATGATTCTATAAGGGGTTTGAAGAATAGCACTTATATTTAACCAATCAGAAAAAGTGAGCTAACAGATATGCACTTTTGTCTGAGTTTAAGGAAGAAAAATTGAAGACATGGAGGTAAGTGGAAGGCAAAAGGCAAAAAGGTTTTCTGGGGTGAAATTTGGCCAGACCAGTCTGCTATCTATTCCTGGCAAAGGCACTTTTTAGACACAGAAAACACAACTGATCTACCACACATCGCCTGAAGGATTCCTTGACATAGGATATTGATGCTTGAAGTTCACATAAATTCGTATAGCAAGCAGAAAAAATCATTGAAGAAATGTCTCTCAAGATTATTAAATACATAAATACACCTATTTCAATTAGAAAATCAGTGAGCCATGGAACTAAAGAGACATTTTGAGGGAAGTAAAGCTGCATACTCAGCCCATTTTTATTTTCTTTTATACATGTGGACTATTGACAGATAGACCTTTAGTCTGATCAGTATGACCATCCTCATCCTCCTGTGTTCTTATCTGAATTGCACTGCATTATGTGACAGGAAGTTATTAATTAAGCTGGAGAAGACGTAGGAATAATTCAAGAATTTTAAAATGGATAACGCCATGGCTGTATTAGCTAGCATGACAGTGATTCTTCCTAGCACTGATGAGGCCATTCTGGGCACCATTCTAGGGCTCCTGAGAACAAAAGAGATATGGAGTTCTTCCAGAGAGTCCAGTGAAGGACAACAAAGATGATTAAGGAACTGGAGCAGCTCACATAGGAAGAAAGGCTAGGAGAGCTAGTACAGTTTAGTCCAGAGAAGAGAAGACTCAGGGGCATCTTATTAATGTATATTGCACCCTCCACCTGGAGAGAGGTCAAAGCCAGGCTCCTATCAATGGTAGTGACAGAACCATAGGGACAAAAACCAACAGGTACAAACTGAAATAGAGGAGGTGCTGTCTGAACACTGGGAAACATTTTGTTACTGTGAGGGTGACCCAGCACCCGCACAGGTTCCCAAATAGTCTTGATGTGGTACTGGGCAATGTGTTCTGAAATTGATAGCCCAACCAAATAATTCCTGTAGGAGGTGTGTATTAATTACCTTTTCCCAACTTGAAAATAATTAAACATGAATTGCATTTAAAGTGCGAAGGTCAGAAAGAATTCAGCTATTTAGTGTCAAAACTTGCCAAAAATGTTATTCGCAAATCTAACAGAAGCACTGAATGTATTGTGGCTAAATACAGTTCTTCACCAACTAAAGTTAAACGTATTTTTCCATGAGTGAATGACGTGGTGGAGTCTTTCTGGGGAAAATATTTAGTGGAAACATTTATCTCAGGTGCATTTCTGAACTGATTCCCAAAAGCATACACCAATATTTTCATAGGAATTAGGATCTTCTTAGCTGTATTCCACGGGGTGGAAAATATTTGACAGGAAATATGGTTTTTAGCCTGTTCAGATAAGCTGTCTTCTGGTTGTTTAAGCTTTAAGTTCTTATCAACTTAATAGTCATTCTTGTCAAAGCAGATACATGAGCCATTGAGGTCTATATTTATAGAGACTTATATTGAATCCTAGTATTTTATTTTGAGAAAGGTGATATTGGTAAGTTGTCTCAAGGGTCAAAATTTACTGCTGGAGCAAATCCAAATGTATTTTAAAAGACTGTCAACACAGAGGCTAGAGTGATGTCTAGTGGTCTTAGTATTGTTTCTTTATGGGGCACTGCTCAACATCAGGCCTGTAGACATTTCCAGGAGAAGAGGGAAGATATGGGAAGAAGTTGGCTAGGCTCAGCTTAGCAGGGTGTAAGGACCAATGTAAAGTAGTAAATATTTTTAGGAGGAGAAAAGAAAGGAAGCTAGAGGAAAAGACACTGGAGGTCCTGAAGGTGGCCATAGGAGCAAGGGAGGAGCAGCCTGATGCAGATGGAACAGGGACAGTGGTACTCTGTTTCTGGAAGTAAGGTGATGAGTTTAAAACTCATACTGGTGGTGCAAGTGGGACCTGCAAAGTCTGTGAACTGCTGTCTGGTGGCTTGAGGTGGGAGTTGGTGGTACCTCCTTCACAAAGTATTTAAAGCATTTATGCCCACAGCAGTTCCACTGTCTGTGTGGAAAGCTCCATGTGTTATTTGTCAGGATATGTCTTTGTACATGAACCTATGGAAGGTTCAGGTTGAGGAAGGCTGGTGTTCAGGCGCACATTTTGGCCCTGATCTGGATTTGTGTTTTTTCTGCACATGTCTGCACAGTGGGCCTCATATTCACATTGACACAGCCCGAAGAGGGGTCAGTTGCATTAGATTCTAAATCCCAACAGTGGATCTGATGATGACACAAATATACACTGGTTCTATACAAAAAGAACACACTGAGAAAAGCAAGGAGGATGGCAGACAGGAGCTGCATCTTACCAGGTGTGGAGGTTTACAGGGACTCCTTGTCTGGAGTTTTTACTCATTATCTTTTCATATGGCACTTTCTCAAAAAAGCCAATGTAGTTCTGGTCTCTCAATTATGCATTTGTGTCATTGTATGCATGTACATAACTATCTGTAATCTTTCTTTGTAATATTGCCAGCATGATTTTTTAAAAGTCAGAACAGTTGCCAGTAGCTCTGTCTCTGCCTGTTTTCTTTTTCAGTGAAGGTACAATTTCACAGAGCAGACCTAACCATTCTTATTTCCCAGGATGTATGAAAGTTTGATCTTTTAAAAAGGAAAGATAGGAAAGGCACCTTGAGTATTATTGCTACTGCTGCTTCTCTTTAATGGTTATATGGTGACACAGCTTCGCATAGGATTACTGTCACTGGCACGGAGGGGACGGGAGATTGGCTGCCTTGAGGAATGAGATGAGATGATAAAGGAAAGAGGATGTTACCTCTGCAGCATCTGGCTCCATCTCTCAATTTTCAGTTTTCATTCCATGTGTTCTGTGTGGAACCAAAGTAGAGTTTGTAGCAGTTTCTTGCCTTTGCACCACTGCCATTGTTGGTCAACAGAAAAGAGGGTGAGAGAATTGTGAAAAACTTATTTTACTTAAAATAGCTGTACTGTGCAATCATTCAAGAGTCCTTGGTAGCCGAAAGTTAGGCAGATCACCAAAGGTACAGAATACAGTGACAGACTGATGCATAAAATTCTTTGGAAAGCATCGATGTAGTTATATTACTTATGTGCTCTTATTGCAGTGAATGAGATTTTCAGAGTGGTGCCTTTCTGCTTAACTGAAATGAAAGCCCTAAATTTATTAACTAAATTTTGCTTTGTGCAGCAAAGGCTGATTTTTTCTGCAAAAATCAGATTCCAGTGCACTGAGCCCTTTGAAGTACAGCACTTAGAGCCAGTCTGAGCCACTTTTTCTTCATGTGTATCAAAAGTGTCACAATTAAGACTGTCACGGTAGGAGAGAAAATTGTAAAAGGAGTGAGAGGCCCAACAGAGAGGCATTCAGAAGGGGAAATGTTTTAGCTGACTTCCACTTGTCAGAGCACATTTCCCTCTGCAGGCCGGGCCACGCATGTGTCTTGAGTTTGCACCTAATGTCAAACAAGCATCTGCTCTGCCAGCGGTTTTACATTTCCACTCCTCAGAGCTGTGTCTATCCCATATATTTTAAGTAAAAATGTTGTCCCATCAAAAACTCAGTAATGAGAGATTTGAATTTTCTATTGAAACTGTCTTGCAACAGCCTATTTCTAGATGCACCTTTGTTTCAGGGAAGGGTAATTAAAGAGCCAGAAGAGAAAAGAAGGAAAAGAAGTATATCTCACCTTTCTGGCATATTTTTGAAGGATTCAATTAGGGACACACAAAACAAAACTTGTTTAAAAACATGATTGATGTTGGAGTTTTAACAAGGCGCTGTCAGTGGATAGAAGGGCTTTTTACTAATGCATGTGGCGTGATAGAAATGTGTGGGACACGATGCCAGGCTGCTGACAGTGTTTGTGCATTGTATATGTTTTACATGAAGAGATGGGCTGTGTAAAGATGCATTTTGGTTTTTTCTTGCACTGATTCATTTTTTAATCTGAACTGAAACTGAAAGATCTTATTGCGAGGCAAGCAGTTTTGAGTGAAAAGGGCTGTTAAGAAAATCTACCTTGAAGGAGAATATTTTGTATACAGATTGTTATTTTCTCTAGAACTGAAATACGTAAAAGCTTAGTGATTGCACTCTGTACCATTCATACTGCAGAGGGCTGAAAAAGCACTCCTGATCATTTGATGTTCCTGAATTTCTGTATATATGTACGCACATATATGAAGATGATATTTCATATTTCATGTACACATATTCATCTATATGCATATACATCTGGATGATACGTAAGTATGTATAAAAGATATATACTTATATGTATATATATGTCAACACCAGCAATAAGAGAAGTAAAATGCTGTTAGCACTATCACAGCTTTTAGAGGTAGAAGCTGATTCTGATGGAGGGAAGGCTCTTCATCACATACAGAGAAGAAAAACAAACTGTGAAATCCTTATTATCTTTGAAAATGCACTTCAAATCTGAGTAGTCTTTTTTTTCTTACGGTCATTTAATCTGTCTATAAATAGACAGATTCTCTTTTTATTTATTTATTAATTCAGTAGTGATTACTTGCCTTGTGCACAAAGTAACCCTGATGAAATTAAAAATTTGATTGCTTTTATTAAGAGATTATAGCTACATCTTGCATACAGATACCAGTAGCTCTGGGGAAGCCTAAGGTGATCTTGCAGAGTGCTGGAAGAAGTTAAAGTGTAGATACTAGTCAACAGTTTTAAAACATACTCTGGAAATACATACAATTACATTTTCCACTTGGCTTCTAAGGAAGATTCAGGCAGTAGTTAAAGGTTACAAAAAACAAGAATTTTTGTTCAGGAAACACTAAAGATGTTTCATAAATTGGTAAATTGTCATTTGTTTTAACCCAAAAAGAAGTTGGGATTCTTTTGCTTTTCTTCCTAAAGAAATCTAAGATTTTTTTACTTAAAAATATGGATGAGCACAGTAAATATGTTCACCAAGAATGGGATTTGAAAGTGCAAACACTTATGTACTTGAATGATATTACTGAGATTTGTGCTTGACCAAGTAGGTATACATAATTTGCCTTTCACTATGACTTGATCTTTTGCTTGTATCCAAGTGCTAAGAGCTGGCCCTGGAAGGAACACAGCATTACTCAAAGTGGTTTCATGCAAGTCTTAATTCAGAGGCACCTTTTTTTTTTGTCATGCTTTTACAAACATCATTGAACACAGCCTGAGCAGCAGGTCCATTCACAAAAAATTGCAGCCAGACAATAAGTCTTTCAAAGCTGCTTGTGTGATTGCTTTTGCTACAGCACCAGCTACTTAAAGCATTGAAGAATTGTCCAGTAAATAAAAGGTACTGTTAGAAATTGCTAATAAAGTTTAGAGAAACACTCTGTGACAAATTCCAAAAGAGCAGTTTTTCAATAGAAACTATGAGACTTTAACACAAGTAGGAAAGTTATCCAAGGGGTAGAAGATGAAAGGTTCAGAAAATCTAGCTTTATAAAGTGACACATTCAGATACATTTCCTTTAGGTCTAAAATGGAGATTGCCATTTAAGAATAAAGATTTTGAAAAAATGGCAGACTTGGCAGAAAGAATTGCAGGACCTTGGAATTTGGAAAAAATATGTTTCCACAAACATGCTGTGTACATATTACCAGAAATAAGGAGGAAAAGGCAATACAATAAAACATTTGTCTGAATATATGTCTCAAGACTTACACTCAGACAATGGAATTTTTTTGTCTATTACATCAGAGCCATTAGATGAGCACAGTAAATTTACCATTTGAAAACAACTGGGTAAAATATAGCCATTTTTCCAATGAAAGAGCTGTTCATATTATAGCAATTTTAGGTATGAAAAAAAATGTTTGGGACAAAATATCTGAAAAGGAAGAGACTAGGCAACACTGTTAGGAAACAATTTTTCTATTGAAGAATTTCCTAAAATTGGCCAAATGCCTTCTCAACAGATAATGAGCTATATTTCCTGACTACTGAGTCTGAGAAATTCTTAATTGCCCATAAATCCATGTTCTAGAAAGTATGGAAAATTTAATGAGTTGGCAACAGACTTCAAAGAAAAGGATATCATACAGACTGAATTACTAGAAACTTAAGGACAAGAGATAAATAAGGACTGCAGCTGAAGTCTTGGGGATTTAGGACAAACTAACCCATATACTTTGTAGATTAAATCTTTTCTTCATGGCCAAGGATATCTGTCTTCTACAGTGCTGATGACTTCTACATATAGTTTGAGGCACGAATTTCAAACAATAATACGTATCTTGCCATCTTGAAAATTTTCTTGAACTGTTTATTTTCCTCACTTGTGTCTTTAGTTGCTTGAAACAGAAGAGTCACATAAAGAACAACACTATAAACTTGTAAGAGTGATGAAATGCAGTCAGGTCTTTGCATGGTCTCATCTTCCCATGCACTCTCACACCCCCACAAAATCAGTGTCATGTTTCTTGCACCCAACCAAGAAACTTTTATACAGTCACTGCTGTAATACAATACCTCCTTACTGTAAGCTGTTTTGATTTCTCTGTGAGAGAGAGAGAGTTTGATGTGCCTGACTTCTCATGATGATACTCATATATAGAAAAATCTGGTTTTTGGGGACTGGAAATTTGCATTTTTCAACTTGAAATTAATATGTTGATTTGGATTCTGATTACATCTGATCACTTCTTTAAAATTTATGTATGGTCCATTAGAACACTGTTCAAAAGCTCCTCCTTTTTCACATCTCAGTTAGGATTTGTGGAAGTTCTGTCTCCAACCTACCAGAGAAGTAAAGACACTGCAGATTAAAGCTTACAAACATCAGTTAGTGAGAGCAGCACTAGCAGATCATAGAATCATAAAATCTAACCTAAGGGTTGGAAAAGACCTTAAAAATCGAGTCCAGCCATCAACCCAGCACCCTCTCCACGTTCATCATTAAAACATGTCCTCAACCATGAGCCACGTCCATACAGGTCTTGAACACTTCCAGGAATGGTGACTACACCACCATCCTGGATAGCATATTCCAATGCTTTACAACACTTTGAATGAAAAAATTTCCTGGTATCTAATCTAAACCTCCATTTCCTCTTGTTTTGTCTATTGTTACCCAGAAGAAGTGATTGACACCCACCCCCCTGCAGCTTCCTTTCAGGTAACCGTAGACAATGATAAGAACATCCCCCATACTCCCTCTCTCCCCCCGAGCCTCCTTTTCTCCAGATTAAACAAGCCCAGCTCCCTCAGCTGCTCCTTATAGCACTTGTGCTACAGCCCCTTCACCAGCTCCATGGCCCTTCTCTGGGCTCACCCAGGAACCTCAATATCTTTGTTGTTGGAAGGGGCCCAAAACTGAACACAGCACTCAAGGTGTGGCCTCACCAGTGCTGAGTACAGGGGGAAGACCACTACTTTAGTCCTGCCAGTCACATTATTTGTTATACAGGCCAGGATATCATGGGCCTTCTTGGCCACCTGGGCACACTCTGGCTCGTGTTCAGCCAGCTGTTCATGATCATGTTTGGCACTCCCAGGCCCTTTTCCTCTGCCTCCAGCCTGTAGCACTGCAAGGGGTTGTTATGACCCGAACAAAGGACCCAGCACTTGGCCTTGTTGAACTTCATACAATGGTCTCAGCCCATCAATCCAGCCTGTCCAGATTCCTGTGCAGAGCCTTCCTGCCCTCCAGCAGATCAACATTCTCACCCAACTTGGTGCTGTCAGCAAACTGACTGAAGATGCCCTTAATCCTCTCATCCAGATCACAGATAGAAATTAAACAGGACTGGTCCCAGTGCTGAGCCTTGGGGATCCCCAAGTAACCAGCCACCAACTGGGTGTGGCACCATTCAGCAGCACTCTCTGGGTCTGGCCATCCTGCCAGTTTTAATCCAGCAAAGTGCTGTGGCAGACAGTAACAAAGGCTTTACTGAAGTCCAGATAGACAACATCCACAGCCTTTTCCTTATCCACTAGGCAAGCCACCTGGTACTGAAAGGAGATCATGCTGGTCAAGCAGAACTTGCCTTTCAGAAGTTCATGCTGGTTGAGCCTGATGCCCTGGTTTTCCTGTACATGTTTCTTGATGGTGCTCTCTGATCTGCTCCATGACCTTCCTTGAAAATAAGATGGGATCACATTTGCCATCTTCTGAACATCTGTCTGGTGGACCTGGACTGCTGGTAAATTTTTGAAAGCAATTTGGTGCATGATACATGAATAAAACCACAGAATGTGGTTCATTCACTCTGATAAAAATCTTGCAAAAATGTTTCTATGAACATGTTACAGTGTATGAAATAACTCTACTTAGCAATGGAAATAAAGTTTTCCAATTCAAGTTTTGCCATCTCAGAAGCTATTGGATAACATTCCCACTAATGGGCTGTGAGAAATCCTGAATAAAGCCCAGTCACTCCTAAAACTCAAATAAAACCATTCATTTATGAATGACTATGTAAATACAGTAAGATGAAGTATATTGTGCAATTTTCATTTTCTGTAGATATTTAAGAAAATTTCCAGGTATTCTGGAAAATTTTGAGGTATTTTGGAAAACCCAAAACTATCATAATGACTATGTGTTGTGCATACTAAAAATGAAATTACCTGAAAATTATTTTTTCTGAGGCTTTGAAAATAAATATTAATAAAGCAGTTCTATTTTGTCTTTGCTAAAATGTAACAATTCTGTCCCAAGGACTGGAAAGTATTTTTGAGACAGTAACTGCAGAACAGGTATCTGATTGTGGTTTATTATTTGTTTCTGATTTCTCACTGCTTATTGACTACCCTGCACCAGACTAGATTTTCATTGAGAGTATTCTCCTTTTGTGTAGGAACAGGTCCGCCTAGAGAGAGAAAAAAATCTAGAACCAAACTGTAGCCATCTCTTCATGTGAGTTCTCTCCCTTCCTTCACAGAGTAACATGCAGTGACATTTCAGCCAGGTTTCTACTTGACTCACGGTGCCATGGAGAAAGAGTACAGAGTGTTTAAGGTTTCCTCCCTGGCATGAAAGGTCTGGCTAGTTAGACAGAATCTCAGCATAAACTTTATTCTTTTCTGTGTGAGAACCACAACGGAAAAAGTCATAGAAAAATAAAGCCTTTTCCAAACCATCTGCCCATAACTCTATTCAATACTCATCATCAGTCTAGAAGTTTTTTCTTCCTTCTTGGGGGACACTGACATGGTGCATTTCCAAAGCAAATGGTCACACCTGCTGTGAAAGCAATGGAGATTATTAGTATGTCCAAATTCAAACAGTTTTCAATCTTTCAGTGATTATGGATGCTTCCTATCAAAACTGTCCAAGATGCTGTAACTTTTATATGGATTCGTGCAAAAAGATAAACCTTGGAAGTTGCTAGACTGTAAAATAGCAGTACACTATAACCCTGGCAAACCTTTCAAAGATAAATCTTGGCAGCCACTGGACTGTACAATATTAACACACTCTGACACCTTTGGATGTCTGAAACTCCAAAGAAGAATCCTAGAGGTTGTTTTTCTCATGTAACAGAATGAAGAAGACTGTGTTACCTCAAAAATCTGCCTGGTTTAAGTTCATTCAAAACTATCCTGTGTAAGTGAATATATCTTTAGTGAGCTCTTTCTAGAAAGGCAACAGTGGCAATTACTTAGTAGGTTTATGTTGGCTTATACACTGTAATGATAGCTGTGAAACAAAGTCTGGCAATTCCAGTTCTCAGAAAAACGGCTTATATTTAAAGCATAAACTACCAAAATAGTCAATAATTTTAATGAAAATGTAAAATTGTTAGTAATTTTGCAGCTTTAAGAAGTTTATTTTTTAAAACCTTTCTACAAATGCAACCTCTAACTCACTTATCTGAGACACTCTATCTACTAGGAACCTCTAGGAGCCTCTATTAGACTCAGAGTTGTTCTGTCCGTGCTGCAGGACCAGATACCTGAATTTTCTTTGTATGATTTCACATAGGTCTGATGCAGCAGAATTTGCTTGACCTCCATACTTCCTTCTCCTCACAAATTCCTACTTGACATTTTCCTCTGTTCTGTTGCAGCACATTTGCCTGCACTCTGACTCTGCGTCCTCATCTTCACGCTTGTCTGCCACTCCTCTGCATCCTTCCTGGTCCCTACATTAGTCTCACTCAATTTGCTGTCCTGTTTCTGAATGTATTTTCCCTTCCCACTGCTCCCACTGTATCTGGCATGTCCATATTCCTCTGTCCCCTGCTTGGCCCTCAGAGAGTAGCTAACAGACCATTAGCTTCCCTGATGCCATGGTGTCTTCTGCTGGATTGCAAATAACAAGGAGTGCCACCCATCTTCAGTGGTTTACCCTCATTTTAATCCAGAAACTTTAAATGAATCTGGCAACCAATCTTCTGAGATCAGGTTTGGCCTGGTCATGGTCTTGACAATGGGAGATTGAAAACATTTTACTTACAGATCAAATTTCACAGTTTTTTTAATAAAAAATTAATAATAATTGTAATGCACTAAATTTATTAATAATATATTGATAACCCCCCTCTGACTAGTCCTTCTTGTTATTTGAACAACAGGAAGGCTGGTGGTGCTGCTCACAGAGGTCCTGCACAGCAACTACAGAGGTGTGAGATCAGGGCAGACTTGAGAATGGGGCTTTTCTTCTGGTATTGCTCAGACTGTGCTCCAGTGAAAACCTGACAAAATATTAGCATCATTTACTGCACCTCAGTCCTAAAAAAGTGAACCTTGCTTGCTTTGCTACCTTTCACCTCTCCATGGAAAGTTGTTCTGTGCTTTGGAACAATTCTGCCGTTTTTGTGACAGCTGTCTGTAAAAAACTGGAAGTGATGGCAGCCTCATTATGGTATCACTCGCTGCACACTGTAGAAAACTAATCATGATTTAAAACTAATCCCTGGACCTAATAAAATACTTTGCCTTCCATGGCTTCAGAAGCTATATTTTATTTCTAAAGCTAATCTACCCTTAATGTGTGGGGACGGACGACGACAATGTCATCTTAGTGCAGGCTGGGAAATCTGGGAATCTCAGATGTGGTGGGTTTTGATAGTTTTGAACAGCAATCCATCACTTAACAGACAAATAGAGGCTACAGTCTCTTTGCAGCAGCTCTTTTTCAAAATGACATCTGTGCCCTCTGCAAAGAATTGTATGATGTCATCCTCAGAGAGGAACAGGTTTCAGATACTACTGGGCTTGAGTGGTCTGTTTGCAAGGCAGTTTGAGTGTAATTTTTTTTCCAAGAAACTGGTTCTCCAGAGATGAGGTGATATTTTTGTCACCTAAAGTTTTCAGCAAATGCATACCAAAGTACTATACCTAAATAGTGGATAGCAGGAAACATAGGGTCACAGACATGTAGCTATATGTCTCAGGGAAAACAAGAAGTGATAGTGGCATGTGCAAAACTCCATCTGAAAGCAGAACTGACACAATGTCTACATCAGAGAATTAGGTAATTATATCCTCTATTATTGTTCTTTTTGATGAAAGTTTTGATGTCAGAGGAAAATATTTGTAAAGATTTATCTAAGGCAAGCTGCATTTTAGATATATATATATATATATATTTATAATAAAGTGAATTTACTGGTGAGTTCCTTAGAGGCTGGGATGCAATACAGTAAGAATAATTTCAAGTTGATTGTACAGTTAAACATTTTGACTCAATATAGTTCAACAAAGTAGTTGAGTTGTGTTAGGATTTTATTGTAAAATATACTGCGCATTTATTAATCAATGCCATTTCCTCATAAAGAAAGATCAAAAGTAAAATCAAAATCTAAATGTTAAATTTTCTTAATTATTTAATTATTTTACTATACAGTACTTTTTTTCATCAGAGTGATCTTGTTAGAAGTCTGACAGGTCATTAAGGACCATGCTTTCCCATTATATTATGTAAGATACTTTACTCTCAGAGAGGTCTACAGAGCTTTCTTTTCACTTACGTTTCCAAATAGAACTGTGGGATTACGCATCCAGGTATTTTCTGCATTATTTATTATCATGTTCTTTGACTAAATTTGAGAAGTCATTTGGATTGATGGACTTGAAAATTTAATCCATCAGGGAATGGATTTAGCAAAATTTTAATATTAACGATTAACCAGTAGACTTGATGTTAAGAACAATTTCCCTGGAAACAGTATATCATAATCAAAAATTAGTATAAAAAGCCAAGAACTCTTTCCTAGTAAACCATTTCCGGCTGTATTTTTTGATATTTATTCTGATAGAGAGGAACTTAATAATTGTTTAATTGTTTCCTATTGATATGTCCAGTCCAGTAGCTCTCAGCCATCAGTCACCCTGTGGCCCTGCAGCAGTAATTTGGCAGTTCCATAGATTTTTAAGCCATCAGGGACCATTAGATCATCTTGCCTGATCTTTCTGCATAAAACAGGTCAGGGAATTTCATCTAGTTATCTCCTATATTGAGTGGAACACCGGGTATGGAACCAAAGCTCATACTTATGCTACAAAGTTTACCCTTTTGTTGTTTTTAAATGGGGAATATTACCTCCTTTTTCATATCTAAGTTGTGAAGATCCATTAATGTTTCCGAAGACTCTGAGATATGGGGATTTAATGTGCTATAAATGTGAACAGTAGAAATATTTCCAGTGATGACCTAAACAGGATTTTTTAATCAATATGATGAATTGGATAGTGGGACAAATTAATCTGTGGTGTCTCCAGCAGGAAGGAGCTTTGCCAATTCAAGGGTTTTTTTATTATAATATTTGCCGATAATTTGGAGAAGGAAAGCTATACAGTACAAAAATGACATTTAAAAAAATGCTAAAAATAAAAATGTCAGAAAGTAACTCTGAACATTCAACTTCATTAAATTTAATTGATGAAATTTTCCTTAGATTTCAGATTAAAAATTCACAGCGATTCTCATTCCTTTTATCTTCATTAGCCTATATATGTGTTATTAATTATTTGTTAGGTATTTCCATAAACATGTGATGATATTAGTGGTGAGAATGTAAAATTAAAATTCTTTTACTCTAAGATCACTGAGACAATATAGTGAAGCTTGCCCTGCTTAATGTGTGTGCCAAAGAGTGTCCTTCTGAGTGTAAGAGGTATTGCCCAGCCTGTCTGAGATTGCAAAGTGCCTCCCAGCTCCAGGCCTGCTCCTCTGCCTTTTCATCAGGCATAAGGATTTTATACACAAAGGGCTGAACATCTGCGATGACAGAACAGGAGTAGATGGTCCAAGACATGTTTTCTGATGTCAGTGAAGATGATTTTAGTATGCCTTAATCTGATAGGCTTTCTATCAATTGCTTTTGGGAAATCTACCTGAAAAAAAACAAAGCTTTAGAAAAATACTTATGTTCACTGGTTTATATTTGCCTCTTTACCATCATTGTCCTTCAATTTTCCACACTGAGCAGTATTGCTCTTGCTGCTGTGAGTCTTCTCTGGATTTTCTTGAAGAGGTTCGTCTTTGAGCAGCTTTTGTGAACTTTCTTGGTGGTCAGAATTTCAATTAACAGCGAATCTCCTTCGGAAGAGGATGTAGTCAAGGCCATTTCAGTTTATTATGTATACTATCTATTTATATTTACCTAAAGTCTATGTATATTTAGTCTACTTAAAACACACACACCGATGTATTTGCTGAACAAACAGTAGCTTCTCTCCCAAAGTTACATTTACAGTGAAGAGAGTTTTAAGGTTGGTAGTACCAACATGGAGTGAACTACTACATAAGAATCACTAAAACTCGTGATAAGGGTTTAAAACTCTGCCCAATCCAAAGATCATTTAAAAAAATAAAGTAATAAATTAAAGATATTAAGATTTCAAGCTTGTTGTTTTACCTCCGAACAGCTAATAGGGCAATATGTCATTTCTTACGCCCAGCTGGCAACTAAGCACCACACACTCACTCACCCCGGCCCCACACCCCCACCACAGTGGAACTGGGGAGAGAATCAAAACATACAGGTTGAGATAAGAACAGTTGAATAATTGAAACAAATTAAAATATAATAATGATAATAGTAAATTACAACAGCAGCAAAAACAACAACAACAATAATAATAATAATAATATAAAACCCAAGGAAAAATAGCGATACACAATACAGTTGCTCACCATCTGTTGGCTGATGCCAGACCCCTGTCACTGAAACACAATCATCCCTCTTCCAGATAATTATATAGTGAGCGTGTTATTCTGTGTTGTGGAATACCCCTTTGGCCAGCTCAGCTCACCTGTCCAAGCTATGCTCCCTTCCAGGTTTTTTGTGTTCCTCCTCACTAACTGAGCATGAGGCACAAAAATGTCCTTGACTTAGGATAGGCACTTCTTAGGAACAAACAAATCATCAGTGTGCTATTAACATTATTCTCATACTGAATCCAAAACACAACACTGTATCAGAAACTGAAAAGAAATTATCTTAGGCAAAGCCAGGACACAATTAAAACAAGTATTCAAAAATTTTTCAAAATTAAGAGAAAGTTGATTCAATCCACTGGAGATTTACAGATTCTGTAATTTAAGCTTTTGGGAAGCAGTAAAATAACTGGCACTTCTTCATGGTCCTGTAGGATCTGCTTCTCTGAGCAGTTTGACCCTGACATTCACTGCAAGCAGCAATAAGTAGTTTACAGCCCTCCATGCACTGCTCCATTTCCTCCTTGGTGTTTGAAAAGCTGCATCCTTTCTTTGTTGTTCCCCATAAAGGTGTGGAAGAGGAGGAGGTGACCAGAAGGGTTATGGGGGCCCAGAAACACAATCCAAACATGGGCAGGGAGTCCCATGAAGGAGTCGGTCAGAACAGGGAAGGAATCTCAACTTGAGAGCTAGAGGGCATTAAGCAAATGTTGGAGATGTCCTCTTTTACACAAAAACAATTGAAGCTGAGGAGAAAGAGTCATTCTAGTTGGCTTACAATAGAAGAATAATACTTTTTTTTTTTTTTTTTTTTTTTTGCCTGTTTTGGAAGAGAATGTAGATAGCAGCATCATTACGATGCCTTCAAAAATGCAACTGGATTTAGCATATGTGACAGGTAATCTGAAATGTGCAGAACTCAACATCCAGCATAAACAGAACAGACGATTGGAGATACAAGCATCATAAAGTAACCCCAGGATATGCTGTTATTCTCGGTTTAGGATTTATAACTGCACCCATATACACAAAAAACATGTAACCCATTTCAGAAAAAAACATCATTAAAAGACTTCAGTGGAAAACATCACAGACACTTAGAAAGAGCAGAATAGAAAGAAAATAATTTATTGTTTAGAATAATAGCAAATCTTTAGGTCCTTGCAAATTTTGAAGTTTCCTGGAATGCAAAATTCCAACATTTTTCTTGAGAAGAGCGAGAAAATACATATTTCATCACAATGGCCTTAACTTTGACCTGTGCATTGTGGCTTTTATGTAGTATTTGTATTGTATTGATTTAGAGTAGAATTCATCTTCACTACATTTAGTCATTTAAAGTTAAGGATTTCATCTAAGCTATTTGTCCAGGTTACCCTTATACTAAATGGAGAAAGATAAGTTCCTCCAAATGGAAATTCATCTCATTTTAAGATAGGTGTCTGAGATAGACTGGATGAATTACTCTTTACTTCAGTGTCTCTCCATTGCTCTAGAGGAGTGCAAGTGACTATCTTCGGCCAAGCTCCCAAATTTCAGATGGCTAAAAATTAGGCAAAATCAATCTCTCCCACATACCTTCTTTTAAGAGATGCATTTAACTAAGAAATACCCTGTAGTCAATTTGCTATGTGTTATTTTGCTAAAATCTGATAAATGATATTTCTTTGGAATCATATACCTTAATGAGCAACCATAACATCAAATAATAGCAAAATTACATATGACTAGGTGGTTGACCAAAACCTGACAATAATTTGAACATAAATCATTCTCACATTCTCTTTCAATGAAGCACATTCATTTAGACTTCTGGTAGTAAAAAAAGCTTGGGTTTTGTTTTGGGTTGTGGAGTTTTGATTTTTGTTTGTTTGTTTGTTTGTTTGTTTAAGCACCAGTTATTATTTCATTTTAAAATATTACAGAGCTGCAAGAACTAAGTACCCCTGAAAAATTAGGCTGATAATATTATTTTAGGGTCAAAGTAGAGGAGGAGTCGCAGTGTATTTTTTTCTGTTTGATAGGAATTGTATAATCAGATTTTGTTATGTATGAGATGTGTGGTACCCACAGCTATTAATTTCTTTGAGTGTCTGGGTTTGGAAATGATGCAATATATATCAACACTATTGTCTCTTAGCAACCTCAATTAATGTTTGAAACAAAGGAGGGTTTGCAAGCTTTGACTTTCTCCCATGTGTTCACAAAATCTTGTTTGTGTGTGAACACATTAGTGAATGAATGCATTGCTAACAGTTTTTAAAATGGGGAAGACAGGCCATCAGCTTCATAAATTATGAGAACAAGTGTTGCAGGGCAAGCAAGAACACCCCTTGTGGAGCCCTGCCTCTTTCCCCTGTGCACCTGACAAGACATGCACATCCCCTAGGTGGCTGAGTTAGCCATGCATGCCTGTACATCACAGCATGCTTTCCTTCCAAATTCTGGTAGGAAGGGCTAAAAAGTCACTGCAAATTAAGTGTCACACCTGGCAGCAGTGTAGGCAGCAAGTTGCTACCAGACCTCCTATTTCTTTCCTGTCAACAAATTGCCCTCTGACCTGGAAGGATCTGTCTGGATGGCTACAAGCTCTTCAGAAGAGATAGGAATGGGAGAAGAGGTGGAAAGGTGGCCCTTTCTGTTAGGGAGGATTTTGATGCCATGGGTATTGAAACTAATGATGATGAAGTTAAATGCCTATGAGTAGGAATTAAGGGTAAAGCCAACAAGGCTGACATCCTACTGGGAGTCTGTTATCATCCACGCAACCAGGAGGAAGAGGTGGACAACTTATTCTACAAGCAGCTGGAGAAGGTTTCAGGATCACCAACCCTTGGTCTTTTAGGTGACTTTAACCTACCAGACATCTGCTGGGAACCTAATAGAACAGAAAAAAGGCAGTCCAGGAAGTTCTTAGAATGTGTGGAAGACAAGTTCTTGTTGCAGCTGGTGAGTGAGCCCACCAGGGCATGTTAGATCTGTTGTTTGCAAATAGAGATGGGCTGGTGGGAGATGTGGTGGCTGCTTGGGGCACAGTGATAATGAAATTATAGTGTTCTCAATATTTGGTGAAATCAGGAGGAACATCAATAAGACTTTTACATTGGACTTCCAGAGGGCAGAGTTTGGCCTATTTAGGAGACTTATTCAGAGTGTTCCTTGGGAAGCAGCCCTTATAAACAAAGGAGTCCAGGAAAGCTGGGTGTGCTTCAAAACAGAGATCTTGAGGACACAGGAACAGACTGGACTTGTGTGCCAAAAGATGAGTTGATGAGGCAAACGTCTGGCTTAGATGGGCAACAAGCTTTCAAGGGAACTTAACAATAAGAAGAGGATGTATCATCTTTGGAAGGAGAGTCAAGTGTCTCAGGAACACCTGTCTTGAGGGGGTTGATAGGGCACATAGGAAAAAAATTTGGGAGGACAAAACTCAATGCAAACTTAATTTGGCAACTTTTGTAAAGGATAACAAACTTTTTTTACAAATATATTAATGGTAAAAGGAAGGGTAAGACCAACCTTTGTTCTCTATTGGATGCAGGAGGGAACTTAGTGACTACAGACAAGGAGAAGGCAGAGGTGCTTAATGCCTTCTTTGCTTCAGTCTTTAGTGGGAAGACAGCTTGTCCTCAGAACAGCTGTCCTCCTGGGCTGGTAGATGGTGTCAGCAAAATGGCTCCCCTGTTATCCAGGGGATGTCAGAGAACTGCTGAGCTGTTTGAATGCTTATAAATCTATGGGACCAGATGGGATCCATCCCAGGGTGATGAGGGAGCTGGCAGATGAGCTTGCAAAGCCGTTCTCCATCCTTTACCAACAGTCCTGGCTCACTGGTGAGGTTTCAGGTGACTGGAAGCTGGCCAATGTGACACCCATTCACAAAAAGGGCGGGAAGGAGGATCCTAGTAATTATAGGCCAGTTATCCTGACTTTAGTACCCGGTAAGTTGATGGAGCAGTTTACACTGAGTGTCATCACACACCCCTTAAAAGATGGCGAGGGTATCAGGCCCAGCCAGCAGGGGTTTAGGAGGGGTACGTTGTGTTTGACCAACCTGGACCCCTTTTATGACCAGGTGACTTGCTTGGTAGATGCAGTAAAGGCTGTGGATGCTGTCTATTTGTACTTCAGCAAGGTCTTTGACAATGTCTCCCACAACACACTCCTGGATAAGCTGGCAGCCTGTGGCTTGGACATGAGCACTCTCTGCTGGGTTGGGAACTGCCTGGATGGCTGGGCCCAGAGAGTGGTGGTGAACAGTGCTGCATCCAGCCGGAGACAGTCACCAGCGGTGTCCCTCTGGGGTCTGTGCTGGGGCCAGTTCTGTTTAATATCTTTATTGATGACATGGATGAGGGTATTGAGTCTTCTATTGGTAAATTTGTGGATAACACTAAGCTGGGAGCATGTGCCAACCTGTTGGAAGATAGGATGTCTCTGCAGAGAAACCTGGAATGGTTGGATGGATGGGCAGAGTCCAATAAGATGAAGTTTATTAAGTCCAAATGCTGAGTTCTGCACTTTGGCCACAATAACCCCCTGCAGTGTTACAGGCTGGAGACCATGTGGCTGGACAGTGCCCAGGCAGAAAGGGACCTGGGGGTTCTGATAACAGCAGCTGAACATGAGCCAGCAGTGTGCCCTGGTGGCCAAGAAGGCCAAAGACATCCTGGCCTGGATCAGGAATAATGTGGCCAGCAGGAGCAGGGAGGTCATTCTTCCCCTGTACTGGGCACTGGTGAGGCCACACCTCGAGTGCTGTATCCAGTTCTGGGCCTCTCAGTTTGGGAAGGACCTGAGACACTTGAGCACGTCCAGAGGAAAGCAGCAAGGTTGGTGAGGGGTTTGGAACATGAGCCCTGTGATGAACATCTGAGGGAGCTGGGGTCGTTTAGCCTGGAGAAAAGGAGACTCAGAGGTGACCTTATCACTCTCTACAGCTTCCTGAAGGGTGGCTGTAGTCAGATGGGGGTTGGTCTCTTTCCTCCAGGCAGGAGCTGACAGCACAAGAGGACAGTCTTAAGCTGCACCAAGAGAAATATAGGTTGGATATTAGGAAAACTTTTTTTACAGAAAGGCTGATAAAGTACTGGAATGATCTGCCCTGAGAGCTGGTGGAGCCCCCATTCCTGGATGTGTTTAAAAAAGATTGGATGTGGCACTCAGTGCCATGGTCTGGTTGAGGTGTTAGGGCATGGGTCGGACTCAATGATCTTGAAGGTCTCTTCCAACCTAGTGATTCTGTGTGAGATTCTGTGTGCCTAGAGTGGGAAATCATTTGCCCTAGATCCAAACTGATTCTATGTCCAGGTCAATTAAAACCAGGCTTGAAAGGATTTAATTGCCTTTAGCTCACTGTAGGCACCAGTTTCATTAGCCAACAGCTCCTGAAATAGCAATATTTTCAATGCCTAGTTCTATGGATGTGCCTTATGGAAGTACAAGGTTCCTACTGATAGATAGGAAGATTTCACCAATAATTTTTTTTTTTTTGGTTTCTTATTTTCTCTCACTAATTATAGCTATATCCTCTGACCATATTTTGTGAAATATCTCTTCCATCTCTAAAATTTGGCACTTGCATATTCAAAAATAAATCACATTCCTGCTTCACAAGAGCTCGGTATGAATAAATTTGCATTCAGAATACGTTGGTGGGGACAGAAGAGTGAGTCTGGCATTGTAATGACAGAGCTGTATTACTTATCCTCATTTTGTGACACTTCTTGTTGCTAGAATCACATCAAGCAGTGATACACACTGATGCCTTGGGAAAGCTGACCTGAAACAAAGACTGGACAGAGCTAGAGTATAAAGTAGGTATTTATTAAAACAATTCTAGAACCCACCTTGGGCAGGACAAGAGCCTGACCAGGGCTACACCCAGGGTGGACTAAGAATGGTCACAAAATGGCTGACTGGTCACAAGATCTTACATTATTATACATTTTGGTCATTTGCATATTGAGGTTTAATAGTCCAACTACAGCTGTAGCCTACAACTGGGAGGTCTCATCCTTCTTGTTTTCTCTCTTCAGTCCACCATTGTTTATGCTGTTGGGCTGAAAGTTGTCCTTAGTCCTCAGCAGGAAAAGGATTTGTTTTGTCTACCTACTCTGTGAAGAGAGCTTACTAGCACTTAATATGAGGCTCAGAACTACATCCTTAGGCCAGCAGAGAATCCGAAAATATGAAAGCTAAAGCTTAAGGCATCACCACTGACTTTGCAACAACTGTGGAAAATTACGTAGACTCCTCCTAATGCCTTGCCATGCCTTTGCCATTCCTTGGCTTGCCATTTCTTTCCCATTCCTTCTGCTGTACTAACACTTTAAAATAAAAGTGTAGAGGAAATTGTGTTCATCTCATCAAGAGTGATCTTGGACATTCGGCACCTTTTGCAAGCCTTGCATCTCTGTTGCAGCTCTCTGGTAGAGCAAAGAAGCAGAAGCTGCATCAAAGGCGCATATCCAGAAAACTCATTGCTTCATTTATGTTGTTGCCTGTTGGCATTTACATCTTTTAATTCAAAAGGCAGAAGCACATTTTATCCAATAACAACAAACTGACTCAAGATTTTTTTTTCCTAGAAGCATGAAAGAAAACTCCTTCAAGAGTCAAAACTTAAAGCTGACCATTACTTGTCCTGAAGCCACAGTAAAGAGGTCTGCTATTCTAATAAATGTGGATCCACAAATCCTTGGATTGATTGCATATTCAAATGTTGATACTTACAGTTTGATTCCTTCGGGGAACTTGTGGGAAATAAGAACTTTTAAAAATCCCCAAAAGTAAATTACTTAGTCCTCAAACTGGCCTATGTTTATCATTCGTGTATTGAAAAGAGCAAAGTAATGATAAATTAACAGAGGAATATGTTTCTGTGTTATTTTTTATACTTTTTTTTCTTTGATGTGAATACAGCAAATATACAACTATAACATTCTAGCAAAAATACATGATGGCTATACATAATGACAGAGAAGTAGATGGTCACAAATGGATTGTCAGAAAGATCAAGCACAGGAGTAAAAAGAATTTCAATGGAAAAGAATGGAAAGATTTGCCAGGAGTGCTACAGTCATGACAACAGGAAACTTTTAAGATTCAACTCTGTTATAAATGTCATAGAAATACAGGGACCCACTGTATTTTAGTGTGACCCACTTGTGTGTATCTGATGTGCTGCAAATGCTTCTCCATGTTTTGTCTTCTCAAGGCATGACTTCTGTCCCTGGGTTAGTTAGAGGTGTCCACGGGGACTGACTTGCTGCTGGTGGGACTGCAAGGCTGGGCATGACATTGGCAACCAGGTCACACATTAACAGTGGAATTCCCCCCAGGCTGTGCAGACCCCACCTGTGCTGAGGCTGAGAGCTGTTGAAGCCCAGCACAGTGAAAGACAGACCACAGGGCAGACCCACGTGGTTCTCACCCACAGGTTCAGTCCCTACACATCAGCAGGAAACAGAGGGCCCCAGCCACCTGCCCTGTGAGGGAGAAGGTGGGAACCCACAAGCCTTGTGTGGGCCCAGCTGCCATTTGTACACTGGCTGCTGTGACAGAGGACTGGGACAGGGCGGTGTTAGCCACTGCTGGCTCTGCCCACTCCAACAGCCCCTGTCTGATGCCTGCCTGTCCTGTCTGTGTCTCTGACAGCTCTGGCTGTTTGCCAGTGTTTCCAGGAACTTTGTGTCTGGAAATCTGGGATGGTACCACCCAAAGCAAGAAGATGCTAGAGCTTGCAGATCCCATGCTGAACAAAAATACTGGATAAAGGTACAAGAGGACAGACCCAGAACTTATGACAGGGCACACAGCTTTGCATGTGGTCATCGACCTGGAAACCTCTGCATACAGAATATGATATCCAGTCCTCAGGGTTGAAAATAAGCAGGGAGAAGGACAAGGGGGCATTAAAGGAAAGGAATTTTAATCAGTGGGAGCTTAAACAATATGCATAGGCCTTTTAAGACCCTGTAGCTCTCCAAAATCAGCAGTAGCTGGGTAAGAACTTTCCCATTGGAGTCCAAAGATTTGAGTGCTGTGAAATTTTAAGTAGTCTATAGTTACTTTGGTGGTTTCCTTTATTGTTTCTTTCCTTTGGTAAATATGAATAACTTTTTAAAAAGCTGAATAAAATAATTCATCATTTGAAGGCAGATGCATATGATGACCTAACAGACTTTTTTCCTTTTTGTTTTCATCACTAAATACTTTTGTGGTTCTGTCAACGTTTCAAATAAGATTTCCAAGCACCAGTGAAATAGTTTCATGTTAAGGGGTTATTTTTATAATTCAGTGCATCCAAACTTCATGAAAAATATGCAAATCGCCTTCATTATAACCATATCTTGTAGCAACATGCAGCATACGTAGTGCCAAAAATGAATGCATTCATGGCATCTTTTGGGTCCTAAGATCCAATTATGTCTTTTGTTGTTCCTTTTTGGCTTTCTGTGTCAGCTGCATGCTCTGTAAAGTTACTGATTACTGACCTGTTGGCAACTTTACAAATCAGCTTTGAAATGCAAGCTGTCAGTAGCTCTTGAGTACCCCAGTCCCAGGTTACCAAGGCCATGAAATGCTGCATTGAATTTTTAATCAGTTTTCCCTCTGCTTCTGCTTAGCTTTTTCCAGGTTAAGGTCAATTTTGAAACCAGCTGAATTCTTTAGTAATCACTGTCTTTGCAGTCCTCACTGGGTTCAAAAGGAAGAACAATTTTTTCACTGCATTAATATTAATTTTTTTACTGTGGGGGCTTATTACAGGGGCATATTTTCTGCTTAAGTATTCATTGTTAGATTACAAAGTGCACTGCAGTCTAGCCAAAGTATTGCCTGATGAAGATAGGAGTGAACTGCCACTAACCCGAAATTTCACTGGTCTCACTTTTAAAATGAAGCAAGGGTGCTGTTGCAACCCATTCTCCATTTTTTCCCTGCAGCCATGCTACTCGGAGCTTGCCACCTCAGACACAAGTCCTTTGGCTCACCTTTCTAAATGTTACAACTGCAGGTTATTTAGTAATTCTACCATCAAGCTTTGATCTCTGTTTTAAAAAGTTGCAGCTCTTTGTCCAAGTAGGCAAGACCAGAAAGAGTCTTAATCAGAGAGCTAGAAATTAGGACCTAAACATGAAACAAAACAGTCATCCATATTTTCTCTTCAGTTTACCCACAAAAGAATTTATCATTTAAGAATTTGATTTAATGAGTAGGTGTTTATTTGTTTGCAGTGTGAATAATCCATAAACGCTTTATTTTCAAGGATCCTAGTGATGCTAGATGCTACTAGATTACCTTGCAGCAATATTTATTTAAAAACTTCCTGTGCTATGATGACACACTTAATCAGATAGCTAGCACCCTTTTTTCACCATAGCTTCCTGTATGCTTTTACAGAATCCCATAACAATGTGATTTTTTCACCCTGGAGTGAAAAGACAGTTATAGTTACCCTTTACTACTAAGGAAAGCAGGTCAGTAAGAGGAACCACTAAATGTGGTAGCATTTCTGGTTCAATAGCCAATAACATATGATAAAAAGATGCTGGTATTTGGTCAGCTCTTGAGCCTATCTGTTCTCTTTGAGGTTACATTTAGAATGACTGGAATTTCTGGCAATGCCACTCTAAGTGAATTCATTCAGTTGTTTTAAAAGCTGTTTCCCTCATATCACTATGAATCTTGAAGCAGTTGGTGACCATAATTGCTCAGTGGTAATCCAGGAAATTTGAAGTCTGGAGTCCACTTAAGTTGGATTTACTTATGTCTGTGAGCAATGCCTCATACTGAATAGGTAGAGGTGCCTTATAATAGGATTCAAGGAAGGTGGTACACTACAGGTATCTCAAAAAAAAAAAAAAAAAAAAAAAAGGTCTCAAAAAGGAAGGTGGCTGAGGAAAAAACTTACTGATTATCTACACTGGATATTGAAAAGTAGCTGGTGATTCATAAATAACCTGAAAATAAAGCGCATGAAGAATCAAGCACAAAGCAAACAGTTCTGTGGTTTGTAGGTGGTTTTCTGTAAGGTTAAGTTCTGGTGTCTCTTTAATCAGTACTCAAAATTCTCTTGTGTCTGGGGTTTAATGAGCAGTCCTTCCCCACATTATTTCTCATACAAGTTGACATTTTTCTGCTTCCTTTTTATGCATGATGGGCAAGAAAAATAATTTGGTCAGTCTCTTCTAACTGATGGAAAATTTATTTTATTAGTCATGAGGGAGCTTAATAATGTTCTCTTCTTCTCTCCTTTTCAGTGAAGATTCATCAATAGTTAACATGTTTTGAGGTGGTAGGATGACCAGTGCATAGGAAGACACACTTGCTGGACTGTTATCAAAAGGTTATTCCCTTATGGAGGCAAGAGTAAAGATACTTTCTCTGTGTCATTTACTTACAACATCTTTAAGGAATGTACTAATTACCTGAAAATTATGTCTTGCTAACAAAAAAAAAAAAAAAAAAAAAAAAGGAAAAAAAAGAAGAAAATTAGATGCTTCACTGAAAAGCATTTTTGCTTTAAGAAAAAATCAGATTTTCTATCAAGTTCTGGTTGCATTCTGGTGCTGTGGGAGATCTCTTGCCTTCTGGGAGATTCCTGATGCTGGGTTTGGAACTGCTTATGTTCTAGTTTTAACATTGGATTTTGACTGTCTCCACAGAGAAGCTGAAGAACTGGGCAGATCCCAAACTGTTCAGAGTTTTACGGATGCAGGAGTCTATGCTGCTAAACCTGTCTTAATTTGAAACATTGGCAGTGATAGATCTTTTATAGATTTCCTATGAACAGGCTGCTATGAATATGTAGTTACTGGTCTCACAGGCAGGTTGTGGCTTCACTTTACCACATAGGAGAAAAGCTTTCAATGAGAACTCAGTATTCTGGTGCTATTCATAATTATTTTATTGAACCTATTTTAGTAAGTACAGTCCAGCACACTTTATTGACACAGTTGTGAACAAGAATGGTATCTCTTCCCCATGGCTTGGAAAGCAGGACAGCATTAGAGAAAGCAATTATTCAAAGATCTTTGAAAGGAAAGAGGAGATAATAAGGCTGGAAGTAGCAGTGATAAAGGACAAAGACTGGATAAACTGAAACTGAACAAGAAGTCTAGTAAATAGGAAATTTGAGGCAATTTCATTTTGAGAAATAACTCCTTAACCAAAGACAGCTGCTCATGACAAATTATAACAGTTATTTGGACAGGTAGCACCCGTAAGGTGGTAATTGAAGGAGATCATTCCGTCATGCAAAATTTTTTAGATTTTAACTTTGTGGTTTTGGTCATCATTTTGAGTTTATCACAGGAGAAACTATGATGGTTTTCATTGATAAGTGACCTGTAAAGCTGACTTATACCCCTGGGAGTTAAACTTCAGTAGAGTCTACACTGCTACCCACACAGAGCATAACTGCATATAGAGAGCATAAGAGAGAGTAGTTATTTTTTCCAAACATGAACTCAGAATCAATATATACCTTGGTAATATAAAAGCCAAAACACATGAAGAAAGCTTTGCTAACTCTTACCCTGACATGCTTTAGCTGGCAACTGTCAGGGTTTTGAGAAAGTCACAGAAGCTAAAGTGTGAAATTACTGTACTGTGAGGGCCATGAAGAGGATCAGAGGGCTGTTTGCACCTTTCCTATGAAAACAGGCTGAGAGAGCTAGGATTCTTGATCCTGGAGAAGAGAAGGCTCTGGGGAGAGCTCATTGTGACCTTTCAGTACCTAAAGGCTACTGAAAAAAGGAAAGAAAGAAGAAGAGGGACATTTTACTCCAGGAGACAGTGATACGGCAAGGTGGGCTGGATATAAACTATAAGAGATGAGACTGAGAGGAGTCTCCTCAGGTTAGGAGGAAATTCTTGAATTCTTTACTGTGTGGTAAGGCGCTGAACAATTTTCCCAGGGAAGTTATGGATGCCTCATCCCTGGAGGAGTTCAAGACCAAGATGGAGGGGGCTTTGAGCAGCTTGGTCTAGTGGAAGGTTGGCAGAAGGTAGAATAAGATTATCTGTAAGATCCCTTCCAACCCAAACCATTCTAACATTTTATGATTCTGTGACTAATATTTCTTGTGGATATGAAATCCCTCATTATACACCAACACAATGCCATGGCTCCTTACCATTTGGTATATCTTTAGAAGCAAAACAGCCAGTGAACTTCAGACACAACATTTCTAGTCAATGCTGCAAAGATGAGCACCGTAGGGAACAGCTAAGTCCGTTTCTTTACAGCCCTGATGGGAAAGAGAACATTGCCATGTCCTCTTGCTGTCAATATTGCAGTGCTGTCAGGGGATGAGTTTTGAGAAGCCAACATACAGCTGGAAGTTCTGGAAGTACACTAAATTCTTATTTTACTTCCTGTATTGCAAGACCAAGTTGGGAACCCTTGTTCTTAACTTAGTAGTGACCGGGGTAAAAAGCAGAGTTTGGCTCATGCCATTGTGTACCACACTTTGTACTCTGGAGTTTGAGTACAACCAAAAAGGCTTGGACTATTTTTTGTTTCCTGGTCTGTTTTGGGGTTTTTTTGCTGTTTGGTTTTTTTTTTTTTGGTTTTTTTTGTTTGTTTGTTTGGTTGGTTGGTTGGTTTTTTGTTTTTTAATTTGTTTGTTTGTTTGTTTGTTTGGGGTTTTTTTCCCAGTCATCTATGAAGCAATGAAAAGAGATCACAGGAAAACCCATCTCTTAGCTCATTATGCTTCCTGCTGTTCGGTGTGGAGCTACTCACATGAGGTATGTATTTGCATGCAGCTTTTCCCTTGCTTTGCCTGTGACTAACCAGAGAGAGGAACTCCAAAGAGACTCGTTAAACCTATGAAAGCTGCCACAGTTTGTCACATGTGGCTTTGCACACACAAGCAGAGCATTGCTTTTATTGTAAGCTGCAAGTCTCTCTTTCTGCAACAATAGTATTTCATGTCATTGCTTTAGTCTCAAGAGAAGATGCTATTAAGTGGTAGATGTTAGTTTAATATTAATAATTGTCTTAACTTCATATATCTGTGGGTTTTCATCTAGTAAAAGGGAGCTATTCATTTTTTCTCATAAAAACAACATTCCTCTGAAGGGAATTTAACAGATGTACGGAGGTTGATGGCAGGTGCAGCATAATGAAAGCAAGACACTTTGAACTGTCAGTGGCTCTCTAACTGCTCTTTGTATTACCCTGGCAGAGGTGTGCCTGCTCCAGTTCAAAACAGCTGCTCTCTCACAAGTGTACTCCTGGCTCCCATTCACCATCCTGCAAGGAAAAGCAGGGCTGCAGAAGGAGAAAAAATATAGAAAAAAATCTGGATCAGGTGAAAAACATCTGCCTGAACATCAGTATAGTTTAGAGAAGTCAAGAGAGCCTGTAATGTTTTATATAACTTGCATATTGTCATTTTTAAGGGGGAAGGCTCAGAAAATGAAGATTCATTAAAGCTGTAGCACTGGGTGTCAGGCGAACCTCTTTCATCATCCAGCACACCACCGTGGGGAGTGCTGCTCTTCTGCAGAGTGTTCTCCGTTTTTCTCCAGTTAGTATTAAATTGGAGCTAGGGCTTCTGCCACTTTTCTCCAGGAAAAGATATTAATAGGTCTTAGCAGTACAGGATGTTTCTTTCTAGCTAAACTACAGAAAGTCTTTCTCCCATTTTATCGTATTTTAATTATGTTGCTAATTTGTAAGGCATTAAGGGTCTCTCTTTGTGCTTGTTTTTTACATTCTTCACCTTCTTGTCATTTGAATAACAGAGTTGCCTATATTCAACATTCTCCACTTACTAGTCTTTTGACCATTTAATCAATTTTGTGCCTTTCTTTTTTATCATAATTCCCTCATCTCTGTCCATCTTTCCAGATGAAAATCTCAGAACTGTCTGCAATATTAATAAAGAATTAGTACTGTAGTAAAAAGGTTTCTTAACATGGGTTTGGGGTGGCCTGTAAACCTTTTGTGGTAAAGGCATAATGTAAGCTTTGCAGCTCACCTGAAATTACTAAGTCTTCATACTGAGGTTGCAAGATATATAATACTGAGACTGGTGTGGAGGTAATTTCTAATACTATTGTTCTTCTAAAACTATTTTTCTAATATGATTGCTTCAAGTTTATTTTTCTTTCATTTTTAGTTCATCTTAGTCAATCAGTGGAGTAATTTCCAGGAGGAATTGATATCCTTCAACATTGTATATAGAAGCCCTTCTGTTCTGCCATGATTTTTTAATACATGTGACTACAAAAGGAATGGGACTACCTTTCCTGAGGCAGACACTGGGGCTTCTGGACTGGAAAAGGGATTGAAAACAAGACTGTAACTACTCCATGCAATTATGTATGCAATAGTCTAATGTCTGCTTTTAGAAGTCAAGGAAGGCTAAGATTTAAAGAGAAAACAAAATATTCTCAGTGACCACAGAAAGTTGTCTTGATTTCTGTTGTCAAATGTCTTATTTATTAGAACAGGAAAAAAGTTAGGCCCATGGAATCTGTCATTCTCTACAAATACCTGAAAGGTGGTTGTAACAAGTGATAGGACAAAAGGAAATGTTTTCAAGTTGCTTCAGAGAAGGTTTCAATAAGATTAGAAAAACAATAATGTCATCAGGCCCAGGAACAAGCTGCCCAGGCAAGTGGTGGGATCATTGTATCTGCAAGTGTTCAAAAGGTGCATGGATGTGGTGATTGGGATATAGTTTAGAGGGGAACATGGTGGTGCTGGGTTAACGGTTGGTCTTAGAATCTGTAAGGCTGGAAAATATCTCCAAGATCATTAAGATTCTATGTATCTTGAAGGACATACTGCATCTTTAAATAATTAATTGAATAAATGCTGCCAAAACAGATTATACCTCAATTATCAGAGATCTGTTTCTCAACTATCTGTCTTTCCATTGTGGGTGGGTGTAGTGCATTCCTGTGGGATCTTGACTGAAAAAGGGGCATCTCCCATCTAGCACACTGGTTTTAATCAATCCTGATTCTGAATATCTTGAAAAACAGTGGTTTACTCTTCTGATTTAATTTTTGCATTGTATGTATTTGGAAATACATGTTTGACTGCCTTTCCTATGAAGTAAGAGACCATACTACATAGGCTTACTGATACGCTTCATTCAAGAAATGGTGGCCCCAGCTCAAAAAACACTTAATCATGTGCTTAAAATTAAATATATCCTTGAGTATATTACTGAAAAATCCCCCTGCAGAAGGGTTTTGCTGAACAAAGGTGGTTTTAGGCATATGTCTGGGCACTCTGCTGAGTTGCAACTTGTGAGTCCTATTACTCTGGGAATTGAATGGAGTCACTCAAAGTATATAAAATTAAGCATGTTTATGACATGCTTATGATTTTGGATGATCAGTACTTTATATCTGGGAGCGCATATTCACATGAGGAGCCCTTTAATAATGAAAGGATTCGGAACTGGTCTTTTTTTAAGAAGCAGTTTTTAAAAAATTCTTAATAAAATGTACAAATTGCGAAGTAACGGTGTTAGTTCAGGTCCCTAAGGCAAGCCTTACATCATCGTGTTTATATACAGTAAATAAGCCTGCACAGAAAAAAAATCTGGACTAATAATTATAGAAATGAGTTTGGTAATGAAACTTTACACAGCAAGACATTTGCCAGTGAAGGCAAAACATGTGGTTGAAACACTGTTAAAAAGAACGGTTCTTTACTCTGCCTAATATTTCATTGCCCTTTGAAACATTTACATAAATATATTTTCTTATGACCCCCTTGAAGAAGGGATTTAGTATTTGGATGCTGAAGATTCATGTTGACACTTAAAATTTCCTTAAAATTTCCTTTCTGCAACATGAGGAGAAACTCAGAAAATCAAGTTACCAGCAAAACAATAAGGCGGGTCAGAGTGAGCAGAATATTTTTTGTCTCAAAGTGTGAAAAGGCAGACAGCCCAGAAGTTTTAAGCTTCTGTGTTAAAAAACTCGAGGGCCAAATCATATAATGTCTTGTACACATGAACTAATACAGGGCCCCTTTAGATCAATCATCTGCTTTAATCAGCCTTCTCTTTGTCTACTGAGAGAGTGGATTTAAGCTGGTTTTGTGTAACACAAAATTCGGAGCATCTAGCAGAGCAGAGGAAATTTAGATAAAACTTCTTTTTTACAGAGCACTTACATACTGAATGAAGCTGCTCCCATCAGCAGACACACGCTTTGACTCAAATACCTGCACTGTCCTGGATTGTTTTCTAAGCAGTCAGTGCCCTTCTGTGATGAACATGGAGTACCACAAGGAGACAAAGGTGTAGGCTCAAGCAGCTGCTGCACTGGCCAACACGCTACTCAGCCAGGCTTTTAGGAAATGTATACACAGACAAGGAAGGTATGCTGCAGACTCCTGAGCTCAAGCATTTATCATTAGAAGCATCATTTCCTGATATTAGAGGCTCTAAATCATTAGTCTTTTAATACATAATATCAATAGATGTGATGAAAAATGCACAGGATGTAGAGAATCCCCTGAATCTTAATGTGCTCTCTGCCTTTGGAAGCATAATGCAGTGTCTATGTCAGCTAAGCTGGAGAAAAACAATGGGTCAAACGGTGAAATGGAGAGGAAGGCAGCAGCTAAACCTCTGATTCTGGTGTGTGAATGCAAATCGCCTTCGTTCCTGGGGTCAGCACAAGCTGTGCCTCTGGAAATATACCGAGATGAGTGGGATTTCTGCAGCATGCATGGCTGTTCTGGCTCCTGCACACTGAGACGTTTCACACTGTGCACAGCAGATGGGAGCTGGGAAGTTCAGCCCAGGCACTGAAGCTTGCATACATACACACACAAAAAAATAAATACATATATTGTGTGTGTCACCAGGCCCTGGCAGAGCTGCTGCTGGGAGCCTGTCACTGAGCTGTATCGGGGTGCATGTGCGCTTCATCCTTGCATGCCCCTGGCACATCACAGGAGCGTGGTTGCTCTTACCAGCACATGGATGCTCACAGACAAGTGGCACTAAACCTTCAGGATCATTACTGAGCCCTTTCTTTGCAGATACTCCAGCAGACCAAACCCACCTTTTCCCAGAGTATGGATATTGTGACTTTATGGAGTTTAAAACTAACTTTCTAAGGATCTCCAATCATTGAAAGTAAGCAGAAATTTTATCTGAGTTTAAAAAATGAGTTGCCTTTTTAAATTGTAGCAGCAGCAGATGTAGCTGGGAATAACAACAGACTGATGAAATCCCACACCCCTTGTTCTGCTTCAATTTCTTCTCTGCTTTAAGTTCTCAACAGGATATGCAGATGATCTTCAGGTGAGATGGGATCCTCCTCCTGTGTCAGGTTTTCTGAATCACAAATTCATCAAATTCAAAGAGAAAACATTAACACCATATTAGTTTCTCCATCCTATTGAGTTTTTACATTGCCCTCCAGAGGCTTGGGAAAGCTGATTTTTGCACAGCATAAGGCAGCCTCAACTAAATCCAGCCAACTAAAGCCTCAGTAAAGCCAGTCTAACCTCTCTCCATTAGTCATGATCAAGAACAGTGTTTACTCAAGCTTTTTTAACTGCTAGATACACTTTGACTTTTAAAAAAAATTCTACCAATTCTGTTGTGCATTATGGCTACAATGATTTCTATTTAGGATAAAATAAAAGGCTGCATTAAATTTCATTTATTACCTTTATTTGCTCCACTCCTTTCTCCATTTCTGTTTGTTTGCTCAAGTGTTGAGTATGTCTATATTTTTTAATATTGATTAATTTATTTATTTTTAATATTTTTAAAAGGTTTTATAAGTTTTTGCATGCAACATTTAATCTGTACATCATTGGTGTGGGAGAAAAATAACCTGGTTTTGACTGCATGTGGCTGTGTATACATGAAGACATTTCTTGATGCAGTGATTTCATGAGGTTAGTCAAAATCTCAAAACTGTAAACCAACAGTAACCCTGAAGACAAAAAAACTACGTTAACTTTCATTGAGAGGCTGGTTTCTGGAAAAGTAGCCATGATTGCAAAGACAAAAAGTGCTTTTTTGAACTGATCTCTTAAATTTTTTTCTACCCAGATGCCCATGAGAATCTGAAATATACTGACACATATGGGTTTTCTTCAGCTCTTGCTTCTCCACAAGGCTAATGTGAGAAATGTAGTTCCAGGGAAAGCCTTAAATATTTCTATTTTTCACTGCAAGTATCCTTACTACCAACCCATCACATGAGCTGAGATTTCCAAACTCATTTCTAGCCCAATTTAGCAGATATACAACTTTGGATAATTTGGGGCAAGTTCTTTGTTATTTTCTGAACAAAACTGTAGCTCCCTGAGCCTCTCCCTTGCCACAGTAGTTACTTCAACTTTGTTCCCAGGCAGGAAACTGCATCCCAGCATTCAAGTGCTGCTCTCAGGTTTTTGAAGCTTAATCGAGCTTTAGGCCTTTGAGGGGAGGATGAGGAGGACTTGAAGGAGAAGGTCAGAGATTCCTAAATTAAGGCTTTTCATTTTGTTCTTGAAAAATGAAGAGTGAGATGCACCACTAGAAGCCAATTCACAGCTCAAGAGGCCAGAAGCATCCTCTGGAGATGTTTCTCCCACACTTCACTTGCCATAGAAAGAGTCCAGGGTGACAAGGCTCCTGTTTGGGTGCCTGAAATAAGTGCTTAAAATTAGGTAGACTGATCTCTCTCCTTTACATTATCACAAATCTCCTGTTTTGCTCTTTGGTAGAGCTTGCACAGTGCAGTTCATTAACACAATATTGATGTTCTGTGACAAGTGAATAGGCCAATAAGTGCAGTGCTCAATGTAAATTATTTCACCCATTTGATACCTGTTTTTCCTTAATTCTTCTAATGGTGCAGTGTGTTTTCCTATCCCAGTGACATTCAGTTGCATGTATTGTTAATTTTGGCTTTGTAGCTTGCATTTAGATTACAGCTTGTGTGTCCCCAAAGTGGTATCAGTTGCCTGAAATCCTGACTCCTCAGTGTTGTGTGGCTTGCAGAAATGTCAGCTGGTCCAAGGGAGCGGTTTTAAAAGAAGCAGAGCTGATCTGACATTCTTCAAAGGAAAGCCTGGGAGACTCATCTCTGCACCTGGGTTTGTTATATACCCTGAGCAATGGGAAGAGAGCTGTGAATGCTGTCACTCGAGCAGTGAAGAGGGACAGGCAGCCATGTCAAAAATGACAACGTTTCTTTTACTAGTCTTGCAAAAGATGTCTGCAGTGATGTGACTGCAGGTGACATCAAACAACATAAGTGGCTGGTTTCTGCAGTAGATTGAAATTCATCCAGTTCCCTGTGTTCACTGTGATGACTTTCAATGCTAATTCTCAGTGAGTGAGGCATGAAATATATTCACAGGCTATACACAGTTAGGATACTTTTAAGTTATTTGAGGTACCTGTGATGTAAACATCTGTGCCTCTTGCTTTTGTGCATTTTTTCCTGCATTTCAATTATGCAGTCAAAGAAACACTGGAAAAGGGGAGAACAAGTTTGCTGATCTAGTTCTTTTTCCTCTTTGAAAGGAAAGAGTGCCTCATTGTCTGAGTAGAGGGAAACATAAGATAGAAACACACTTTCATCTTTACCAATGAGGAAGAGACCAGCTGAATTCATGCAAATGAGGTGTTTTTGAAAGTGATCCCCAAAGCTTGCTGTATTCACTAAGCAAAATTGTGGGTTGCTTAAACTCTCATTTGGAAACCTCAATAATGTGAGATGGTATAAAAGATCAAAAAGTTTTAGCTTGAGTTTTACTGTGTGACTGCAATACTCTTTGAAAATGAAGCTGAAGCCAGCATTCAGCACTGACAGTGTCCTGCACCTCCAGCAGCCTGTGTGCTTCACTGTATTTTAAGAGGATGCTTCTCAGTCCTGACTTAAGATGACACTGTGCTTTTCTTAGGGTTGCCTGGAGGATAGAGGTTGCAAAATGCAGGGAGGAGAAAGGAGGATAAAACCTCCTGCTCCAGTGTAGAAGGTCATAGGAATGTGCTGAGAGAAACTGCTCCCTGGCATCTGTAGAACTGGGAGGACCGTCTGTCAGTGTATCAAATCTAAGCCAAGGCAGACAGGGTTATAGTTGTATAAATAAGAAAGCAATCTCTTGTTCAATATAAACTGATATTAGACCTTTTTTTTTTAATAGCAAAAAAACTTTTTCCTTTTTCATGCATTACAATCAGCATCTGCATTTTCTGTTAGCTCCTTTGCTATATACTCTGCTTTTACAGTCAGCTAAGAAGAAAGAGAGACATACTCCTGTCATGAATTTTGGATTTCAGTCTAATGGCATTTTCACATAAAAGGCATATATAGCTTCAGCAGCAAGGGGCTGGCACTCCTCCCTTTCCCAGAGAGAAGATCTAGAGAGTAATGTGCAGCCTCTCTTCCTGACTGCTCACCTTGAATTCTGGGTTTTGTACAATGGAATAGCTTTTATAGGATAGGGTGAGAATATCTTCACCTTGAAATAGATTACCAGATGAGAAAAAATAACTTAAATAAAGAGAAGTACACCTAGGACTCTTGCAGTCTGGGTATGAATCCTCACCACTGGGCAGCCTGACTCACGAACTGTGGTGGATCTCCCTGGAGCCACCCCAGAGTTTTGCACAGCCAGTGGTTTGCTCTGTCCTGCCACCAGGAGCTTCTGCTGGAGTGGTGTGTCAGCTCCTTGGCTCCTTCACGGCCTTTCAGGCTGCTGGCATTTCAGCCTGATGTCCTGGGCTGAGACCTGCAGCACCCAAGCAGCAAACAGCCAGCTGGCTCCCTCAGGGTTTGGCTGGGGTCCCCAAGGGACCTGCTGGGGCTGGTGAGGCAGTCTTGGAATGCTGAACCACTTGGGCATGGTGGTGGGCTTGTGGTGTTGGGCTCCTATACTGTAATGGCCTAGCAGGGGCTGTGGGTTGAAATGTTGCTAGGAGGGCTTCAACAAGACCTGCTGGATGGAGCCTCTCAGGGAAGAGCCACAAGTTAGTTGTTTCTGGATCTTCTTGGCTCCAAGCACGAAAGAGTTGTTTTTCTTGAGACACCTCTGGGTGTAGAAGGAAGCAGAATTACAGATCCTTGTATTGGGATTCATCTCATCTACCTTTAGGCATGTGTCCCATGAATCTCTATATACAAGCTGGTTACATCAGGATCCCATTGATGAAAAATAGGGCCTTTTGGGATGTGATTCATCCGGCTGATGTTTTCAGCATCTTAGGAGCTTTGTAAAATTTTACTATGAGCCTCCTCTGTGTTAGTGTGCTTATTTGCAATACCTAATTATTGTAGTCTTCTGATAAAGCTGCAGTAAGAACACTGTCCTTCCTTTTAAAAAATTAATTTCTCCAGATATCTGTTTCATAAAAGAGTAGTAAAGAGGAAAAAAGATTTAACGTTTCTCCCTTTTGAAATGCCAGGAAATAAAGAAGGGAGGTAGAGCTGAATTTAGACGGATCCATAGGGTCTATATATTTGTGGCCTGACACAAGTATCCATTTACTCATTAATATATCTTCAACATTCTATAAAGTAGAATAAAGGCTTTTATTCTATTAAATATTAATTAACCTTTTAATATTTTTAGGGAAAGCTATAGGAGTAAAGTACTGATGGAGGGAGATAACTGAAGGGATAACAGTAAATGAGACACAATTTCCCTGATTTCTATCAAAAGCTCTCCTGGCTTTATGCTACCACTTTATCTAATTATATCTGATTTTTTCAACAACAAAACATGTAGAGAAAGAAAAAGAGAAGAAAGCACAAACAGCTTGGCTCTTTGGAAAAAAAATTGTAACTGAAAGCAATTTTCCCCCCTCTTTGTTTACTGGTGAAGGTGAAGCAGTAACTCAACATGCAGGTACAGACGTGATAATTTACTTGTCAGTTAGGTGGTGGAAAAATCATTCTTAATGATAATTGTTGTATTAAGGTCTTTTTTTTTTCTTCTTCTTCTTTTTTTTCCCAAACATGAAGGCAGCTGACTATTCTTTTTCAACAGTGCACTCTACTGTTATTTATTCCTGGCCTTTATCACCCTACACATATTTTATCACCCATCAGAGTCAGAGAGGGATATATTGTGTTTTATCATTTGGCACAAAGCTATTTGTGGTCCTGAGTCTGGTCTTCTCTATCCATTTGGCAATGCTATTCACAGTTGTTAAGGATGTGCAGATAGAAAAGGTACCTATGATTTGGTTTAATTCACTTGTTGACAGAATCAACCCTTACTTTTCTTTAGATGGCTGTTTCTCAAAAGCAGTAGATTACAATCTAAATCAGTGATTTTAAAGTATCTTTTGCACATCCATTGAACTTGTATACATAATGCATTTAAGTGATTTAGTTATGTATTTAAAGCATTCAAAATAAAAGGTAAGGGGAGCTACTTCTTCGGAAAGATTGTAGTTATTTAATTCAAATGACTGGAGGAAAAATGCATTTTCTTTTTCATTTGTTTGCAGTGATGGCGATGGTATGCAGTTGACATAAATGGGAATCATGTAAATTAATTTGCTTTGAAAACCTTCACCCTGAAAATTCAGAAGATGCAGCAGCAATGGAATGAGGCATCAAGTAACCATCCCAGTTAAGAGCACAGTGAAATGACAGGAGAGCAGGTAAAGATTGCAGCTGTCATAAGTAGTAAAAGCTGTACCTACTAAGGAGAACAACACGCAGTTACAACAGAAGAGTGTTTTCTTCACTTCTAATTAAGGAAATAAACTAAAATAGAAAGGAACCTTGTGTCATACATCAGTGCATACAGGTGGCAAAGTGAACCCTGACCTCCTGGCTTGGCTTCTTTCTGTAACTGACGAGTAAAGCCCCTGTCCATGAAGAATTCAAATCCCAAACAAGATTTCTTTGTAAAAGATCTGTGAAGGACAGGACCTGAGGTTATGAGCCATTAGCAAGGGAGACACCACCAGCAGCAACTTGCCATGAACACATTTCTTTGCCAGACCCTCTACAACCCATCCACCTGAGTGCAGGTCAAGTTACAATGCGACTATCCTCCTCCATCTACTGCAGCCCCATTGCAGATGAAACATGCAGAACCAATGGTTATAACGTGGCTACAAGTAAGATTATCTCTTTTCAGGAGATAAGAATAGAAAGAAAGGTATGCTTTAGGAAAGGGGAGGTGAAAGATGAAGCTGGAGGTCAGTTTTCTGCTCCTAATTTCATCAGTGAGTTGGTGCAGCACAAGGGCTTAGCATGCTGCTCTCCCACAGCAGCAACTACCACCTCAGAAACAATGACACTTCCCTCAAAAACAGCAAAAAGCCTGGCTTTTCAGGCCTGTGGTGTTACTCACGAGGTAAGGGAGGGTCACAGCACTCTGGTTATCCTCAGCAGTTTTCTGTTTTATTTAACCAAATCCCTTAGTCCCAGCATGGTCAGATTGCAGATCTGTCCTGCCCAAAATGAGAAGTTTTCCTGATCTTACTTAGGCAACACCACTATCTAGTCAAATTTTGGTGATTTTGCTTTAATAAAGCTGGAGTTTTCTTTTTCCTCCTTGTCTTCCTTGTGACATAGCAGAGCCCTTCAGAATGTATTAGCCCTCAATTAGCCTTCACAGAAAGAAAGGCAAAAACTATTTCCAAAATTTGGTAGTAATAAATATTTTTTTATTAAATATATGATAAGAATTCCATTTCCTTCTTACAGCTCCATTTTGTCTCCCTAAATCCACTTTATAAGAAGTTCTGCAGCAAAAAACATTTACAGACAATGTAGTCTTTGTGGATTAGGGTGTTTCAAGCATCATTTTTCCTTTTCCACCAACAGAGGGAGTACAGTTATCTTTCCCCTCCAGAGCTTTTGTCCATAAGGCTTAGTTATGTGAGACCAGTAACTTCACTGTGGATATTACAGGTGTCAGGGCAGGAGGTCAGTCAGGTCTTGGTTTGCAATCTTTAGAAAATCATGGTGCAGTATAAACCAGATCAGACTGTGTAAGATGAAATCAGAATATCTGGTACTGTGAGCTGAACGGATGCTACACCAATTATGAGATGCATATCGAAATTTTGCAGTGTGATGCACTCACTTAAGGACTCATGATGAAATCTGTTAATTGCATTATATTATCTACTCATAACTGCACCATTAATGCATGTCAGCACCACTCCTGACAGGCCTGGCTTGAGGGGTTTTTACTGCCGTAGGCAAACTGGAAAGTGTGTGCACTCTTAGCCACATTTACTTCCAAAGTAAACAGTCAAAACAGTCAGTTGTATCTAGGTCTCAATTTTAATTTAAACACTGGTGATTTATTTTAGTAATTAGGGACATATTATCTACCCCAACAGCCAGAAGATGCTTTATAAAGAAAGGTCTTCATAAGAGTAATTACATTTCTTTCTTGGTCTCTCCTAGACTATGAAGTACTTGTGCAATTGCACTGCCTAGTGAGAACTTGGGAAATGCAAAAAGCATGAGGCTGGGAAAAACCAGATATTTATTGCCCAAGGCCATTGTGCTCTTAGTGTCACCAGAACCTGGCTGACCTGAAGGGAAATGCCTGAAAAAGTTAATATTGGGTATATCAGTGCTTTCTACCCTAAATTCTTCTCTGTGTTGTTTTGTGTCTTGTATTGCTCCCAAATTACTATTAGACCTCCCCAAATTCATTATTCATTTATCAAAATACAAAAATTATACTTCTATGTACTATTGCCCACCATCGTATATTTGCAAAGTCTTTGCCATTGTTTTGAATGGAAATCATGATGAGCCCTAGAGAACCATCCTCCGCTTTCTTGCACAGAGCTGCCTCATGCTGCCAATTTACCAGTGCCCGTGGGAACAGGGCACTCCTGTTGGCTGGGCAGCTTTGCTCTGCAGTCTTGGTCTTGGTGTTAAACTTGCTGCTCTACCCTTCTGGCTGTATGGGAGATATCTTTGAATTCCAATGAGCCGCAGTTGACCATAAGGTTCTTTTGGTTACTGTGCATAAGGAAATGCTGATTTATTGGCTCCATGCATGTAAGCTTCAGGTTCTGCTGAGTTTCCCTCTAGATATCAAGCTGTGTGTGAGAGGTTGGTATGCCCTCATCTTCTGTCCTGCCCTCAGTTTTGTTGCTTGCTACATGGGGAGAGTGAGGGAATAAGGGTGGAGGAGATGTCTTATCATAAAACTCAAAATCCATGTATGTGGAGTGATTTTTTTTAATACTGAGCTGAGTTATATCTGAATTGTAATCAGATTATTTGATATAGCTAAAAAAATCAGGATTTTCTAACCTGTTTTTCTCTTCTGCAGTCAAAATATCTAAATTTATTGTGAGTCAGAAAGTTGAAACAACCAGTTTGTACATAGTGCAATACTTTCTGTAGTACTTTAATTGAAATTAATTATTTCTGCAATCCCAGGTTGAAATACTTCATCTCGGTGTATTGAATCAAGTTGAAATGTTTGATGCACAGAAACACTTCAGTTTCCAAAGGAAAGCTTTATGGGCATTGTACTTGGCTTGTCGTATTTTACCATCTTGCAGGAGGGGCTAATTTGCTGTAGTATATTTGCCATCAGCCTTGCAAATCATGAGATTCAGTTTCCTACATGACTTGCTCATAGGGGAAGATACATAGCATCACAGCCAGCCCAGGAAGTCCATGAGAAATCATGGAGTTAGGTAGCATCTGCATCACAGTTCCAGTGGGACTCCCACAAGGTGGTGAGCAGATGCAACTTGACATCAGTATGATTCAAATGAAACATTTCTGCTCAATAAACCAAAGCATGTTGATTGAGTGGGACCACCCTGGAACAAATAACTTTGTTTTTATTTTCCCAGGTTTGGTAGAATAATTTTTTCCTAAGCAGTTAACATAAATCACTTAACAAAACTCTTCCTGAAAATGCTAATATTTCCACTGCAAAAGAGTGCGTGCAAATGTTTGTGTGCATATACAGATATTTATAAGTGTATCTGTATATGCCCCTATAAATTGAAGGAAGCTTGCATATGTTTCTCCTCATTTTCATTTACCTGGCATGCTCACCTGCATTTTAGAAATGAAGGAGAGATGTGACCCCAGGAATTAAACTTGCTGTGTTAGACGAATGGGTTACTGTGGTTAAGAACATCAACTTCTTTCTGTTTGCCTTCTTTTTTTTTAAATTGTGACTATGTCACCTTGAAAAGTGAGTTGATTATGTGGTACAAAATATGCATTAGAGAGTGCTTGGTCTGAAGGACCGCCTGGCTCAAGAGATCAGTAATCTAATGTCGGACCTTTCACCCCTTAGCCACCAGTCTGACTCTGGCATAGGTGAGTAACAAAAACACAAATCTCTCTGCAGCTGGCAGCCATTTGGATGAGTAAATAAACTGAGCTGATAATGTCAATATAATTTGGCAAAAAAAAAAAAAAAAATCCCACATCTGTGAAATAATTAGCATGCTTTTGGGGTATCTCAGCAAACAGAGAAAAACCTGAAAGGGCATGAGGATTGAAAATAGCAGTGTGTTCGTGTTTCTGTAATATTTCCCATCCTGAATTATACCAAAACATTTTATAATTTATTAACTTTGATCATGTTCCAGTGCATATCTCCCTGCAAATTTAAGACACCAGGATCTGTTTAAATCTGATCATCCACTCTACTTGATAAGGACATTGCGAACACTGAATTTGTTTGTATTTAAAATTTCCTAAAGAGGGAGTTCTGGGGCTCTGCTTGAAATACAAGAACACAAGGGAGCAAGGCGCTGAACTGGCTCCAGGAGTCTTTTCCTACAGTTACTTGGCAACATGGCCCTGGCTCTCCCTCCTCGCTGCAGTCCCCAGGACTTGCTTTTGGTTGGGGTTAATTAGATGTTGCTCAGTGCATTCCCTGGCTAAGGCTAAAGTCTTCTGGGAGCTTTCTTGTGGCCTAAGGCTGAACTCACAATAACTATGCTAATGAATTAATGGGAACAAGCAGGAAAAGGGTGAGTTACAGAAAGCTATCTGTGTTTTTAACCCCTGTATGAGCTGGTGTTAATGTAGGGCTGGCAAAACCTGAAACCTTGCTGGACATGAACTGGCTTCCCACGGACCCATTTGGATGCCTGCACTGCACTCCCCAGCACACTGGTTCCAGCAACACGGTGTGGAGGCACCCAAAGCTGGCTCTGGAAGCTGTACAGAAGTATTTTTGCAGAGCTTAAGCTAATAAGCTCTGCCAGACCTGGCCTAGCCTGCAAAGAGCCAGTATGGATGTCTGCATTTGTGGCACTGTTTATCAGCAAACTGGATAATCTGCCAGGCCTAATGGAGAGCTGACTATACACTGAATGTTTGTTTGCAAGGAAAATTACGTGTTAGGGTTTTGACTCTAAAGCATCAGTGGATTAAAGTCAGACAGCTGACAAGATTTCAGCTCCTATCTGTCTGCTGGCCTTCTTCTCAGGGGTTGCTGCCCCTGTGATGGGGTGGCTCAAAAGCTCACAAAGCAGCTTCTAAGTAGTTTATAACATGTTGTGGTAGGGTTTTTTTCTGGAATGATAGAGGTGATAAACAGTATTTGTGGTAGAAGTTGCAATAATCCAGGAGACTGATTCAGACACCTTGTACCCTTTCCATTCTGTTTTCTGCTGGTACGTCAGGTTTTTCAATTGAGTTGCTGGAGAGGGAAATTTTGTCCTGCTTCTGGCTGCATTCACTCCATAAATGCTTAACTGTAGCTGCAGAGAGGATGATGAACATCCTCTTACATCCACCCCATACTTTGCCTGTTTCAGAGCTGTCCGGATGAATGCATCACAGGCTTCATATTTGTGATGTCATGTGAGCTTCAGGAGGAAGAACCATGAAAATACAACACACATGCAGAGCTTTGGAGTTGCAACCCAGACATAACAAAGACCTAATAGTTGCAAGGATAAGAGAAGAAACTAGGAAGACCAGCTTCAAATATTCCATCTTGGATGTTTTAAAGTAATAGACACAACTAAGAGCAAGTGCATATTTTCATTTATATGTGGTTGTGTAAGCATCCTAGAAAAAGTAACATTTAAATTCAGTAAAGAAAGAAACATGCTGAAATTATAATATATACTGAAGTTCCCTATTGGTGTGATATGGCAGTCAGGAAAGATCAGATATTTAAATGTAGGAGAAGCAATTAGCTGGCAACAAGTAGAAAAGTTAATGAATTATAATTTTATTCTATTTAAAGATATGTATTTATATGTCTATGCATGTATATGGAGTTAGTTTTCCACAGCAAAAGGAGCAAACCCAAGCCTAAAAGTCTGCCACGTTGGTTCTCAGGCCCTTTGTGCTTTTAAAAAGCAGGTGGAATAATTTTTGCACAGTCCTTGCTGGGTGATGCCTCTCAGTTTGTGACTGCCAGTCATGGCAAAAGATTAGGTATGAATTTTTATGGAAGAAGTGCCTGTGCTACAATCCGTCTCCACACCATCTCAATGCAAGGTTTTGCACCTATTTTTCAGTGGAAATGAATTTTAAGCTGTAGTGTCTTGTTTGGTTTTTTTTACTGAAGGGAATACAGATTTTTCCCCTGGCTTTAAGGTGGCAAGTACTGGTGCTTCCAGTAGGGTCCCAGATAATACTGCAGTCTGTTTGTCCTCTCCAGGCTTCCTGAACTAAGTGGGAATCCTTGCATCTCTTTTGCATGCTGTTAAAGTCATGGTGCCTTTCCACCCCTGTGTGCCTTATACGACACAATTAACTTTGTATTTTCGTCTGTGAAAGATCTAATTCTAGGTATCTATTTCCTATTTCCCTTTTTAATAACACAACCTGGGAAAGAAGACATGAGAATGTAAATTGCCTTGGGAAATGTTTTAGTATATGTGTTATCCATATCATGTGACTGAATTTTTTGTCGATTTGCAGCTTTCACACTTACATGAAATTTTAAGATTAAGGAGCTGATTCTAGCGAATACCAGTGCCCTTCAGGAGTACTCTGATGACCACCCATGTTACAGTCTCTTCACAATGAGAAAAGTTTAAGTAGTCCTATAATAAACAAAAAAGTGCCTAAAATGTTTGTGTAATTGAAGAAGAGACACAGTGTTGGTTTGGTAGCTACATTTTCTTCAAGGGTGTGTATTCTTCAAAGGATATATAAAAACCCATCAATAACTGGTAGGCAGCAGAGTTCATGTTATTTGGCTTAAACTATTGTGCCAAACCTGGTGTGTATTTATTGAGCTATCACAGATACAGTTTTCATACTACTTGCTTTAATTCCAGCTGTTGAATTATGCATACTCCTCCAATGCTGAAGTACTCACCAGGCGCAAGCTCCCACTGTACCCTGCTGTGTACAAACCTGAAGCAGTTCCATGTGTTTTTCCCAAAAGTACTTTGGGCTGTCCAGTGGGTAGTGTTTCTTGGAATTAATGGTTGGGATGCTGGACCTCAAACATTTCCCTCTGGAAGATACTAGTTTTCATGTTAATGAGCTTGTTAAGGCGCTTATGACCAAAATACTAGGGAAGATGATCTCCATTGGAAAAACTATATTAATAATTATATTATATGCTATGTAAATATTTTCAGGACATAGAAGAACCATCTCTAAAAAAAACACCTTAATTAATTAGGAATATCACATTCTCAATAAAATTACACAAAGAGGTAGGAAGTATTGGAATTAATAGAGCAGGATTTAATATATTTTTCTCCATTATGACAGCCACAGCAAAAGTCTGTTACTTAAAACTCTTTTCCATAGCAGTCTGGGCTCATCCACACTGCAGAAAGATCCTCTTAGAAGGTACCCTAAGGGACCACCTTAAGCTTCTATACAGAAATTAACTTTGTCTTGGTCTTAGGCCAACCCCAAGGACAGTCTCTCTGGCATTTAACACGGATAGGAGCTTCTTTGGACTCCATGACTCCCTGCCTGATCAGTAACATAGATAAAGTCTTTTACAGGATCTGAGCATTTATAAAGTGCTTCTGTGGCCCAAATATGCTTTTAATGCAACAGTTAAACAAGACTTATCAATGGAGAAAATAACCACTGGATTCAGTGAAGACTGTTTCAGTCTCCTGAGGTATATGTATATAGGGATATGTTCAACCTTATTGCTATGAAGTGAAATAGTCGGTGCATTATTTGTCTGAAGCAATCTATCATTACCCTGATGTTGTTCTGCAGAATCTTGGCTTCAAGGCTAAATATGAGGACAGCTGTGCAAGTTGTGTTCAGCCTCAACACTGAATTTGTCACTTAATAAGTGAAACAGTTTATCATGTCTGCACATGGATTTTTCTGTTATTTTCCTGCAAAAATTCACAAACGGGGATCATTTCATAATGATATGATAAGAAAGTCTCCGTCACCCAGTGCACTTTTAGATTTTCAAAAGGCGTGGGTTTTGATCAAAGGGAGGACCATGAGTTCTGCACAGAAATGAAGTGTATAAAATGAGGAGAATCCATGTCAGATATGGAGCAAACAGAAACTAGAAAGTCTCCACCAGCTAATTACGGTTTGTTTTTAAATAAGAGCCTTGACCTATTTTGATTAATCCTCTAGTGTTTTTTCTTGAGGTCCAAAAGTTCAAATACCAAACTGCCCCCCAAAATGTCATTCTGGATTTCTGGGTATACTAGAGATGAACTCAAATTTTAGAGCCATAAGGCTGAAGATGAGAAGTTTAAAACCAGTAAGAAAAATATTTCCCAGTCCCACCTGTACTTAATTTTACTGCACTATGGAACAGAAATATGGGGGAAAAATCCATATCTACGTTCACCATGTCAGGTGGAAATTTGGTACTATAGACACAGCCATTTGATTATTCACAAAAGCAAAATTCACACTTAGGAAAATATGAAGAACTCACTGTGAGATATGAATGAACAATATAGAGAAACATTACTTCCTTTTTTCTTTTAGGAATTATTTCTATTACTACTATTTAAAATCTATTCTAGATAATCGTTAATGAAGAAAACTTGAAATAAGAAAAGAATAATGACAAACTGTAGTTCTGTTGCTACACAATACAAACTAAAATCTGTGTTTGAAATAGTTTATCCATATATTTATTCAAATATATGAAAATTTATGCAAATTTCCACCCCATTGTTTTGTGCTTAGGTATACTACAAGGGATGTTTCAGGGTATGCAGCTTCCCTAGCTAACAACTCTCACTGTCTTCTATTGTAATAAGATTCAAACAACAACTGATCTTGAATATTAAAACTGAAGAAAGCAAGCAAAGGTGAAGTAATATTATCCGGGATCTTAAAAGAAAATGGAAGAGCTACCCATTCTTACAGGTGCTTTATATAACAAAATATCTTTAGCTCATTTTTTAGCTTCTTGTGTCCATGCAGTTAGGCATTTAATTACCTGTTTACCAGTTTGCATCTTAGACATTCAGCACTCAATAAATTCGTGATTGCATTCAGATGAAATTCAAGAGAATTATCACCACTCTAAATAATACTTACATTTATTGCAAATCTTAAATGACCCTTTAAAAAATTGTAAGCTTCTAAAGTACATCCTTTCTTCTAAAAGACACAATAAATCACTTAAACACCCCTCCCGTTCTACTGAAGAGGCATCTGATTAACAGTCTTTTTCTAATAGAGGTAAGAACCTGGGAGGGTCAGAAATGAAATCTAAATGTCTCTTTTCACAGCTATTCAGGAAAGAATCGGTGTAGTAGTTTGATCTGTATCTGCACTTGGATTGAGCAATTGTGTTCAGGCAGAGAATTGCCTGGCATTATCTTATGACTCACTTGACAGAGCTTACCCCTACTTTTCATTACCTGAGAAGAGATCATTACAAAACATACAAGTAGTATAATTTTATAGCAATCTATTTTGAACTAGCAAATTAAATGGCAAAAAGAGAGGAAATGGAATGCAGGAACCATAACTCTATGAATTGTGTTTTAAAGAAATAAGAGTTTAGCTAAAGTGTGGAAGAAACTGGGTTAGGGACCAGGAGTCTTTTCACTATCTTGTGACATGGTAGATCTAACTGCACAAACCTGATCCATGCTGGAGAACTCTCTCACTGAAAAAGGGTCAGTATATATGGGTGTCACCAGTGAAAAACATCTTCAATTGTGAAGGGCAATATGTGCCAGATAACTGGGTGTATGTGTGTATGTTCCAGCAAAAGTCCAAAATTTTCATTTTGAGGTTTCAAACTGAAGCCTACTGATTGCTAACTGCAACTAATACAAGTTGTCTCTGAATTTTCCTACAGTTTGGACTGAAGAGCAGTGAAATGTCTTGAGCCTCTGGCTACCAAAGAGACATATGCCACACCAACAACTAGAATAATGATCATGTTTCTGCATGTAAACTAGATAGGGAGAACCCTGGGCTTGGGATGACCATAAAAAAAGGAAGTTAAAACACTAGGGTGTCCAAAGAGAAAAAGCGGTTTTGGAGAGAAGAAAGAGAACCAGGAAAGAAGATGGGGAGAATCCTGAATGGGGAAATGATAGTCGGAGAGATGCACAGAGATAGAAACTAGGAGATGCTCAGGGACTTTCACCAGTGATAGTCCAGAAGGGTCACTGTGAGCAGCAGGAACCCACAGAACTTCCTGCCCAAGTTTCCCAGAACAAGAGTAACTTCTCTACCAGGGTGGAAATTAAGGGCTAGAAAGAGTGGAGTTGGAGATCAAGGGAATGTAAAATAACCAAGCAGGCCAGGGGCTCAAACCTTTCTGGTTATTACACAAGCCCAGTATACAGGTCCACTACTAGTTACTGTTCATTCTATTTCTCCTCTGGCAGTGGAAGAAGGTCAAGGTGACAAGCAGAAAGGCTTGAAAGCCAGGCTTGGGGATTTGCAAGACTGCATTTTTATTAAAATCTGTGAGGAATGGCAAAACCAACTAGAATCACTGTCCTCTAAATTCACAGCTGAAGTAAATCCTCAGTAACATTTCTTGAGAGAGGAATTAGAGGGAGAAGAATTTTCCAGCCAGTTTTCTCATGCATTTGGTTTGGAGAGCCAACATTAATGAAGAGTAGGGCGATACCTAAAAGCAGGATCTCTCCATTCTCCCAGCTTTCCTGTGGGACCATCTCACCTCGTGGCCCCTTTGCCTCCTACAGATAAAGGTCAATATACCTGCAAGTCCCAGAAGTGAAATACAGCCGATTTTATGGGATACTCCTGAGACTTGTTAAGTAGTCAAGCTGGTTCAAGCATCTACAAGATCTAGATAAAAACTATAATTAATAGAGGAATAGTAACAGAAGATGCTGCAGAGACAGCCTTGAGCCTAAGGTTTTATTACAGAGACACTCAAATTGACTTACCATCAGGACAGTCAAAGCTGCTTATAAGCAACTTATCCACAAGGTTTCAGGCACTTTTCTAGCACATGGATGCAGAAGGTATTTTTACAGATAAGATAGTCTTTAAGCAGAAATGCAAGATGCCTTAAAATGCTTTAAAGACCACAAGGCATTTTTTGGCACTTTGGCAGCTCTTAACTCAATTCTGAATGCCTTTGAATGAAATACAGTCTCTTTGAAAGGTGCATCAACCTTCCCAACAGGTTCTCTGTTCCATAGAAAGCCTTTCTTGCTTCATTCCCATGACCTGCCTGTCTGCTCCTGTCTCTGCCAGCATCCTCCCTGCTGGAGCCGCAGACTGCCAGCTCCTTGCTGCAGCTGTAACAGGAGGATTGCTCCAAGGGCAGGAGTCAGCTCCCAAGCTTCTCGAAATATCTCACCTGCTGTGGTCATTTCTCATGAGGGAAGACAGCCTGCAAGCCAGGAGCACAGAGTGCAGCAAGCACTGTCCTGTCTGCCATACCCCCGCTGAATTGGAACAGAAAGAATTCTACCACAGGGACCAGAATGTGGAAATTCTATATCTTTCATTGTGGGATCTTATATATATACCTGTTTTACTTCTGTGTCCTCTTTCCCCATGCTTTCTCTTTCATGGATCCACACAGCTATAGTGGGAGGGTTTCAACCATTCCCCAAGTCTCATGTACAGTCTGGTGCCCTCCTCCTGCAGATTTGGGAAGGTGAATTTAAATTAAGTGAAATGAATAGTATGGCCAGGTATGACCACAGCTGTCTCCTCTGTTTAAATTCATGCTGTAGTCCTTCTCAGAAGTTGTCACATGTTTTTTTCTGGAGCCCGGGGAGGAATGAGAAGAAAATGAACCTGTTTGGAGAGGGAGAGTGGCAGAGGCAGCAAAGAGGCCCAGCAGGGATCCAGGAACCGCAAGGAAGGTTGTGCAAGGGTAAACGACTTTGCAGAGAGAGCCAGAAGCAAAGGCACTGTGGGCCGGGGGAAGAATTGTGCAGAAATCTTCCTACTTTTGTTCTGTTTATACTTTGTCAGTTGGAGAGATTTGTCATTAAAGATAGTGATCCTACCATTGTTCTAAGAAAAAATTGCTTTAAAGAGGTCATTATAAGAAGCCTAAGCAGATCTATCACAAACATCTGGCCTGCTCAGGGTCTCAATGCACTTAATGCCTACATGGGTGCTGCAAGCACAAGGTACTGACCACAAGATTTAAGGTGACTGCAATTGCTGCTTGTTGTCACGGTTTAACCCCAGCCAGTAACTGAGCACTGGCTCACTCTGCCACTTCCCTCCACCTTCACCCTGTAGGATGGGGAGAATAATAATAATAATAATAATAATAATAATAATAATAATAAAGTAACACATGTAAGTTTAGAACTGTTTAATACAGGAAGTAAATTTAAAAAGTAACTATAATGGTAATGATGATAATACTACTACTAATAATACAATGAAAGAGAGCAATAGAGAGACAGAGAAAAAATAAAATCCAGGAGAAACAAGTGATGCACCGTACAATTTCTTACCACTTCAGACACAAGTGCCTAGGTGCCCAGTCTGTCCACCAAGAGCAATTGGTGGCTCCTAGCAAACTCTCCCCAATGAATATACTGAACATGACATTCTTTATGAAGGAGTATGCCTTCCTGGCCATGTTTCCTCCCAGTTTTTGTGCACCTCCTCACTGGCAGATCATGAGACACTGAAATGTACTGTTAGCTGTGAGCAATAGCTACTCACACTTGGGGCACTTCTAATTGATCTGTGTTCTTACAATTGGAGATGCTAAAGATAACCAAGCAGATAGTTGGGAGGCTCTTGTTCATCTTAGCTAATGATACCAATAGCATTCTTTTCAGTTCTTTTCATCTGCTTCGTCTATTCTTTCTTATTAAAGCAAATTAGAAATTTTTCTAACTGCAATGTATTATCTCTGATATAATTACCAGTAAGTCATGAATACCAGTCATATGACTGCTAATGAAAAGCTGTTCTGTTTCTTAAATTAGCTATCTTAATATTTTCTGCAGTAAATTTTCTTCTTTATTTTTCTAAATTAAGTTTAGAAAAGTGCAATAGAGCAGTAATGGGACAGGGGTGCTATAAAAAATCATAGTGAATGGAGTAATTGTAGCACTTACAACAGATGAGATGTTTGCAATTAATTTTACAGTTACTGCTCAAGACACTATTTTGGGAAATAAAATATTTTACTAACTTAAATTAATACTGTTTGTAGACATTTCATGTTGGAAAACATTGGGTAAAAATTTATTTTTCTGTTCTCCGTAGATAACTAAAAGATGCATGTTACTGCCACCTCATTAAACTAGTATCAGCTCTGTGATTTCACCTCCAATATTTTCCTAAACCCTTGTTTATATTTTTAATAAAGTTTAAGGTTTAGGTAAGGGAATAAAATTATAACTAATACAAAATTTAATCTCTAAAACAGTACCAAAATACAAAAACTGTTTAGGATTTTAGGTTGTTACGTGCCTGTAATAAACCAAAGAAATTGTATGATGCAGCCACTGAGAATGGAAGTTATTTTCTGGAGTGGTGCTTCTGTTAAATTTTAAAATTGTCTCATCTTACGGGCAGACAAAAAGCCAACATGCACATGGACATGGTTATACCACAAAGACTGAAGTGGGGAGGTTCACATAGTGCTAAGATCTAGAGACTGAATGAGATGAGGTGTCTCCTCCACATGACATGTCATCCCTTGCCTGCAAACAGAGCCATTGCACAAAGGTGAATATTTCCCATCATTTGTAGGCCCAGCCAGGCTCCTACAGTCCCCAGGCTGGCTGCAGAGAAGCAGCAGCAGCTATTTGTCTTATCCATTCTGGGACTGTATGTGTGAGAGACTCCCAGTTTTATGAAAAAACAATGACTGGAACAGTCCAAATAATGTTATGTGATAGAATGAACATCCAAAATGTTTCCTAGGGTTTTATATTATTCTTAAAATGATAATTTATGAAGGAAACACGTCATACTGTGACTTTACCAGGTATGTTTTTAAATCTTGTCCCTTCCTACCAAAAGTTAGCAGCACTGAAAGCCAAGGTTCACTGTATAGTGTTATGAAGACTGCAGCCTCATTAAGATGAAAGTTCCAAAGAGTGGAACTAGTTGAGGCTATTGCCTAAAGCAATCCCATCAGGTCTCCTGCTGAAGGTATATATTCTACTGAAGAAAAACCACTATATGTGCTTTCTGCTTTGTGGCAATGCTTTTCATTTTCATCTAGCTGCATTTGTTCTTGTGCTTTTATTCCAAGCAAACAAAAATGAATTCTTAGCAATCTGGGAATATATTTCCTAATGCCCTGTAGCAAATACACTTTTTTCAGGCTACTGGAGAGGGAAAAGGAACCCTTTATGTAGTAAGCAAAGACATCTAAAAATGAAAAAGTGCAAGGGATGTTTTCTGACCAGGAGTAATTACACTGAATAGAAGTATTTTCTATTCACAGTGCAGGTAAGCTTAACTCCCCTCTTCTTCAGGTTTGATCTAAAACAGGAGCTGCAGTGTGTGATCTCCATGGAACTGAAGTGCAAGAAGGTCAACATGGACCTGGCCTTAAGAAGAAGAAATAAGCTTTTGAAACTTGTTTACTTACCCGCTCTCTGTATGGGACAAATATATAGTTTTAATGGCTCCATGTGGAAATGTGAGATAACAAAATATACAGTGCAGCTGTAGAAGCATCAAGTAAATCTTCATCAAAATATTGTAGGTTGTAGCACTACCATAAACCCCGCAGGCCCAATCATTAGTGTGAAAGCCTGCATTAACAATAATGGAGTTTTATTGGCCTAAGAATGTGGCGTACACAACTGGCATGGGATGATTTTTGTTGTTCTACTTCATGGTCTAATGCACTGAATATGAAACACAAGCTTCAGTGGGGCTGGGAGGCAGAAATGGGGAATGCACTGCCTTGATTTGTGTTACCCAAGTTAATGCTCCTCTCCAGCCACATCACTCTGACTGGCATGTCAAGTGTGACTGTAGCCTGACCCCTATCCCCAGCAAAGGATTTGCAACACTTCATGATAGGCACTTTGACCCCTTTTCCAGTGCTCAGGTTAGGCTGCCTATAGGTAGGTCCACGTCCTCATTTTGTACCTCAAATCAGCTACACTGTGCTATTTTTGTGGGAGCTTTGCCTTTGAGGAGCAATTCAGAGTGCCCTCAGTTACCTTTATTTTTAGATAAGAGAACAGAATCCCTGTTTCTCATATTGCAGTTCAGTGGCTGGAACACCTGCCCAGGAGGTGGAAAACTCCTTTGCAGTCTGGTGCCATTGAGCTGAAATGTCTGCAACCCACTTCCTTGCCCTATCCACAGCAGCCTGCAGCACAGGCAGACAAGCTGAGTGCTTTCCTCCATGCCTCTCACTGTGACTGTGTCACTGCAAAAAATCAAGAGTCACAGGAACTCAGAAAACTGTAGCAAAAAAGAGAAGAGGGCTTTGAGGCTTGGCAGTAAGCCCACCAGTAAGAATAAGAATGAGTAGCAATGGCTCTTCCATTCCACCATATTCATAACCTTCAGATAATAAAGCATATGAATCAGTCCCATGGACTTCAGAAAATGAAACAACCTGTTGGAAGCTTGGTCAAAATCTACTTTACCTACTAGGAGATAAGAATTGCTGACTTCACTTCCATTAGGTGGCTTTTGGACACGCTGTTTTATCAGTGTTCTACACTGCTGGGGGAAACTGTAAGCTACTGTAAACTAGACTCATTTAATGTTAAAAAAACATTGTTTGCTTAAAGGTGGTTAAAGGCTTTTCTACTTTATAAATAAAGAAACTCTTAAAACCATCTAGACCTCATCTGTTGTTACTTTATTTTTGTACACTTGAATGTGATTAAGTAATAGCACAGCCAGAGAGGACAATTGTAGTTTCTTGCTATGAGAAATTCCATAATCTCTGAAAATGAAGTTATTTAACAATAGGCAATGTTGATCTGCCTGTGTGTCAGGTGTATGCACACAAATGTGTACCACTGTAGGTACAATTTATAGTGTTTGAAACAAACAAATCTATTTTACCCTGTAAATTTCTAGTACATGATAAATATATACCACTCTTGTATTACCATAAGGCTGTTTTCACAAAGTCTGGGCAGTAAAGGGATTCATATAGAGAAAGATCATGTTGCAATTATCAAGGCTTTCCATTCCTTGCACTGATGTTTTTCATTTTTATTTTTATGTTCATTTTTATTGAAGGTTTATATTGCAATTTTCATTTCTGTAATGACAGTGTCTCTAAATAAGCAGGAAATAAAATGTGATGAAACACCAGTCAGTCATCTTCTGGTAATTTCTTTGAAGACTAGAGAACCTAACCTACATTATTTAGGTGCAAGGTAAGATGCAGTGAAATGTAACTGCTTTCCAAGATGCTGGACGTAACTGTGATGGTTGTGCTGCTGAGAATCTTTGTATGGTTCTGTATGTGCTCAGACAGATGTTAATTTCTCCATTTATCACTTGAACTGGACACAAGCACATGTGGGCTACTTTTGCTCATTCATATAAATCCAGCAAAACTTCACTGGCAAGTGTTCTGAAATAATTTAGATTGGAGTTCTACTTTATGAAGTCCTGTGATTTTCAGAGTTTATGAGAGGAACAGCATTGTGTCTGGCCTATTGCATGTGTCTGCACTGTTCCATCTTCATGTATCTCCTCTGTCCTCTTATCTCCCTGACAGTGGCTTTTTAAAGGCTTTCACCCTAGTTCTGTTTTGAGGTGAAGTTTCTGAAGCTATATAAAGACACATTCATAACTGAGAAGTTTTGATTCTGGTTTGTAGATTGTTTGCTCATAATTCTGGCTGAAGCAGAATCATTTCTTCTCTTTCATGGATGGCACATATATTCAAATATTTTTATTTTGTATCTAGTTCATTTTCACTGAAAGGAACAGTTACATCTACAGGATAACAAGTAAAAAAAAAATCTAGTAAAAACACTTTTAATTACATCCCTGTGTTTTTTTCTCCAACCTGATAAATGTTAAATGTTTTGAGCAAAAATTTGTAATTACAATGCACTTTCAATTCACGGTTGAGTTGCATTTGTACATGAAACCTCCAGTAGCAGAGTTGTCAATATGCTCTGGTTTTCAGCTCGAGTATGTGATTTAGGGTTTTTGTGTTTCTGGAGCTCCCAGTGTACTGCATATTCTGTTCTTCGTCACTGATTCATATCATGATTGTTGTTGGCCATGAACTCTGGAGATATGCTCTGACAACCTTACCATTGATTATACTATATGCATCAGATTCTACTGAGTCAAGCAACACTTGAATCAAGTGTTCTTCTCAAAAGGAGAAAAAATAATGGAAAAGTTGAAAATTACTATCAACCAGGTATTCTGGAAATTTATTTCAAATATCAGCTTTGAATGGTGGTTTTGTTTGGATGCAAATAAACATTTATGAAATTTTTATTACAGTTTGGAAAAAATCCAAGGTTCTATTTTGCATTATTATGTACTTATACTAGTTATTGTGGTGTTAGAACTGTGGCACACACATTATTCTCGTCTTTCTGGAAAATCACATTTTTCTGAGGTAGCAGTACAGGACTGCCTCTGGGTCCTAGTGGCCTCTTGATTTTCTGTAGGAACATGAGGAACTTAGTGGGCTCAGTCTAGAGAAACCACAGGTGGGCCATCTACACTATGATATTACAATACTGTAGCTTACATCAGTATGGAAGGGAAGACCATCCAATTCCTTCTGACCTCATAACTAGTGTAACACTATGGTTTAATTTTTTTCATGAAAAACATACAATAAACTCAAAATTATACCAAGTCATTTATAGGACATATGAAGCATTTGTAAGTCCAAAACGACTGAGAAGCTGTAGCTGCTTTTGTAAGCAGGGATGGAGTCAGATATACTAAATGTGGAATTAATGCATGCTAATTGGTCAGGCATTGGAAGAAGCTGCCCAGAGAAGCACTACCCCTGGAAGTGTTCAAAAGCTGTATGGATGTGTCACCTGGGGACATAGTTCTGTGGTGAACATGGTGGTGCTGGATTAATGATTGTACTTAGAGGTCTTTTCCAACCTAAATGATCCTCTGACTTCAATTCTATGATAAATGCCTATCAGGTACCCAGGATGCACAGCTGAACTTTGTTGTCTTTGGGATTGAGCTGGGAGAGCACCCAAGGGGAGACATGAGGGAGGAGGACAGGAGGCAGGAGCTGGTGTCAGCACAGTAGAAGAATGGTGCCTGTTGGACAATCTCAGCAGAGAGGTGGAAAAAAGGGATGTCTGGAGGCTGCTCTGAAAAGCCATTTGGGAATCCTGCATGAATTTAGAAGATGGTTTTGTTGAATGTGATTGCACAGCCTATATTCCTGCATAAAACTGACCATTTTAAATTTTTTTTTTCTTAAACTATGGAAAATTCCACATATACAGGGGAATCCACATACCTGAGCCTTCAGCAGTAGCCATGCTGCCATCTGAGACACTGTTCTGTTAGCAGAATCAGTGCAGCCTGGGATATTTCACTTCAAAGAGGAATGATTTTTGACCACTGCAAAAGAACATCCCAAAACTTTGTTGTCATCACAATGGTTTTTCTGAATCCATACCTGCAGTAGAAATGAAATGCATCCCTTTTTAAAATATGCCCTCATGCTGACTACGTGAACAGCAACCACATGCTTGAGATCTTCAGCAAATATACAAGTTATGTAGCTGTGTGCAATTGTCACAGTGCCCGAGGATCTTCCACACACTATCAATGGCCAGTGACATCCCACACAGGGGCTCTGGCACTTCTTGGGGCCAGTCGTGATGTTACAGCTCTTGACCTGAACAGAAACACGTAATGTGTGCTGTCCTCCTTGTAACATCCTAAACGAGAAATGAAACTTCTGGCTGTTTTTACACCAGCGGTGGGTTGAGACCTGCTCTCTGAAAGTAAAATATGATGTAGGCACTGCACTATTGACAACATACCTTTTCTCAAGGACTACAGCCTTTTGCTAGGCAACCATGAAAATGTTCTCAAATGCTCTGTTGCTGGAGTTAACTCTATATTTTCTTTAAAGCAAGCATTTAGGCAATTTCTGTTCTGGTTGAGTCAGCCCCCTCCAGAGTTACATATCCCTACCAAGAGGGATGCACAACATGCAAAGTTCACTGATACAGATCTCTTGAGGCCTTTGGTTTGGCTTTTGGGTTGAGAAAGGAAGTTCAGAAGGCACAATGTTAGAAACAAAGTTAGCTTTGCTTTTGCCTCTAGAGAATATGATCACAGCAGATACAAACACAACTGAATGTGCACTAAACCAACTGAAACCTGCTCCATGCCTATTCCTTTAAAACAGAAATGTGAGTACTGTGCTGAAGAAGTCCCACAGGACATTCTTCCCTGTAGCAAGCAGCATCTTCAACCTCCTATTGATTCCTTACCAAGGGATATGCGTACATATGCAGACTCCAGCAAAAAAGGAAAGGATAGATTTCCTCTTAAAGATACAGAGTGGTTACAGACTAGTACAATGATTTCAAGTGATGTGTGTCTTTTATTTCTGTGAGATGTCCTTGATACTGTGTTGAGGTTACTTGTTGGTTTCAACTAGAGAAGCAGGCCAGAAAAATTTGTGCATGTAGTCTTGTGTTAGTAGCAAGATTTGTTCATTACTACACATTATTACACTTCTTTAGAAGGTCAATAAATCTCGGGTAATGTTGCAATGTCTTCAGGCAGAGCCTCAGAAGTCCTAAAGAGATCTGATAAAATGTAGAATATTTTGTAATATATTTCATCTGAAAAGGAGTTTTTGAGACACTGGTACTAAATGTGCACATACACATATATGTGTGTGAGTAAATACGTACCTCCATATGTAGTACATATTGATGAAGAGTGTTCTATGCTAGTTTACTAAAAGCCAGACGATGCAATTACTTTAGTGGAGTCAAATAGCCTCTCTGAGAATACAAAAATCTTTCAGAGGCAAAGAGGGATGTACATAGTGTTCTGAGGTCTGCTGATATGTCAAGTGCTGTTTCCCATCATCCTCATGCTCCTTGAGTTGTGCTGTACACAGTATGGAATATCCATACAACAAAATGTTAGTTGCCTTGATATCCTTTACTTCCTGAAGACTGAACCAGCTTTTTCACTGATTCCGAGACACAGCACTTCAGGGCACATAACAGAACTGAACTCGGGCCCAAAACTTCTTGAGGCAAGGAGTCCTGATACAGGCACAGAGCTCCTGGCCTTTGTAGTTCCTCACACATCCCAAGGAAACACAGATGTACAGGCAGAGTCTGTATGCAGATCTATGTCCAGCTTTGGATGCAAACAAGGTATATTTCGGGATCAGGACAACACAATGTACAGTAGATTGCAACTCCAGTGCACCCTACAGTATGTGACAATGTAGATACTATACAGGAGGGAGGTAACTCTAGGGACACTCATGATTCAGGCCATCACAACAGGAGTCAGTTCCTAGCCTTAGTGCACTTAGTATTCACCAAAAGTATATTTTAATTATATAAGAACCTACATTCCTAACCTAGGCATACGCATTTAGACAACCAACTTTTCCTCTCCACCCAGTGAAGAAGGAAAGCAGAACCTGGTTAAAAAGCACAGTAGGATGAGGTCAGTGTTAGCAGCATTAGAACTGAAAAATTTCAAGCATTTGTCTTGTTGGCATTTATATCGAAGTTTGTTTGCTATTTGCATTTCTTTGTATTTCACTATGAGTCTAGGATTAAAATGCACACTGAAACGCAGCTGAATCCATAAAGCATCCACTATAAAAATTCATGCTCAGTCAGAAACTTTGCAAAATTTTAATGAAGCCATAACTAAATTCAAAGTTGAGTTAGCTGCGCTTTGTTACTTTGTAATGAAAGTTCTGTGCAGCCGTGCTCAAATGGAGAGGACTGCTGCTGCTCCTGTGATTAGTAAACATGGGAGACACGCTGAGCCAATGTCTCCCTGCGGCATTCTCACTGAAGTCAAAGTCACCCTCGAGATGAATTTGACCTGTTGAACTCTGTGTTTTTAGAACTAATAGCATAATTTCTTCAACATACAGCTACAAGGAAAAAGACTTGAAGGCTGAGTTGTATGCATTCAGTTTAACAGTGTAGAGAAAAGGTACAGAAGACAAATCTGCCACAAAATTCTGATTTTTTGAAACGTTGGCTGAACCCCCCCTCACACACACATTTCCTGCTTAATCTGAGGAAGAATCAAAAGACAGGACAATGAAGCCAGTGTTTATATAGAACTGCAGCTTGCCCATGAAAACTTCCATGAATCCCACAATGATTTTTCAGTAACTTTTTTGTTGTTGTTGCAAGGCCATCAAATCAAATGTTTTTGAGGTTGTGAACCATTTTTTACAGGAAATTATTTATTCTTTGTTTTGATGACAAAAAAAATGCGTTTGTGTTTTTAAATTGGTTTAAGTTGGAGAACTTACTCCTCTCTCAACCTTAGTTTTTCAGTTTAACAGCTAAACCAAAATAATTAGTAATTTATATAAGAGATTGGTCATACACGACTGGGTTTTTGGCTTTTTCAATGCAAATGATCATATTTTCAACATTCCACTTTGAACTACTATAATTCAGATGTTTTAGTTGATATGTTATCAGTAATTTTCCTGTGGGTCTTCTCTGACAGCAGAACCACAGCATTTTTGGCCCTAACAGCTGCAGGCCTTTAAATACACGTACAGCAAAGGAACTTGGAGGCTATTTCTTTTAGTAAAGCGTCACTAAATCCAGAATCCAAATGGAACGTGCATTTGGAATATCTGGCAGCAATGAAAGTCAGTTTTTTTTGTTAATGTTATCACTTAAATACAACTATTGCCTTGGTAAAAAGAATTATTTCTTTTAAAAAATTTAATCAAAGAAACCCCAAAACAAACAAAAAATGTGGTAAAGCCTCAAAGAAGACCCAGAAAGATGACATTTCTATATTTTTTAGATATTGATCTCTCATATCAAGGTGACATAAAATGTCATGCACCTAAAATTTCTAGTTTTCATCCTTTGAGTAAAATTGGCCTGTTTTTTCAGTGGTGTTAACAACATAAGTAGTCACAGAAAACAAGTTGCTTTCTTGAAGTGTCAGTCATGAGACAGTAAAGCCTGTGGGGTCTCAGGTTGGGTTTATTCACCCAAGATTGTGGTTGGATAGGGACAGGTGCTCGGAAGATCTCGGTTGTAATGGGAAGAGCAGAGAACACTCCAACCCCCCAAAGATAAGCTATCACCACAAGAATGTAGCCTACTAACATGTGCCAGTACTTTTCCATTCTCCCTACTAAACTCAGGAAGTGTGGCAAGACCCCTCTGACGTAGTGAAGAACCCCAGAGTATTTAAACTGCATGTTTGAGATAATAAACGCTTGTAACCGTCCACCAAACTGGCGTAAGCGTGTTACTAAGCCCGGCGACACAGGAGCATGTGTAGCCCGGCGACACAGGAGCATGTGTACACCGTGCTGTCGTTCCTAAAGACCAGGCCGCCGCCGTTGCAGAAAAGAAACAGCAACACAAGATTAAGGTGGTTAAGAGTTTTTTGCTGCTGAAAGCCCTGAGCCAGGTCACAAGAAAGAAGTGGAGTCTTCAAGGTTTTGTTTTCTTGATTTCTCGTGTTATTATTTCCTATCTCACCATGTTCTCTGTGCCCAGCCGAGATCTGAACAGCAGCTAGGCCACGAGATGACACGTCACAGTAGAATGTCGCAGCCTCTTTATACAGAAAATTACATATCACCTATACTATCACCTATCACCTATCGCCTATACTAAAGGGGTCAACTCTATTCTGACCTAATCTGCTTAAACTACTTTGTGCCACTGTCACCAGAAGATGCAGGCCAGGGGAGAAGAAGGAAGAACTAAGGGCACCACTCTAAATCCTCCATCTTGTTCCCACATACCTACATTCTAAAAACTCAAAACTTCATAATTTTTCATTCTATACTAAGCTAAACTACTGTTTTCACATCCTTGTGAATGTTGGAACATCTCAATGTTGTTGGGCTGAAATCAAAGGCAGTGTCCTCCTGGGCTCTGTGCCAGGGTCTATTACCCCCCTGTACAGCTCCAAGACCCCTCTGTACAGATGCAAGACCCTCTTGCTCGAGTCCCAAACCTCTCTGCCAAGGTCTGTGGACTCTCAGGGCACCCAGAAGAATGCCCTGGACTCCAACAGTGGAGACTGGAAATAGTATACAAAGCTGTCTCTTTTTGGGCTCATAATATGTTGCATGGATTCATCAGAATTATTTATGCACAACCTTCCATGAATACAGGAGTAGGAGAAAAGTAGAAATGTTAGTGCTGAGTAAGAAAACCTGCCCAGCCTAAGGGAAACCTTCAGGACAAAGAAGATAAACCTGCTCAGTAAATACTTGTATCTGGAGACAAAGAGAATCAAGAGCAATTAAAACAGGCACAACTGAACAAGCATGCTTGAAAGGATGACCTTGAATTTCCTCTATGTTTGCTAGAATTTGTTGGCCAGGATGAAAGAGTGTGTGTTATTTTGCTGGGTTCTGTGGTATCCTGGAGAAAAAGCAGATGTGATACACCATAAACATCTGGCCAGGATAGAGCAACCAGCCTTTTTTAGTGTGTAGGATGGTCAAATGGAATTGAGAGGCCCTGCCTATTTACAGAAGCTACCCTTTTACTGTATATGGGATAATCAGATTAATATCTTACTCCTCACTTCCATTACTTGTTTCTACTGCACATGTTCTGCAGTTCAACTCCACTGATCTGCATTTATCCATCAGGCCATGAGTGCAATTTTCCAGTACCTGTACTGGATGGACCACTGTGTCTGGATATTGAGGAGGGAATCAAATGCGGCCAAGCTCTCAACATCGGTTAAGGCAACTTAAATACATCCCTTTTATAAAGCATAATCCATGGCTAAATCAGTAAGTGTAAGTAATGACAGTGTATGATAAAATAAAAATAAATATAACATGTATGTTGTTTCCATGTATATAGAAAAGATAGTTTAGAAAATATACTTCACTTTCAGAAGCAAATTAATGGAGGTAACATAATGGAGGTTAGTTTTTTAAGACCTTTCTAGCATATTTGCATTGCTTTTAAAACGCAAAAATGGAAATCTTCTGCAGTGGGGAAAAAAAAAAGTGATTTTACAAAGGGACATGAAATCATAGTGTTATTTTATGAAACTATATTACATTGTAATCAACTGGAAGAGCTAGTAGGTTTTAATGCCAAGTGTGTTTTCTTATGATAAACACTTGTCAATATAACACTATCTTGTGCCTGCTATATCTTGTTTCCACCGTGACCTTTCAAACCACATGCATGTTCTTTTCTCTCCCTCTGAGAAAACCCTAACAACATTCTAATCATCATGAAGAGCAATTAACTGTCTTCAACCAGCTGTGCTACTCAGCTCATCTGGGAATGGGAAAAAACCTGCTCCTTAGTGCAGATCCGCCTACCCAGGCATGGCAAACAAGGCTAGTGCAGAGCAATTCTAAATATGAAAATCTGGCACTTTCACAAACTTTGGAAGCACTGGGTGAAAGAGCAATGGTATCTCTTCTAGTAAAGAGAAGCCTCTTTCCTGCTTGCTCTACAGTCTCTGTAAGATAATGTATTAGGTTTAATATTGCACTTTTTAAAGGTCAGCATTTGAAGAACAGCACTTATTTGTTGACATCACTGCAGAAAGCAGCCTTCCCTCACTGAGCAAAACTTTGTGGCAGAGGTATTTTCTGATTGCTGAAGAAAGAGAAACAGCTTCTTGAATGTGCAGTTGCTGAAAGGGCACTGCAGAGACTTTCAGAAACAATTTTGGAATTTAATTCTATCAAGTTGTATTGTTGGAATTGAATTCTATCAAGTTGTATTTGGCTTCTTTCTTTTTTACAAATCTGGGACTAAACTGTGTTATGTATCTGTCCTAAAGCTTTTGCAATTTTTTTGTCTATTAGCAAATGAAACAATAGCAAACATAGAGTAAATAAAATTAATCTGTATATAGAATGCTTTCATAAACAAAAAGGTGAAGGCAAAATCAGTAGTTAACATTAGATAACTGTTTTTTTGAGCTTCAAAATAGGATAAAAAACCCAAGCAGACCATATGCTCTTTCCTGAAATCATCAGGGATTTTTCTCTGTGTAATTGGAAGTGCACATATAAGAGTCGTACCTTCATTTTTAACATACATGTACTTTAAACAAGAAAAGTATTTTTTGTTTCTTTTATGTGGTCATTTTAGTAGCTGCTCCTAACTGCCTTGCAGATTGCTCAGAAATTTAATCTAGCTAAACAGAATGTCTAAGGCCTAATGAAAACTCAAATATAATCAATTTATAATGGGGTAGATCCTACAGAAACTTTTTGTAGTTCCTTGAAAAATACAATCTTACTTTGTTTTGGTTTGTTTCTCATTTTTTACATATGTACTGCTAGAAAAAAAATTGTGATTTACACAATTTTCACAAATATCTCAATTATGATTGAAGTGTTTACTGCTTTCCCTCAAGTCAGAACCTCTGTCAAACTGCAGATTTTTAAAAACCCAGACTTTTGTTTATCCTCATGCCATATATTTTCTAAACATTACTTTTTTTACTGACATTTTCTCAGGAATAAACTACACATTATGACCCATTCTAATGTGTAAGTCTATGTGCCTACCATTTAGTTCTTGGAAGATAACTTTTCTCAAGTCACTTTTCTTTAGCAGCCTAACCATGGGTTTAAACACAGACATATCGAGTGGTTTTGAGTTCAATGCAGCCCTTTGTGTGCATGCATTAGAGCAGGAGGCCAGGTGCAAAGTATTCACCAAGAGTCAGAATCCACCTTCTATTATTGAAGATCAAACTGCATATCAACTAAATTAATAAGATTAGCAGTAGGTAAGCTAAAAAATATCTTGGTGTAGCTTCCAGTGAAATTTCAATTTAAGAGATCTCCAAAGAAACAGTTTTTAAAAAATGGGGAAAAAAAGCAAATTTAAAAAAAAAAAAAAAAGAAAAAAAAGAAAAAAAAGAAAAAAGCATAAGGCATAGTTCAATACAAAGAAGCAGGAAGATCCACAGCATGCTACATGTGGTGCACAGAGAAGATGTATTTTGTTACATGGGGAACTAAGAGTAATTTTTATTATAGAAGTTCTTAAGTTCCTTAAAAGGAGAGTGGCAGGACAATTGCTTATAATTTTGCTATATTTAAAAAAATGCAACAGAATTTTTTAAAAATATTTGACTGGATTTTATTTGGAATATTTGTAGTGAAAATATCAGAGCTGCTTGTGAGACAAATGGATCTTCAGCAGTATCTACTAGGACACCTGAGTTGTACAGAGCCAACAGGACAAAAGAAGCACTGATAGCCAGAGGACAGACTGTCTCCTTGAACAAATGAAACATATTCCACTTAGCAAGGTTTAGGAGGCTTGAGCAGAAAGCACCATATCCCCCGCATGCTGTGGAGAACAGCTCTCCCTCTCAGTGGATGAAGTGTACCAGCTTTCTCTCAAGTCTGAACCTTTGTCAAACTGCAGATTTTTAAAAACCCGGCTTGGACAGCCGAGCTGGTGGTCTGTAGAGGAAATTGCTCAGGTTAGAGAGTCATGGTTACATGGCTGTGAGCTGTGACAATTCATATCCTGTGTGGGATGAGGACATGCTCACTGAGGAGACGTGAGGACAGCTGAGGATGAGATGGCATATATGGACAGTCAGCTGCACAAAATCCACAGGTTGGTGTTGGTAGAAATGAAAGGCTTCTTGATTGTATCAACAACCCCTACTCCCCTACTGTCATATAAAAACCCAAGAATCTTTTGGTTTTGAGACCCTTATGTGCAAGAATCTGTATTTTTATTTTCCTCATGGACAGGCAAGTCTCAGTCTGCCTTTTAGATGCGTGAGGAAATGGGACTTGACTGTGTGAAGATCATCTTGGTGTGAGAAGAAACATGTCTTGTTGACGCTTCTGGAACCCTTATCCCATTCAGCAAGCCTTTCTAAATATCAGCCCATCACATTAACACAAAGAAAAACAGTGGTTGGTTCTCTGCAGCCCTGTACAGAGAAAAATTCTGCTTTCACCACAGAAGTGCCCTGTGTGGTCTTAAACAGTAATAGGTCTGAAAAATCCCAAAATGGGACAGGCAATACATTTGCCAGTGCTTGGCAGATGGCAGTGTGCTTCCGTCCTTATGGAGCCTGGATATAACTCATGGGTCATAATAATGCAGAAATCTGTAAAATAAAGGTGGAATAAATTGTTTAGCTGTAGATTTAGAAAAGCGAATGTGAAATCTTTGGAAATAATGCAGAAGATCCAGTTTCTTTGTTACAAAACAAAGTCCCTGGATGAAGACCTGTTCTACTTTCATAGGATGCTTTTTGGGCCTGGATGATCCTCTTTCAAAAGTTTATGGATTGCATTCTGGCTCAGGACACTTGTCCATGAACAACTGCTCCCTTAGACATGGATGCAATCTGTACCTAAAATGATGAGTATCCACTGTAATGGCAGTAAGCACAGAGCTGCTATCTATGAAGCACAGCTCTCACTGGCAGTATGATTAATATGCTGCTCTTCTTTGTGAGATAGCTCTTTTCTGACTCAGTTGCTGACTTATATCATTGTGCAATCTTGAGAACAAAAAAAAACAGGGGGCAGTTTTATTTCTGGGTGTTGTGAGACTAATTTGGACAGATTATTTGGAACCCTATTTTCACCCTAGCTGCCCTGGCATTAAAATTCATTAAGGTCCCAAAAACAATAGTTTAGAAAGTGGCCTGAGAATAAACCTTTTTGATGTTCAAAGAGAAATTATGTACACTCTAAACAATTAATTGTTCAAATGGACATACACAAAAGAGAAGTGTGAAACATCAACAAGCAGTTTTCATGCTGCTGGGAGTAGTACTGAACACATTTGTTACAGCATGAGGAGTAAATATTCAGCAATTGAGAAAACCTAGCAGAAAAATGGCCTATTTAGTTACTGAAATTCAAGCAGCATCTCCTGGTTAATTACTTTGTTGGTTGATCATGGATTATGCATTGCTTTAGGAATTTCTTCAGCAAACGGAACAAATCGTAGATATCTAAAATGAAATCCACTGTCTAAGATATGGCTCAGCATGAACTGCAAAGGGCATTTTCTGGCAGACTGAAACAAGCTATCATAGAATCATAGAATGTCCTGGGCTGGAAGGGACCTTAAGATCATCTAGCTCCCTCTCCACTGCCATGGGCAGGGCCACTTTCCACAAGACCAGGTTGCTTAGGGCCCAATAAAATCTGACCTTAAGCACTTCCAGGAATGGGGCATCCACAGGTTCTCTGGAAAACCTGTTCCAGTGCCTCACCACTCTCACAATAAAGAACTTCTTCCTAATATCTAATCTAAACCTGCTCTCTTTCAGTCTGAAGACATTCCCCCTTGCCCTGTCACTATGTGCCCTTGTAAATACTCTCTCTCCATCTTTCTTATAGGCTCTCTTCAGTTACTGGAAGTGTGAAATTAGGTCACCCCAAAGCCTTCTCCTCTCCAGGCTGAATAACTCAACTTTCTCAGCTTTTCTTCACAGCAGAGGTGCTCCATCCCTCTGAAAAACTTGGTGACCTCATCTGGACTTGCTCCCCAGGTCCATGTCTTCCTGTGCTGGGACCCAGAGCTGATGCAGCCCTGCAGGTGGGGTGTCACCAGAGCAGAGGGGCAGAATCACCTCCCTCACCTGCTGGCCAGACTATGCCGAGATGCAGGGTACCATGCTGATGGGCTCTAAAGCATGACTCTCCCAGGTAGATTCAGATATTATGTGCAGTGCGTATGACTTGAAAGATATGACCAAAAGGAAGTGGTGACTGCATGTGAGAAATCTCATTGAAAACAGAACAGGCACTTGGCCTGGATAAAATCTTAGCTTGTGGCTCCTCAGGACAGAGTATAAAGCTTGGTCCAACTGAAGACAAACAGAATAAAAAGCCTTTCTGTTCTCCACAAAAATTATCATGTTTTTTGGCTCACCTAGAGTGGACCAATATCTGTAAGCAAGAAAAGAAACATATGTCTGAGGCAAGGCTGAACATGTCTCAGACCTAATCCTTTCCAGCATGCAAACAGAGATTAGCTTTTCACGTTGAAAGCAGTCACCTCTGTTGGGTACTTTGTATGGATTCATGTTTGAGAAACTAAGGATGCAGATGATCTGGATTTATTTTATTTATTTTTAGAATGTATCTTGTTTGTATCACCTTGGCATTTTGCTCATTGATTGCTGAGATTGTATTAGGAGGAATGAAAAACTGGAAAAAGGAGTGATCAAGCACAGAAGTGTATACTGTTCACAGTGTGAAAAAAAGTGCTAAAGCAGAAGAATGGTATTGTTAAGGGAGAACAACAGAAAAAGGATAGAAAAATAAAGAAATCGACTGAGGATTGTGTTAATTGGTAGGAGCTGAGAGAGTAAGGGTCTTTTTAACCTAGCAGTTGAGGTAGGATCATGTATATAACCCATGAGATAGGTCCACTTTGTACACAGATAAATGTGCAAAGATAATTTGTAATAGAATCTGTGTATGCAAAAGCATGCTGGGGCTTCTTTGCTGTTGAGGTCTAACAAAAGCTTTATAATTTAACCAATGTTTCCTTCAAGCTGACAGCTGGTTTGCTTTCCCTTGAGGCTATGATACATTACTTTTTTTTCTCCTCTTGAGTCCTGTCAAAAAAAGCGCCAAAACACGTAAAACCTAAGTTGCTTGTATTATCACTTGAAGTCCTTTACTTTTGATTCTTTTCTTGTCTCCAATGGGAAATTACAAGTAAAAACACCCTTTTATAGGAATAAAAACTAGACTATGAATCATTACAGTATTTTAAGGAAGCTGGTTTCTTACTTCAACAGTTGCGATAGTGCGGTGCTTTTCTCGGGGCTTTCGCCTTCTTTTCCTGGCCAGCTCTGGCACCGGTGTCACAAAAAGGTATGGTCCTGTATCCTGGAATACAGTTCCAATCTTCTAAGTTCTTGCCTCAGCAGAGGCATGAACGATGTGAGAAATAAAGGGATGGAACTCCGTTGGGGGACTTCAACTGGGTTTTATTAAATTCTCACAACTTCTTTCACCCAGGAGTCAGCCCGCCGATGCTTACTAAACTCGTGGGTTTTCACCTTAAATATGGGGGTGGGGAAGTGAGGAGGATACAACTTGGAACTAATCCAGAATGGGAAAGGAGTGATCCCGAACATAAATTATAACTTACAGGACAAATCAAGGGACAAAGGGGGAAGGGGCACTTGGACTCCATCAACCACTCGATGTCCTCACCAGAACTTTCTAGATATCAGGATGAGGCTTCAAAGTGACAGGCAGGACTCAGGTGTCACGTAAACGATGATTGATCAATAACAATAACTGGGGTAAACCATAATGGGGTAAAACATGGGGGACATGAAACAAACTATTATAAAACAAAGAACAAAAGCATGCAGAAACTTAGTAAAGTCCAAAATGCACCACAACAAACAGTGACTTACCTTTATCATCTCTGCCAATGTAATTTTTAAAGTCTCTGAGAAAGACATAGCTAACTTTTTTCTGAAGCAATACCAGTCCATGGACATCTGTGTAGTGGTCACAATCAGTGGATTTCTCAAAATAAACACATTTTCTCAGCATTGGAACACAATAAATGACATATAAATGCAACTAATTTCACAATACTTTTATGCAGTAATTATTTCTTGCACATATTCTTGGGGCTTAAGCACCCTAAAAAATACCAAATGAATTAATTAATATATTGCTTGTCAGACAGAAGTACTCCCCTTGCATTTCCACTTCTGATTTTAAAGAACCTTAAAATAAGGTCTAAGCACCTAGAAAGAAGAAGAAACATCAATTAAAAAAAAAGTTTCCAATTAGCTAAAAATAGAAAAGTGTAATCTTGACTGAGATCTTTGGTATTTACCTTTCTTTTTTTCTTTACACAATTTAAAACATTTTATTGAGACTCTGTAAGGCCTTTAACAGGGTACACCACAATATCCCTCTCTCTAAATTGTTGGATGGCCACATCCAGAGGGCAGTAGTCAACAGCTCAATGTCCAAATGGACATCAGTGACAAGTGGTGTCCCTCAGGGGTCTGTATTGAGACCAATACTGTTTTGTATGTTCATAAGCAGCATAGACATAGGGATTGAGTGAGCCCTCGGCATGTTTGAAGGTGACACCAGCTGAGTGGTGGGCTGGACCACCTGAAGAATAAGATGCCATTCAGAGGGACCTGGACAAGCCTGAGAAGTGGCTCATGGCAGTCTCATTGTGTTCAATAAGGTCAAGTGCAAGGTGCTGCACCTGGGTCAGAGCAATCCCAATTACCAATCCAGGCTGGGGGCTGAACAGATCCACAGCAGCTCTGCTGGGAAGGACTTGGGAATATGGGTGGATTCAAGGCTGGACATGAGCTGTCAATGTGCATTTGCAGACCCATATCCTGGATTGCTTAAAAAGCAGTATGACTGGCAAGTTCGGGGATGACTCTCCTCTGCTTCACTGTGGTGATACAGTTGGAGTTCTGCATTCAGTTTGGGGGTCCTCAGCACAGGAAAGTCAAGGATTTCTTGGAGCAAGTCCCGAGGAGGCCACAAAATTATCAGAAAGCTATAGATCATTTGAACATAGGCTGAGGGAGTTGGGGTTGCTCAGCCTGGAGAAGGAAAGGCTCTTATTGTTGCCTTTCAATATTTGGAGGAGACTTTCCAGGTAAGTTGTTCAACTGTGTATACACCATGATAAGTTTCTTTGTTCATTTTAGTGTAAGCTCAATTAGGTCTCTTAAATCACAGACTAGAATCACAGTCAGTTACCACAGCAGAGCTGGGAGCTCAGATATGGATGATGCCTCTATCGTTAAGTGCTTAATAACATATTTGTACTCAAAAATAATGAAACAGGTTAATTAATCCATCATTGAAAATGGTGTAAGTTTTCTGACTTTGCTCTGTGAGAGTATAAGATTACTTAAGGACTCAAATACATCTGAAAAAAGCTTTTTAAAGTTGTACACTGTCTCTTCACTGCTAATTTTTGGTTCTCAGTACTTAAATTCTTGTCCTGGTAATGTTCTTCCAAGTGGTGTCATACCAAAAGGTGTTGTTTACATATCCAGATTATTTGGCTATGAAAGTCACAACAAAAAGCTAGAATACTAAGGATAGAAAAGCTTGACAGTGTGAACTGCAAGTAAAGTAAGGCTCAAACCCAAGCATCCACTTAGGCATATGCAGAGCAGCATGCCCTCATTTAGCTTTGTGTACCAAGCATCACTTTGGGAGTTGCATCTTGGTCAGGTAGAATCTTTAGAAGGGAGAGTGTATCTTGCATGACAGCACGTGAGAACTGGAAGGACAGAAATATCCCATGTGGGGAAAGAGAATTTCTTCACAGATGTTCAGAGTGGGATCCTGATGGAAAACTTTAGCTTTCACAGCAGTTAAAATAAACTATCAATAATAGAAATTAACATGTTCTTTTTACTGCCATCTGAACATACTAATATCTCTTGAGCCACTGCTTTATTCCACTGAAATGCTACTCTCTTGTTTCACTACCAAATTTTATTTTTTTTAAAAGGTTTAATTTCTCTGGCAAAGTTCTTCAAACACAAATCCAATTTCTGTTCAAATTCCTTAAGATACTGTAAGACTCTTTCTTAATGAGTATGTAGACCTTTTCAGGGTATATGACTTGGGAATTCTTAAAACATCATCATAAAATTGAGTTACATAGCCAATAAGGTTTCTGTAAAAACCAAATGCATTATACGCCTGGTCTGGATTGAATGTGACACTAATTGCAGACACTATTGCTTATGGCCGATTGCCTCAGGGTGCCATTGTTTTAAAAGTGATCTCAAAAGACAGTAGTGTCTTCAGATTAGGGAAACTGGGATTTGAAATCCTGGTAGAAGACTGACTATTCTTTGGAATCCTTATAGTAAGGAGGAATAGAAGATGTCTCTAAGTAATCCTAAAAGGAGAATACTGTTAATAGTGTCTCAACAATCTCAAAAGAAGTTTAAAAAAATAGTTGCAAAAATGTCAAAAATTCTCAGAGTTATCACAAAAAAGTAAAACTGTCAATGATAGATTTGTTACAGAAATCTGAAACAAGATTTTAGCAAACTGACAGTTTTATATTAAAAATAACCCTCTTTCATCTTTTCTAACTTTTTAATAATACTTTTGACTTATACTGAGATTTCCAGTCAAGGCTTGACTGGATATTACTTTAGGCTTTACAGATATTACTCATTATTTGTATTACTGTATTATGTGACTTTACATCCATATATTTTTGTACATCCACATATATAGACATAGATATATGTACTATAGACATATATAGAGATATATGTACAGCCATATGCATTTGTGTAAAAACTCACACACAAAGGGTTCCCAAACACTCTGAGCCTATAAGTCACAGTTAACCCTCAGTTTTATCAGCCACCTGCATTTTATATTTTTAACCAAAACAATCATGAATATTACTGTTTAATAAGGAATCATGGACACATTATAGACTGCTAATCCCCACCTTTACAAAACAAGAAAGTACTATGGTATGGGTTTAAAAGCATTGCAGTATGACTGAGTGAGAATTAGGAACTGATTTACAATTACGAGATAATTCAAAAAGTTGGTGTCATTTAGTGACTTGACTAAATTTAGAATATATGTATCCTATTCTGTGCAAAATTTTGGACAAATTTGTTCCTTGTCTTTTATCTGATAACAATTTTGATCCCTTTCACAAAGGGATTTGAAAACTACTAAACACTGAATAAGAATTATTTAGAGATAAATTGGAACCCAGATGTTTTGAAAGACAGAGAGACTATACTGCATAACAGATACAATAACCATGCCTCCTTTATCCTACTCCAAGTCTTTCTACTTAAACATGTCTGTGGTTTCCCTTCAAAAGATAAAAAAAAAAAAAAAAAAAAAATCTAAATTTGCCAGATCAAATTTCATGAGCTGCGCACATTTAAAATTAAATAAATTAAGTATGTTCTAAAAAGAGGTTTTAGCACCAGCATTCAAGATGAATTGCTAAGCTTCCCTCTGTAATGTTGACTGTAGCTCAGTAAGGGTTCTTGAGAAGTGGAAATGCATAAATAACTTGGTAGAATAAGCTTCATGCCATTACAAAAAAAAATTTCCATATTTCTGATCAAAATTTGATGTGATAAAATATTTCAAAATATAAATATTTTTTTTTAATTCTTTGAAAAGCAATTGTAAAATTGTTGCATTTGTCAATAACATGTCTTCCTCCTTCTCGCAGGCCAGTAGTCTAAAGATGATGAAGTTTAGTTCTCAAAAGTCTATCTCAAAAGCACATTTTGACAACAATTTATTTCAATATCTTTCAACTAAACACAATGGACAGAAATATTTCAAGCACCTCGGTATAAATATGTGGGGTTTGGACAGTAATTGTTTGCTATAGTGGGCATTGTTATTTTCACTCTTCCAAGAAATTATAGATACACACCTTCAAAAATGAAAAGTTCAATAAATGGACAGTAGTTCTAATGCCAAATGGAATAGCTGTATTACTATTCGACAAAAAAAGAGTAGCTCTAATTTTGCTATCTATGACATAATATTTCCTCTCAAGATATCCAGAAATAAATCTAAAATTTCAAACAATAAATGGTAACTTGAATTTCATAAGCAGGAACAAATCGATTTAACAAAAATGGTTAATAAATAGAAACTAACAGAAAAAAGTTCAATATGGCTGGCAGTTACTGAGATCTGAGATCAGCATTTTCATCCTCTTCTTGACAAATTCTGCCCTAAACAAAAGTACACAAAAGGAAGGATAAAAGCACAAAGAGAAAGGATAGTTAATATAAAATAACTGTACTGAGTGAGAGCAAAGGTCCATCTGACCAGTTTTACAGTGACTACCAAAGGAAGTTGAGGAATCCACTGTAAGAGAGCAAATATAGTTCTACCAGCATTTTCCCACTTTCTGAGAATAGCTCACTTAGGGGTGCTAAAGCTGTATACACAGTTCTTCATTTAACAGCCTTCTATGCAGCCTTCATCCAAATGGGTCTGATTTCCCTTCGATATTTTTGGCATGCAAAATATAAGCCATAAAAATAAGTTCCAGAGCAAAGATATGCTGTTAGTGAAAAGGTAATAGCTTCAGTTTACTCTACAGGCTTTGGCTGGTGTTTTTATTGTCTACTCCTAGTCCTTCTTATAAGAACTAGACAATAATTATTTCATGAGCTGTATGGAGCAGGTGAACAAGAACTTAAAGACCTTTACCATATCTTTCCTTAGGAATATAATTTTGAAGACGTGGAGTCCAAGGCTGTTTAACTGAGCTTAGGCTGTACTCCTGAGGAGTGTGAAATGCATGGGATCAACACCAGCATGTTCTGGGAAAGCTTATGTGGTTTCCTCAGTTATGTGCTACTTGTCTTTTCCTGCTTGGGATCCTAAAGCAACACCCAATGAAGAAGTATATCATCTTCCACTCTTGTTTAAGAAAGCATTTGAGAGTCATTTTGATACAAAAGAAATTGCACGTTTGTGCCTCTTGTCTATTGTGACCCCATTTTCTCAGTACCTTTGGCAATATATGAAAATTGCAATAATAATAAATATGCTCTCCTCAAAAGTCTTCCAAAAGGCCATTCTTTCAGCCTGATTTCAGTATTCAACTACTTCAACATTGAGTTGACACCTCAATGGTCTTTTATCTAAAAGATAACCTTTCTGTATTGCTTTTCTTTTTCACCATGCCAAGTCTTCAATACCTGGAAGGTAAAGTTCCATGGACATGGAAAGATCAGGGCTTTCTGTAAACTGCTTGTGATACAAGAAAAATCAGCATCAGTGTGTTCTTATTTTTCTTCTAAAATAGTTCATTAATATTGTAGTCCATCCATCTGATATTTTCTAAACAAATTCACTAACTTTTACAAGTTAATTCTATTCCAAAGCCTTCAAAATGAAAGCAAAACAAAGCATGTAAGTTGGAGCTTGAGTGATTCGTGTCTGGAATTCTCATCTACTGATGTAGTCCTTAGAGATCCTGCATTTTCCACTGAAAAACAGAGACAGGATAGGAGAAAATTATTCAGTTCTTTTCTTTTCTTTCTTTATTTTTATTTTTCCTTTTTTTTTTTTTTTTTTTTTTTAATGCTGACATAAGTATTTTTCTCTAATATAAATTTACAGCTAGTTTGCTCCTGAACTGCATATACCTCTATTTGTGTGGTTATACATTTGAATCATAAATTAACCTGTTTGTGCAGAGGTTTGACTGGTGCTTTTGAATTTGATCCTCCAGAGGCACATTATTAAAAGTTTAGGTGAAGACACATTAACATTGATTTTCATTCAGTTTTGCTGAGGCATACACCAGTAATTAACATCCATTCATCAACTCTGGCACCTATCACAGTACAATCATAGTGGAAAAGCAAAATTTTTTAAAAAATTCATTTCTGTATTTTAAAGTAAGCACAAAAGATATATTCTTGGCCTTTTTTTTTTTTTCCAATAAGACTATAGGATTTCGTTTCTTTTTAATAAATTGTCAAATATCTCAAAGCCAATTAAGACCTTAAAAATATTACAAAATTCCACAGATTGTATGTAATTAACAATCAATCATGCCTGTGAAAAAAAAAAAAGCTTTAAAATAGTATTTAGAATACTGGAGAAAAGCTTGTAGATATAAATATACACAATATGCAAGAATGGGATCTTCCATACTTTTAGCATTATGTTTGCCATCTTTTAGGTACAGGCCCAGTAGCATTTCAGCCTGACCTTCTTGTAACTTTCCAAGAATTTTATTCTTCCAGATGTCATCTGAGACTTCATAAGTGCATCTCACATCTTCCCTGGGGAAGTAGAAAGGTGCTATTGGACAATTTGCTAAAATGCCCAGTGTCTGAGGGACACAGATATAAACTGAAGAGAGAAAACAATTTTTTCTCAGGTTTTATTTTCCCTATGCATTTATATAGGGAAAATCTTTTTTTTCCTATTCATGTGTAAATTATTGACAAATTAAATGTAAACATAATAAATATATGAAACTGCAGTCAATGATCTTAGAGGTCTTTTCCAATCTTAGCAAGTCTATGATTTTAAGTGTAAGAGCTACTTCAAGTTGTGAGTGGAAAATAATTTCTCATTCTTCCCTAAGTTTGCTCCTTAACTGAAGAGACAAAATAAAGTGTGTCTAGTTGTCACAAATATTATATCTAAGAGCCAAATGAATGGAGAAAAAGCTCAGAGTAACTGATGCAATTTCTATCCATTTTGCTCCTCAAACTTTAGACTCTAAAATAGTGATAGATTAACTTCCAGACATGATATATCACTTTGAAATAGAAAATGCATTTTTCTAAAGCATAAGAAAATGAAATATTTAAACAAACGTTACCCCCCCCCCATAAAAAAATCCAGGCTCGTCCAATATTGTAAGAAATCTAAAAACAATATTGCAGATAGAGTAAAACTGGAGTTTTATGTTCACAGGGTTCAGGTATTTGTAGGTAAAGTATCTCCTTTGGATGCTATTTTTAAGTAAGAAGTTTTTAAGAAAAAAACTAGAAAGGCTCTAAACAAGTTGCTCAGCTGGAGAGAGGCATGCAGGAACCACAATCAAGAGAAAATACTCAGAATATATCTGTAATGTGCATGCGAACCATTAATTTTGGCATTTATGCAACTTTGAACAGTGGGGTCCTATGGATAGAAGCTTTGGGGGACTCACAGCCCTAGGAAACAATAAATATGTTTTGATTTGAAAGTAACTACCTAAAATATTAGAAATCAGTTTCTTCCTGATGAGAGTGAACGTGTGCATTTTGACAGCCTCTAGAATTTTCCCTGCTGCCTACAGGTTTGATGTAGGCCCTTGGTCAGCCTTACCAAGTGAGTTTTCATCTGTCTGTCTTTATAAATACACATATATATATACAGACACATATATATGTTTGTGTTAATCCACTATTTATTAAACAAACTGACCAAACACTGGCTGCACAAAACCAATGCAATGCAAACAGCAACACAACAACCTGTGAAACCATTGATTTTTAATGATCATCAAATTGATTCTAGCTAACCTGGAGACCATACAAGAAATTGCAAACAAGGATAGACACAAGAGAAAAACATTACTCACTTAGAGGAAAAATGGAAGGCCAAAGCTCAGCCGAAGTTAAAATTGCTTAGTGACATGGGGAGTAACAAGAAGAAATTCTGTCAGTTTGCTCACAGAAAAAGGTTCAGAGCAAAAAGTTCAGAGGAAATGTGGCACTGTTGACAAAAGGGAGGAGACAGCCCAGTGATGGATGACACAGATAAAGCTGAAGTACTTGATGCCTTCCCCACCTCTCTGCTTCAGTCTCTATAGGAAAAGCCTGAGACCAGATCACTGCATCAAGCCAGTCAAGCTTGGGAAATGGAAGAGCAGTCAAGAGTGGAATTGTTTCAGTCTAGGGGCTACTTGAAGGATCCTGATGTACTAAAATCCCTGGACCTGGATGAGATTCATCTGAAACTGTGAAAGCACACAGCTGAGGTGACTGTAAAGCTGCTACTTACCTGTGGCCAAAAAAAATTAAGGCAATCTGGAAAAGCCTCTAAATTTTTTTTTTTTTAAAAGGTATTATGCCAAGCATTATAAATGATAGGAGGAACCATCTGGGAGTTACAGGCTACTCAGATTCATTTCAGAACCTAGAAACAGATTCTTAGAGGATTTTTCTAAACATTTGTGCTGGCTGTGGCTTAGGATAGAGGTTTGTTTCTTTTTTCAGAGTAGCTGGTATGGGGCTGTGTTTCAGATTTGTGAACAAAACAGTGTTGATAACACACAGGTGTTTTTGTTACGGCTGAGCAGTGCTTGCACAGCACCAAGGTATTTTCTGTGTCTCTCCCCACCCCACCAGTGAGGAGGCTGGGGGTAGACAAGAAGTTGAGAGGAGACAGCCAAGACAGCTGATCCCAACTGACCAAATGGATATCCCACACCATATGCTGTCATGCTCAGCATATGAAGATGGGGGAGAGGTTGGTGATGGGCCCCTTGCTGAGGGACTGACTAGGCATTGGTCAGTTGGTGGTGAGCAACTGTTTTCACTTGCATGACTTGTCTTTCTTGGGTTTTATTTTCTCACTTTGTAATTTTCCCTTTTTCCTTACTATTACTGTTGCTGTTTTTATTGTTATTAAACTGTCTTCATCTCAACCCAGGTTTTCTCATTTTTACTCCTCTTCCCCATCCTGCACTGGGCAGAGTGAGTGAATGACTGCATGGTGTTTAGTTGCTCTCTGGTATTAAATATTGAAGGGCAAGTAAGGAACAAAAGTTTACTAAGGACTGATCATGCTTATCTCGATTGTCTTCAGTGATAAACTGACAAGACATGTGAGTGAAGGGATAATGTGGATGTAACACACCTTAACTTTGCTGAGGCTTTGGAAATCTCTCAGAGCACTCTAACACATAAGATAGAGAAGAATGGGTTGTACCCAATGCACTTTTAGGCAGGCTTAATATTGGCTGGACTTCTGTGCTCCGAGGGTAGGAATCAGCCATGGGATATCCAGTGAACCTGGTAACAAGCATAAAATCTAGCAGGGTGACAAGGGCTCCACAAGTGTTTGGTATCTTTGTCAACAACCTCAACAATGAGACAAGAATTCTCAGTAAATCTATAGAAGATATTAAATTTGGTTCACGCAATAAATACTAAATCTTCAATTGATCTAAAGATGCTGGAGAACTGGGCCAAAAAAGATGCCCATTACATACATGAGAAATTCAAAGTTGTTTCCAGAGCAGAATAATTCAATACAGCTATGAGATGACAAAGTGGCTTTGGAGGTGTAATAAATCCCTGGCTGAATCTAAATGTCCCAGCATGCTCTCATCACACAGGAGGCAAACTACACGCTTGGTTAAGCTAGGAGAATTTTCACTACTAGAAAGGATGGAAGGAACTTATTATTCACATCTACTGCATGCTGCCACATCTCAGCTATTGCATCCAGCTTTTGTCCTCCTATTCAGGGCTGATGTGGAGGAACAGAAAGGGGCAGTCAGAAAGGACATTTCCCATGAAGACAGGTTGAGAGAACTGGGGTTCTTCAATGTGAAGAAGAGAAGAGGAGACCTTTGGGGAGATCTCACTGTGGCATCCCAATACCTTAAAAGGGCTTATAAGAAAGGAGAGGAGGGACTTTTCATATGGGCAGATAGTGACAGGATGAGGGGGAATGGCTTCAAACTGAAAGAGGCCAGGTTTAAATTAGATGTTAGGAAGAAATTATTTACCCAAAGGGTGGTGAGGCACTAGAAGAGGTTGCCTAGAGAACTTGTAGATGCCACATTCCTGGCAGTGCTTGAGGCAAGGTCAGATGGGTCCCTGAGCAACCTGGTCCAGAGGATGGCATCCCTGCCCACAGCAGGGGGTTGGAACTAGATGATCTTTAAGGTCCTTTGCAACCCAAACTATTCTATGATTCATTCTATACCTGGACTTGCTGACAGGTAACAACCACAAACTACAGGTTGGGAGGATCAAGCAGGGCATTATGAATACGTTTTTCAGCACTGGAATGCTGGAAAATGGTAGTTTAGCACAGCACTAAAATTACACAGAGGAGTTGTGGATTCTCTTCTCATGAAGGATTTTAGGATATGATATTCCTGCTTTTAGTAGGCAGTTGGATGAAATAATTCAAAGATCCTTCCTATGATCCCCTTGTTCTGATTCTAATTTCCTGCTTTCTAATGGGCTGGAGTTTCATACAGTTTCCATGTTCTTAAATGTGAAGAAAATTTACTTTTATTTGTATTTATGCAGCAGTGTTCTAGTCTGGGATGTTGGAGGTCTAAATTTATTTTGAAGAAACAGGAAAAAGTGATGAAGAGGTTAGAGCTGATTTGCTATTTATCTCAGTAAGGTGGTGTGTATTACTGCTAGAAAGACTCTGACACGAATTTGAGTAACAAAATAGCTTTTTTGTCTTTGCTTCCTTCAGTTCAGGGATCAGGATCACCTTGGCACAACTATCTAGTAACCAAAAGAGCTATGGATATTCTCATCGGTTAGATCTCAGTAAGTAGAAACTGTCAAACAGTAGACTACAGAGAAGTGTTCTATATTACCAGCCACTACAAGAACACTTTGAGTTATAAATATCCATAAGCTTTAATGGAGAAGAGAACTGTGCCTGTCAGCAGAAAAAAAATACTATCAACCTGCGATGCCCTACACAAATAATGTCAAACTTGGGGCACGATGCAGATTAAGGTGCACTTTAAGCCATCTAATAAATGGAGTATTAGCTGGAAACTGGATTTCAGCATCAATGAAACATAATTTAATATATCTGAAGGCCAGTTGGTTCACCTACCTCAGCTGCAATTGCAATGAAGAAAAAAAGTCCTTCTGACTGTAAGGAAGTACTCTCTTTTCTATTACTGATCTCAACAGTGAGTTTTGATCCTGATTGTGTTCCATGGCAGCATCTTGAAAGGAAAATATTTTTAGCCTTAAACACAAGAATACTTCCTGCTTCTCTGGGTATAATACCACTGTATCTCAATGGAGGATGAACAATGCTCTCATAACTAGCTATGTTAGAGTAGAAAAGGATGTATTTAATTTGACATGAACATCTGGTAGAAAATGTTAATCTGGGATTATCTATCCAGGTAGATCATCTAGGTTTATGAAATCAAAATCTAATCTAATATAATCTAATCTATTTTCTGGTGTTATTTTGCCATTTGGCCTTTAACAAGATATTGGCCTTGCTCACCTGCGTTAGGTTTACCCTATCTTAGTACTATAAACAGGCTACCAAGGCCTATTCACTTTTTATAACACCTTGAGAACTACAGAAGCCAAAAATGCAAAGCATTTTAACAGAGAACAAAAGATAAAAGGGAATGTGAAAACAATCCTTGACAATTCACTCTTAAGATTTTTAATGATTTCCATGGCTGTTCATGATAGTTTCTTTGATTGCAAGAAGTTTCACTTTTGTTTGATATGTTCACGCTTAACTCAGACATTCAATGATTCCCCAAAATTTGAGGCCTAAAGACAGGAATGAAAGAGTAAAATGAAGGGCACACCACTTACAAGATCCAAGGAAAAAGTTAAGAAATTGCAGAGAAAATTGCCAATAATGAGAGTGGAGTTATGCAGAGTTTGGAAGTCAGGAATGAGGATAATGAGAGGCTAATGTCTAGATCATAACAGAGGTTGTCCATAATGTAGATGATTACTAGACCAGCAGTTTGGATGAAATTGATAAAGAAAAACAAAGAACGCCAGTGATGAAGCATGCAACTGAAGCAACTGAAGATCAAGTTTAGACCATATTTTGCATTGATACCAAAGAAAATCAACTAATTTTAAAATAGAGAAATTAAGGAAATAAAATGAATTAGAGAATTTTAAAAAGAAAAATAACCGGGGAGAGAAAAGGGAGAATATCTGTGTTGAATAAGCTTCAAAAAAAATCAAAGAAAAATGAATAGAGAGCTTGGAAGTATGCTCAAGTCAAGAGTACAGCTCAAGAAGACAGATAGATTGTCCTATTGCCACTAGGCTCTCATTTTCTAGCCAACTTTGTACTGCCTTTTGATTACATCCTGAAGAAATTCCACACTTACACAACTAAAACTGGTTCAATATTTGGAGAATACTTACAAAAATGCTTCAGATGGCATTCCAGATCTATGTAGACAGATTAACTTCCCAGTTGTCTCACCAAACTCTGATTATATCTTATATAACATATTGAATACTACAAAATACATATAGAAAATATTCTATATTTAATGCATATATTATACAAGTTAATATTTTTATATATGTATATAAAACATACATGGAGTATGCAGTTCTTCATACATGCAGTATGTACTTGGAGTTAAATTAAATACATGGAGTTACGTTAGTCCTAAATTAATGCCATATAAGTGAAGAAAAAGTATGCTGTAAAGTTTTTTACAGCTTATCAGGATGAAAATGTATCAAATGCAGCCTTTGAGATGTTTGTGTAACAGATAAAGTGCAGCAGTTGAGGTGGTGTCAGTAATGTAGGCTGCATGATAACATGGTTTTAATAGAAAAAAGTTATGGACATGAAAAGATCCTGGAGTATCTGGCTTTCTGTGGCGAGGTTTTGGTAGCAGGGTGGCTACAGGAGTGACTTCTAGGAGGAGCTGCCAGAAGTTTTCCTATGTACAAAGAGCCAGTGCCAGCTGTCTCCAAGAAGGACCCACCACACTGGCCAAGGCTGAGCCCATCAGCAGCAGTGGCAGCACCACTGGGATAACACAGCTAAGTAGTGGGGAAAAACTGCTTCACAACAGCAACCAGAGAGAGGACTGAGAACATGTAAGAGAAATAATCCTGCAGACACCAAGGTCAGTGCAGAGACTCCCCTGCAGCCCAAGGTGCAGCCCAAGGTGCAGCCCAGGGTGCAGCCTAAGGTGAGGCAGCCCAAGGAGGTCCCTGGTGGAGCACAGATCCACCTGCAGCCTGGAAACCCATACTGCAGCAAGCTTCTGACAGGACCTGTGGCCCATGGAGACAGGAAGCCCCTCTGGAGCAGATTTGCCATCAGGATTTGTGATCCTGTGGGGCACCCATGCTGATGCAGTTTGTTCCTGAAGTACTGCACCCTGTGGAAGGGACATGTGCAGGAAGAGTTTGTGAAGTACTACAACCCATGGGAAGGATTTACCCTGGAGGACTTTCCTGTCACAGGGACCCCACACTGCAGCAGGGGGAGAGTGCCAGGAGGAAGGAGCAGCACAGACAACCTGTAATGAACAGACCATGACCCCCAGTTCCCCTGCACCACTTGGAGGAAGGAAGTAGAGAAATCTTAGTGAAGCTGAGCCCAAAAAGAAGAGGGATGAGAGGGTAAGGTGCTTTTAGATTTGGTGTTATTCCTCATCCTACGTCATTGTAAATTGTTGACAAACCAAATTAATTTCTCCAAGTCAAGTCTGTTTTGCCCATCACAGTGATCTCCTTATCCTTATTTTACCCCAAAAGCCTTCTATTTAATTTTCTTCTCCACAGTCCAGTTGAGAAACTTGGTAGGCCTCTGGTAGCTAAGGTAAACCCACCAGAGATACCAAGGAGTTTTCTTATCTATTATGAGGGAAAAAAGGATGTGACTTTTGGATTTGTTGTAAGTTATCCATTGAACTGTTTTTCTCCTTTGCATTGTGTTGGCTATAAAAGAAGACAAATTCAGCTCCAGGCTTCCAACGTTCTTTCCTTACTCCAACACATCTATCATCTTCCTAGGGATAAATATAATGTGCACAAGGGTAGAAAATAGCAGAGGCCATTATTGACACTTTCTCAGGGTTTTACATAAGAACACAGGAATCCTCTTGCAAAAACAGGTCCATCATTCAGACTGAGGGCTAGCAACAAGCTTCCCACAGGAAGATGTATGATGCAAACCATGGGAAAAATGCTTCATTAAATGGCTCATGCCTATTCCCTAAGTCTGTGATTTCCTAAGGCCTGAAATGTGAATTTTGATCTCCCTTTCAAAAACTCTATTGTTGTTAGTAAATATTCTGAGACTAGATTTTTTTTCCTGCTAGGCATATAAATATCTAACTACCATCTAAAACTTGCTCAGCTATAACCTTCAACAGAATTCTGTGACATTGATGAAAACTAAAGGCTTGTTACAGAGTGAATGTTTTCTTTTAGCAGTATGAAATTTGCCCCTTTTTGAATTCATTGAATATTTCAGTTCTTGTGCTAGAAAAAAAAATACAGTCACGAATGGCTTCATGGATATTGGGAAGAATACCTGCATTTGGAGCTGACTTAGAGATGAATGGTAGTTCAAAAAAGAAGAGTTATAGGCGTTTCTACAGTTATCTATTTTCCCATTTAACTTCGAGTAACAAAGAGAAAAGGAGTACAAATTATACTGTACCACAACAGAATGATCAGTGACAAATGTCTGTCAGTAAGATTACCATTGCAGATAGAATATGTAAACATACGTTTCAAAACCAATTTTTCCTTATGCATTCTGTCTCATCACAAAGATGCCAACTGGATAGAGTTACTTTGCACATAAGATGAGCATATTTAATAAAATGAGAGTGAAGGAATGATAACATTTTATTATCTTGTTTTAGAACATTTTCTTTGGTCCATTTTTCTGTAGAAATAGATTAAGAATAGTTAATCAAGGTCTGTCACTGAGTTACAGTGGTGACTTTGTACACTGCAAAATAAAAATGACAAATGTAGCACAAAGGGAAGGCACATATGGAGTTACTTGTGGTTTCTTACAGACTTCAAATAAAGAACAGATTTTTAGAGACTTTTAATACAGAGAAACTCAAAACCACACTATTTTTTCTCTTCAATTGTTTCTGAAAGCAAATAAAAATATTACTGTGCACATGTTACAGGTCCTTCAGCAAGGAAGGACTCTCTGCTACTAATCAGTACCATGATATCACCCAGATGAGAATATATTCTCCTGTTTTCTAATATCTTTAATTCTTTGTAGTGCTGTAGAGCTAACTTAAGTTCATAATTTCCTTCAAGTTTGATTATTATAGCATGCCTGTTAGTTTGCACATTGCCCTTGCAAAGCTGTATCAGCAAAATGAATAAACTCTACTGCAATAAGACAGTCATAAACTTAGGATCAGAAGATTGTTACTGATGGAAATCCAACTTTTCTTTTACTTTAGAAGTTTAGCTTAATTACTATTTATTAATTACCTGGAAAACAATTACATGCTGTAGATGTGGAACCTCACAAGGCAGTATCTACAGAAGGACTTTTAGAGAAAGCTGTCCTTTACTAGTATATAGCTAATTTGGTTAAGTTAATTTTTTAGATTTTCTCTGTGGACCATGGAATGAACAATGATGGGACAAATAATTCTACAAAGGTGTTTAAGAAAGGTGTTTAGGAAGATGGACGTACTTCCCTCTGGAAGCAATGCTTTGTGTCTACTAAGATGGAATCTACTCTAGACTAGAGAAGTGGCCAAACTTCTTTAAAAATTAAAAAAAAAATGTATGTTTTTTATTCTTATCTGAATCAAACCCTAGGTGACTAACTGTACAGACTTTTTTGAAGAGTGTTAAACAGAATCCAGAAGTCCTTATGCACTGAATTATTTTCTGGATTGCTATTTTCTTCACTGTATTTTGGTAATATTTTTTTTCTATGACATAAAGTACGGCTGAGAAATATGGGATTTTCTGGCTTGTCTCATCTTATCTGGTTTTTTTCAAATATTTTCTTCAAATCTGATATTTCACTTTGTCTTACACTGCTTTTCTTATTTGAGTTAACACAATGCTCTGAATCTTGATGTCTCTGAATAGTTTAACTGAACGGAATGCTCTCATTTCTTCTGCAAAATTCATACTTAGACATGTATGGTCTGACATCTTCAACACCACTCATTGTGTAACTGATTACATTGGCCCTTATTGTGAATTTCCTGATTCTCTTTTGGTATAAATTCACTTATTGTAACAAGACACCGAACTGCAAGTTCACTGCTGTTAGTGGAAGTCTGTGCTGTTCACCAAAACAGGATCAATAATATGTAAGTTCTGAACATTCTATAGTATGAAGTGTTACAGTAAACATGTGATTTCAATATGACAGGACTTATAACCTTTAAAACAAGGTGATTATTTTTTCCTGATTAGCAAGTTGAAAATTATTTTCTATTTAGACTTTTAAGAGTTATTTTATTATTGTTTCTTTGGTGTTTCACTGAAATGTATTAAAAGTAAAAATTAAATAAATCTGCATTAACTAAAAAGGAGGTTATCTATGGAATAGCAAAGCTAGACAGAGAGAACTTTCTTTATGTTCTGGTACAAGGTGAAGAACCCTCTGTGCTTAACTGAGCTGAAAAGAGTTTATGCAGTTTTCAATGGACAGTTAAATTTTTTTTTCCTTAGAAAAGACTCCTTATTTTTAAGAGGGCAAACGATTCCTACTGATTACAGTATTATCTAATGGTGAGGAAGAAGCTTGTCCCTCTGCTGCTGACTTCAGCTGAGAAGTCAATCATGACAGCTACAGATGAATCTGGAGGAAAACAAGAAAGCACTTTACTGACTGAAAAATGGAAACTGGAGGAAAAGGATTATGTCTTACTTGGGACCAGTAAGCAAGAAGTAGTGAATCTTTATTTAGGAAATGTCCTGTTCCCTAATATTTCATTACTTGGGACCATCTATTCAAATTCCAGCTTTCAGATGCAATATGTTGGATGACAGTACATGCGCTGTTCAGAGATGGGGCGAGCTGTTGCAGGAAAAGAGAGTGTTACCACAAACAAGCAACACATCTCAGTTGGACAGAGACTTTCTGTGTGATTTACTGTCTTAAGCTTGTCACTTACTGGTCTCTAAACACTAGTCAATAAGCTTAATGACTGGTAAAAAATTAGGTGAAACCGCTTAAGAAAAGGCAGATCAAGCATGAATACTGCTGGATGAGTCTGAGTCATTGAGTCCAGGTATCTGCTATCAGGTTGCAGTTTTCTTGAGCACAGTGGCAAGAATAAGCCAAAAGCAAAAACATAAGAGGTCAAAGAGCTACTTGAGAGATAAATTTAGTGCACTCATTTCACTTTCCATGTTTTAATGAAACTTATGTTTCATTTGAATATTTCACAACAATCTGAACGAGATATAATTCTATTTGAAACACATTAAAGACTGTTAGTCTTTGAAGCAGGCTTTAAATAATAGACTCACATGCCTGAAAAGGACCTCAAGGAGACATCTCTTCCATATTCCAGCTCTAAATCAAACCAAATTGTGCTTATATCCATCTGACTGATGTTTGTTGTAAAAATCTTCAGAGGTGGAGTCTTTACAATCTCCCATGCCACCATCTTCCTGGTTCTCTCTATCCTTAGCACTGGAATTTGCTTCCTAACACCCAACTTTGTTGTAACTTAAGCCAATTATTTTTCAGCCTCACGTACTGATGATAAAAACAACAAATTGCTCCTTTTCTTTGTGTGTCAGCTTTTCTTGTATTTGGAGTCTATTGTCATACCTTGTCCTTAATGATGTACTGAGAACTTTTAGGCTTCAAGAGAAACATAATTGACCACTGTAAAGGCAGTGAGTTTATTTAACAGAAACAAATGTGTGACCAAGAAAACAAGAGTCTTAGTTAAGTGGTTACCCTAACTGATTAACTGCTTCACTGATTAGCCTGCCAATCTGTCCTTAGAAGGTCCAGGATCATAAACACTGCTTCATAATTCTCTTCTTCCTCCAATATTAATGAATCTGAGTTCTTTAGCCAATTTTTCTTTATTTATAAGGCCTACTGTTGGGGAAAGAGGCTGCATTAACTGTGAAATATTCCTCTGTTATGCAATATCTGTCACATAGCTATGTGTAAACCAGACTAATCTACTCACAGAATCTAAACCAAAATGAAAAAAGAATACATATTCATTTTCCCCCTTACATCCTACCTTACACTGACAGTCTCTACATTACTTTCTCAATTAACTTCATTGCAAATCTGTTAAATATCTGAGTCTCTTCTGCCTAAGTCAGGAGCTTATGATAGTTAGTCTAAGGTTTAGGCCTGTAATCCCCCTTCTTACTGGCTGTATGACCTTCTTGCAAGATGGTACACTAAGCTGGCATATTTCAGTGTCTCAAGTATTCATTTTCATAATAAAATAGAAGGAACTTCTCCCTGCCCTTTTCAAAAGTGTTTTGAAGTTGCTAGCACCTACTTGCTGCATTTAAGAGAACCCTTTTTTGGTTCTGTCCTTCTTTATGACTGCTTCACAAAAATGCTGTGGGCAAAAGTATTTAGGACATTATTGCTACCTTGGATATCAAGTTTTCTACCAACCCTGCCACACTCACAACCCTCCCCCAAGGTAACGGTATTGACTAACCTGCCTTTGAACTGTCTTGAATGGATCTTGTTGCTTGGACTTGCAAGACCAAGTGGACTTGGTGGTCTAGGCACCTTACATAGTGCCTGTTCTTCACCCTCCAATAATTTCTTACAAAATATTTAAATAGCATGCCAAGTGTCATATAAATACTTCAAACAAACTGATGATAGTACTATATTACTAAATTTAAGAGGTTTGCGGCTATGGATATCATTCTAACAGAATTTTACTAGCAAATGTACCTTAAAATGTTGTTTTGAATTTTTAAAAAACATTTTATTTTTAATCAAGCATTCAGAGGAAATGTTTCAACTAAACAATCAATACCGGAAGCCCAACAAGGATTTAGTTGATTCCATTCAGCAAACATACTGTTAGCAATGACTGAAGTAGACATGGTATAAAAAAAGTGTTAAAGCTGCATGAGAGCTCTGTTTGGTCTCAGAGAGGCCAGTGAGGGTGACATTGAGCAGAAAGTGCATTACTGATCACCTGATCAATGTGGTGAAGTGGATAAAGTCTACTTCAAACATTCAAGGAGGTTTTTGGATCCTATGATGTTGGTTTTTATAGGAACTTTAGCATCTGTTGGAAGGACACTGTGATGAGAAGCAAGCTATTCCAGAGGCTTCTGGATTGTATTTGAGGTAAACTTCTGCTGCAGACACTGGAAAGGCCAACAAGGTGACTCTGACATTCACTAGCTAGCAACAGCTCTTTGGGAATATGATAATCAGTAGAGACCATGGTTGTAATGACCACAAAATAGTGGAATTCAAAATCTTGAGGAGGCAGAGGAAGGCAAGCAGTGCAGTACAGAGCCTGCACTTTAGTAGGGCAAACTTCAGCTTATCTGAGGAGTTGAAAGGCAGGATTCCATGGGAGGCAGCTCTGACAAGCAAATGAGTTCAGGGAATCTAGCAAGTCTGTAATGATATCACCTTTCAAGCCTATGAATGTTCATGCTGATAGTCAGGACATCAAATACATTGATCAACAGACCAACTCAAGATGGAGATCCACCAGAAAAGGCAGCATAAAGGTGATGGAAGCAAGGATAGGCTTCTAAGGAGGAATTTCTGAAACATTGCCTTAGTATGTAGTGATGGTGTCAGGGAAACCAAAGCTCAAATGGAATCAAGACTTGCCAGGGACATCAAAGCAACAAGAAGAGATTGTATATTACTAATAAAAACTTGAAAAAGGGAAATTTATGTACTGATTGCTGAATGAAAAGGGTGATTCAGCAACAGTAGCCACTGGTAAGTCTGAAGGCCCTCTTTTCTCAGGGCCTTGTTCTTTGAGGCCTGTGTGATTAATGAGAGAGAAGAGAGGGAATACTAGCAGTGGATAAGGATCAAGTCAGAGACTACTTATGAGAACTCAACTCATAAATGCTCATGGATCTGACAGTGTATGAAAACTTTATAAAAGTTTCAAAGGAACAACCCAGAGAACTAAAGGCTGCTCAGCCCTACTTCTACCCCTGGTAAATACCTAGATAAAATACTCTAGGAACATTTTTCTGGGAACCTGAAACAGGAAAAATGTGATGGCAAATATTTTCAAGTTTTCAGCCTCTTATGGAGGCTACAGTTGAAGGACTTGAAAGGCAGGTTGCCATTGGGAGAAACCTGTAGGTTGAACAGACAACAGGTTCAGTGAACAAATGCTCTTCAAGGAGAGACAGAAGGAAATAGAATTTTCCAGTCTGAAGAAGAGACAGTTTTGAGGGGACCAGCAACCTTCTAATACCTAGGAGGAGGTTATGAAAAGGACATTGCAGGTTTTCCAGTGATGTATGTCAGGAAAACTAGAAATAAGAGACAAGAATGAGAAAAAGAATATTCCCAGCTGGGTACAATACACGAGGACACCCAAGAAGTGAAGTAGGTTACTTAGAGAGGGTACAGAGACTCTACTTTGAGGTTTTCAATTGCAGGTTGTGTAAATCTCTATGCAATTCTGTTTACAGCAGGATTTTACTCTAAATCTTTCCTGAGGTTCCTTCCAACCTGAAGTCTCTTACATCCCTATTAAAAGGAAAAAAACAATCTTTTATTTCTGAAACAGTGGAAATTTGTTTTGTGTATTCCTTTTCTTTTCATGTGAAAGAGTGCTTCATTGGTGCTGTTTTCCAAAAGAGCATAATGCCATGATGGTTCCAACCATTTTAACAAGCTGGAACCATCCAGATTGTAAGAATGGAAGTTTAAACTTCCCAGAGGTTGATGATGGAGTATTTTACTACTATCTGTGGCTGTTTCTAAAAGAAGCACTTTTTAACTTCTGCAATGGTGAGTTATAGATTTCATGGAACTACAATACAAATATTGTATGCGTCTTAACTATTTGAAGAACATGAAGAACATGACACTATTTTCATCAGTTTCATGAACACTGGTTGAAGCATTATTTATGAGAATTCTGGATTGCATTTGGAACTGATGTGTTACTATAGTGTTTTCTACAGTGCTGTTTAATACTCTTTGTTCTCAAGAACATATTAGTACATGTGACATATTTTGTCTTCTGGCCATTACCTAACACAATTTTTAATACTGAGTCTATATCAGTCATTACCAACAGTATGCTTGGTGAATGGAATCAGCTAAATCCTTGCTGGGTTTACAGCCTTGATTGGTTGGCTTGATGGGCCAATATCTTTCTATTTACACAGCTTCATTTCTTTTACAAACCTTATTCACAAACTCTATAGCATTGCTAGCATTTCTTGTTGTGTGTTGTGAGTCGGAAGAGATTTTACTCTTATGTGAAATTTGTAGTATTATATGCATTCCCAATGTCTCCACTGTTTTGTCCAAAATTCAGATCACTTTCCATGGTTGAGACTAACACTGGCTAGATACTTTCATATTTCATATAAAGCATATTGTTGGCATCACTGATGGTCTTATAGCTGTGTATATTTAATCTGTAAACTTAATCCCAACTCCCTGAAGGATGAGGTTTAAGGTTGTGAGGTGGTTGGTTGTCTTCTTTCCCCTTTTTGAACACCACATTTATCTCTGTCATGGAAAGAGGGAACCTATATCATTTCATTCAACATCATAAACTGCATGGGAAGGTCTTTGTTCTAGCTCTCTGACTATACTCCTGCACATGAACATGAATATTCTCCTAGTCAAGTGAGCATTAGCTGCCTGATTCTGGAGATTAAGCATTTTGTGGTGTGACAAGTCTGTAGAAAACCTCAGTTTATCCCACTGAGATATTTTGGTGCTCTGAGGCACAGAGGGAAGCAAACATTTGTCTCTCATATGGTCTGTACCTTTTTTTTAACCTTGCTGACAAATACGTGAGACATAGGCCATTTGTCTTAGTTTTCCTTTTTTCTCCTAGCTCAACACTGCACTCATTCAGTGTTCCCTAACTTTTAACTCAGAAGGTCTTGTTGGCTATATATGTCAATAAATAAAATAGGGCTAAGGGCTGTTTTCTGTCTGTGAGGCTCAATTGCACACAATGGCTGCAGGCATACTACATAACATTTGGCCTTGAGTGTCACCTCAAGGGGATAAAGTGTCTGAAATAATGTGAGAGTAATATTGCAGCTTTTAACACAGAGGTTTCTACTATGAAACAGAGAGAATTTGCTGCATGCTGTGTGTGTGGCAGGAGGTTTGTGTCAAGGTCTCAAACCTTCAGAGACAGTTTCAGAGAAACCATCAAGGGTGATGATGGGTATTGAGAGTGATTCCTGGCAAATGCTATCCCCATGCCTGGGCATTGTCTGGCAAGGTGCTGGTTTAGCACCAGGCAAACCAAGGAGAATGAAGTCTATTACTAGTCAAACAGTGTGATAACCAGTGGTCCAGTGCTGGAATTCAAGCTCTGTTTACACAGCATTAGGGCTATACAGGCTTAATGCAAATGCATGCTCAGACATTGTGTCTCTGTATTTGTACAGGTACATGCATGATGAAGCCTTTTGTATCGCCTCTGCCCCTCCTTGTTTGCTGTGTTTGGTGCTTCTCAAGGAAGTGCCATCACCTTTTATATACAGATTTCAATGAGAGGCTGGTCAAATCTAGTTCCAAGAAGTTCTCATAAGTATTGACATATTTAGGCAATGTAAACCTCAGTGGACTAGAGTGGGAAATGGAAAGTAACCGTATGTATACTGATCCCTAGATTAAAAAAAAGACACCTAATCACAATTACGTACATGTAAATTTAAAAAATGTTGAGGTTTTGTTTCATATATAAACAGAGTGTATAGATTTATCTGTTGGATTAGAGTACTTGGCAGAAAGAACTTAATGTGAATAGTTCAGATACTACAGATTAAATTAGCAGTGGAGAAAGTGATGTCCTACACTAAAAGCAGACCACATAGCTATGAACAATTTCTGGAGGCTGTTAGGTTTTAAGCTCACTCTGTAGAAGCCGTTCTGTTATCAGCTCTAAGCTTCTTTATACAACAACGACGACCAACTGTAGAGTAGTGAGGGAGCAGACAAATCCCTGATGCCATAGCACCTTTGCTAATGTTACTCCAGGCTGGGTAAATATAGTATTCCGGGCACACTAGAATGGATATAGTTAGTGTTACAGATTAAACAGCTATAAACATATGAACTTAACATGTCACTGGGACAGGAATCCTTTATGTCAGCCATTTGCAGGCTCCATCAACCAAAACTACCAGTGGATTAGCTGTAGAAGTTGACAGGTAAATGCTCTGGTTATGAGGAGGAACATAAGTAAGCATAGTACTGATAATACTGGGTAATAGTAGATCTCAAAAACAATGCAACCAAAGTGGTTCTGGGTGGACATACTAACATTTGAGGAAAACCAGGGGAAATATTTCAGGCATGAGTGAATAGTGGAATTAAATCTTGGTTATGTTTCTCCAAATAGAAGAGTAAGCACGTCTTGGACCTCCTGTTGCTGGAAATCAACAGTGAGTGAATACACTGAACACTCTTCTGGAGCTCATTGATCTGGGGAACAGAAGTCCTAAGGCAAATCCCAAGCAACCTGTGTAGATTTTCTATTTATGGGATAAGGTAAAACAGCGTAGAAGAAGGAAACTAGTGCATGTATTTGAGTTAGAAGAACTAGATATAGACTCTTCCCTGACATGGGCTGCTGTGTAGTGTTTTACTTCTTATAATGCAACTGCCTCTGTTCCTGAGTTTTTTATCCAAGGTTTATATTTCCAGATTGTATGTTCCTCTGAAGAATTAATCTGTTACTAATATTGAACCTAGACACTAACACAGGCTAGGCCTTTTAGAGATTTCTTGAAATCTAATAATTCAACTTTGTCCATTCATTTTTGGGAAATAGGGAGGCTAAGAGGTGAAATGCCAAAAGGAAATTTATTTTAATTTTGTATTCCTGCTACTACCTGGTAAGAGATATACCCAAAGAAACTATCCCCAGCCAAATTTTACAGAGATTTTCTCCAAGCTTAGGAGAATCTTTTGGGCTTCTCTGAATCTGCTGCATGCTATAATACATGCCACTAATCTGGGAGGTAAGAAGCAGGCAACCGAGGGCTTAAAACAAAGGGAAGTAGTGCTTTTACATTCATTTTTCCCCCACCTATAAATTTTCCTTTGATTTCATTTAATTTGGTAAACCTGGCAAGTTGCTGCCAGGTGGATCTCCTACTCAAGTCTGTCTCGAGATTTCATTATCCTTTTTATTTCTAGCATCATTATTCAGACATCTCTGTTTTCTCTAGCTAATTAGCCCGCTGTTTAAGAGGTGCACATTTCTCAACATATGGTACACAGTTGCACTGCATGTGTGCTGTATTTTCATTTTCTAGTTTGAGTCTTATATTTCTGATACAGTATGTCAGAAATATCAGATGCCTATCTTACAGAACAGCACTTACAGCTTCACATTGAAATGTACCCTAATTATATTTTCGAAATCCTTACATCCCCGTGTCTTCAATTAAGACATCACAGCCATTACAGTACTGTGACAACAGATTGTGATTTAAAGAGGATAGTATTTGGAGGTCAGAATTTAGCAGGAAATAAAAGTCACAGGAATTAAGTGTTTAAAATAATTAAGATTTAAAAAATGTACCTTTCCAATTCAGTGGAGAAAACTTAAACCCCATACAAAAATCCTCCACATGGCGTGATACTGTCTCTTTGAGACACTGGAATTGCATGCAGCTGTTATAAATCTTCTTCCTGTGTAAGACTGCAGAGGGAGGACCTGACTGGCAACACAAAGGAAGGAGCAGGTCTGTTCGCCTGTCTGGGAGAGACAGAGGGAGAGGAGCGGGCGGAGGGGGAGCGAGGCGCACACACTCACACGCGCAGCTGAATACAGAAAGATTCACTCCTTCTGTACAGCCCACAGACCATCTATGCCTAAGTGATTCTGGTCCACCATTTGCATGATATATTAGCCTTTCAAGCTGTCTTGCGGTATTATCTGAGCGACCGTAGCTTTTGCTTTTAGCTAAGCTCATCTGCAATTGGTTTTATCTCCAGCAGGTCTCCATTTCTAACTAATGTTAACCTTATTGCAAGGAAGAGGGTGTACTTAGAGCTTTGTATATGCTGAAAATACACCAGGACATTCTAAAGGCTGAATTGAACAGCTACAGTTACATAAAATTAAATTTCTGTGTCATTTATTGTATTGGCAAAAATACCTTTTTTTGCTTTTAAAAAAAAATACAAAATAATGAAACCCAACATTTCAGCTATATACAATGCCTCTGTGAAATTATATACATAAAAAGAAGAAGTATTAATTCTGGAATAAATGTGTTCATATGGGTTGTTACATTCATATAACCATATCAGCTTCACTGTGCTGGTGTAACTGATAATATGTGCTGTACTTACTAGCTCTCAGGTCCCTTGAGCTGCAGAGATGCAGATGTAACCTTAAATTCTTTCTAAAGCAAATCCTGCAGATGCTTTCTACCTCCCTCATCCTCCCTCAAAAAAGCTTTCAACTGCCTCTATAGGATTAGCTCTCTTCTGTACCTGCCCCCTCCATAGCGCATGAAGCCTGAATCGCTGTCAGTCATCTGGTTACTTCCCAGCTCCTCCAGACATCCCCTCCAGCCAACGCACATATCCCTGCAAGCTCCTGCCTGAATCATGAACTGACAGCTGTGAGACAGGTAGCATGAGGATCATATCCAAGAGATGAACGAAAATTTTCAGCAGAAGCAGAGCACCTATCCACTAATACACCATTTCCCTAACAAAAAGGAAAATAACATCATGGGTTTTTTCTTCTTCTATAGCTAGCTTTTTTATCATGCACTGAATACAACAGAATTATAAGATTTCGAGTAGCAAGTGTAACCACAGAATATATAAATATCTGTGAGATGTACAGTTATTTCCAACAACTGGGTCAGACATGAATGCTTCTTTGTTCTTATATCAAAGATACAACATGAGAGCAGAATTTTTTTAACATAAGAACTATACTGCACAGTAAGGGTAAGAATTATACCAAAATGGCTACAAACATTTTCCAGCCTGTGGGTACAGAACGGGGAACTTAAAGAGCTGGACTACTTTTCAGTAGTAGTCAGAGGCTGCAACTGCTATTGATTTAATGCTCAGCTCATTTAAAATGCAAGCCTTATTTAGATGCTTAATATAGATTTAGGCATCTGACTGTAAACACTTGATTAAAAATATTGGCCTAGGTTTACAAATAAAGGTCAAAAGAAACATATTACTGAGCACTGGAAAGCAAGAGTAAGACAAGGAATAAAGACAAAGGCAGTTTCAAGGATTTGCAGAGAACAAAAGAAGGAAGGCACTTTGATGCTATTTATTAATTGTATTATTAGTTAATTTCAATTTCATTTATTGAAATTATATGACTCCAATACAGCCATTGCTACTCTCCCACTTGTTTTTATTATCCCTTACTATTCTTTGCAGCTATTCAGCCTGAATGAGAGCAGAAAATTCTGTGTAGAAATCCTGAGAGACAGCCTGTTCACATGAAACTTTCATCCAAATTTTAGTAGATACCAAAGGGTGAACCTTTAATTGGGCAAGGAAGAAACTTATGGATACCTAGCTAAAGCTGTACATTTTCAGATGTTCGCCTATCATAATGATGTCCTGCTGCCACACTTTCTACTTTTTAGCCATCCAGCATGAAAATAATAAAACAGAGCCACTAGAAACCACCAAAAGAACAAATGCTTTTATTTATTATTCACCTGGATGTAGGATTTCAGTCAGACTTCTAAAGCATGTATGTGTAAATGCTGTCTGTGTGGTGGTTATTCAAGCTTCCTTTGAATTCTGTCCATCCATTTAGTCATCCCTGCCAAGTCAGTCTCTATTACCTGTACCTACTAAGATGTGTTTTAATGGTGAAAGTAACAAGTTGACTTAATAAAAATGCTGGCAGTGACACCAAGGAATGCTGGGACTTTACTAATCTGAAAAATAATGACCTGAGGGGAGCTTTGTTCCTCTTTCTCATGGGTCCCTGCTAGAAACAGCCAAATAATTATAAAAAGGAACCAACTCAATAAACACAGTGGGAAGTACTGTGGATGTTATAATATAAATGCATTATAGATATTTTGCAGCTTTGATTTTTTAGATATGAATTTGCTAAAACTTTTCATGCTGATTGTTTGGGGGTTTTTTATTATTTTTAATTTTTTATCACTGCTTTAATTTGTATTACCAAATATTTTTTAAAAACTCAGGCAAACATTAAAGCAACCCCCACCTACATCGAACAGGCCAAATACTGTATGAGTGGTATTTATGAAGCACTTTTAGTTGCACCAACAAAAAAAGCTCAGATACACTTTTGTATTTAATTCCATTCATATGGACATTTTCAGGGTAGGTTTATCTCCCTTACACTGGGGACAATGTATTTTAAGCAAAGGCCAGATTTATGTGGCTTCTAGTGCCAGTGGAGGCCACAGCTCCTAAGGTGTGTCTGTGGCTGTGCTCATGGGGGATTAGGGAAAACGTGGATACCAGAGCGATAGAGCAGTTGGGTCAGGTGTAATACTGTGTAAACACATGGCATTTGTATAATATTCCAGTAGTATTTATTCACAACCCTGATTTCAAATAGAAATGATTCATGAAATGTTCCCCAAACTGATACATCTTTTTGACTTTGACTGAAATCTGTTTTCCTAACAGCACACATCCACAGCACCATTTGTCTTGCACTCAAAAGAGCCCTGTGCCTATGGTGCAAAAAATGTTGCCATAAAAAAAGCATGTTCTCTGTTATCTGTTCAGTGAAATGGCATATGTGCCAGATATACAGAGGACAGGGATGGACATGAAGGATTTTTCCCCCTTAAGCCCATCATAGTGAAGAAGAAAGAATAGAGGGGCTCATCCACCTTGACTATACATTTGGTTGACAGTTTCACTTCTGTCTCGTGGCATCATATCTGTCATAGATATAAGTAGCCTCAGCTAAGTCAGTCAAAACAGAAAGCTTCATGCCATCTAAATAAAATAGATCTGCAATAAAGCACTGATAAAAGAAAAAAAAAAAAGTAATACACGTACATAAAAAATGTAGTTCTCTCAGGATCTGGCTCTTTTACATAAAGGTGAATTTTAATCCTATGGCCAATTCCCTTAGAACTCTTTGTCACAGCCTCTAGCATCTCTCTGGAAAAGTTTTCACTAGAAAAGTAGGTTAAAAGAAAAAAAAAACAGAGCCATGTTAATTATCAGACTGAAAATCAGTGTCAACAGAAACAATTTGAGTTTACTACCAAGATGAGAGTTGATTGTGATTAACCCCATAGTTTCTGTACTGTTTAATCTCAACTCTTTCATGCTACATGTATATTTTTGCCATTATACTGATTACGCAATTATGATAATACTGTGTTAGTTGAAAGGAGAATTCACAATTCTATTCTACCATGACAAATTATTTTAGCAAATTGAGGCACTGGAAACTGAGGCTGGCTTGCCACATGTTCAGAGGGAAATCTGTATGCTCAAACAGTAATTGACACTGTATTTATTGGGTTGGCTCCTTTTAATAATTACGTGTCTAATCCTACCAGGGACCTGCAAAAAGGACAAAGCTCTCCTAAGGTCATTATTTTTCTATTTTAGTAAAGTCATAGAATCATAGACTCAAAAAATGGTTAGGGTTGAAAGGGACCTTGAAGATCATCTAGTTCCAACTCCCTGCCATGGGCAGGAACATCTTCCTCAGCAAGCTGAGGTTGCTCTGGCCATCTAACCTGACCTTCAACACCTCTAGGAATGGAGCATCCACAACCTCTCCTCATCCAGTGCACCACCCAAGCATTTCCTAGTGTCACTGGGAGCTTTGTTTTTAAGTCAGCCTGTTACTGTCACCATTAAAACACATCTTAGTAGGTAAGGTAAATAGAGACTGACTTGGCAGGGCTGACTAAATGGATGGATGGAATTCAAAGGAAGCTTGAATAACTGCCACACAGACAACATTTGCACATACTTGTTTTAGAATCTGACCGAAATCTTATTTATGACTGTCAGAAGTTCTGATTCAAAGTTAAAGGTTGAATATGGCACTTCGTCATGGTATGTCACTAGGGGTAGTACTTTAGGAGCCAAGATCTTCAGTGAATCAGAAACAAAAGTAATTTAAATTGAGATTCTTTTTCTTCTGCGTGGAGAAATCCAAAAAACCTATGCATGCCCCATGATATCCTAATTACTTACATGATAGTAGCTCAGAACAAATATCAGGAAAGTTTCTTATTTCATTAAATTGTTTTTGTAATGGGCATGATCCCTTTTACTGATTACGTTGGTGAGACACTGATGTTGGTAAGGCCCAGAGTAACCCAGAGAGGTTCCTGAGAGACCTCAAATGATGAAATATTTTCATGGTGTGCTTTGCTTAATGTAAAAAGTGGGTGTGATTTCTCCACAAGATCTCTTAAACCTTTCACAGAACATATTCCTTATCATGGCAACATGATCCCAAAAAGGCTATGGAAGAAGAAAAGTTCCCAAATATTAATAATCTCAATAAACATAGTACAAATGAAAGATACTTTTGATCTCTAACTCCTAATAGCATAGAGAAAAATCCTCATGTGCCATGCAGGGCAGGAATTGGGGTGGGGTGAGGTAGAGGAAATGGCAAAGATGGAGTAAAATTGGAAAAGAAAGAAGAATTGGAGCATTGCAAAAGAAGGAAGGTGGGGTGGAGGAAAGCGGTGGTTTAGGTTGCCAGTGTTTCTCATTTCTATTTTAATTGGCAATAAATACAAATAATTTTCCTTTAGTCAAATCTACTTTACTCACAGTGATAATTGCTAAGTGATGTCCCTGTCTTTATATCAATTCATGAGCTGCTCCATGGCATTTTCTCCCCGTCCTGCTGAGGAGGGGAGTGAAAGAGCAGCTGTGGTGTATGGCAGCCAGCTGCTCAAGCCACCACAAGTACACTGACCAGTTAAGTGGAATATTCAACTGTATTGATATATTATAATAAATTGTCTGCCTTTAGTGAGCAACACACAGCAGAGAAGTATTGTGTGTAGATGTTGAGTAGGATTCAGATAAGATTCCATATAAATTCCACAAAGACTTAAGCTTTTTGCAGTTTAAAAAAAAAAAAGTCACTCTTGATCTTCTCTCCTCCTCAGCATTCTCCAACACTTATTTTTGTAATGCAATATCCAACTTGTATGTGGAAAACTCTTGTACAGAACAGTAATAGAGGAAAGTACAATCAAAAGCAATGAAGATTTTTGGAATGATAGCTGTTGATAAAAATATAAATAAGAATATTTGCATTGATCAATAGCAAAATATGAAGAATCTTTGCCTTTAATCTTGTAAGAAGGAACCTGAATAAATAGTTCATTAATTCACAGAAAAGAGTGGAAATATTGGAGGAATCAGAGAAGCAAATGCGGTATTCCTCTTCAGTGAAATAAAAAGCTACACACTGCCATACTGCAAGAATAGTTTCCCAGTAAAATGGCTGACTGTATGTTTAAAAAAAAAAAAAAAAAAAGAAAATCAAAACAAAAAGCCCCATAAATTACAGGATGAAAAATTAAGAACAATTCATTCCATAAAATCTTTGACCCTGAAACTCTAAATAAAGTAGATATATCAAGAACCTACTCTTGCCAATTTGCAGGAAATAGCTGTCATTTATTTCTATCCTAATCTTGGTCCTAAGGTCTTTTGTCTAGGACCTTAATTTCAAAGAGGCTGTAACACATCTCCCAGCCTGATTGGAGCAAATTGAATCCACCTGACACTATCATCCAGGAATAATAATATTGCCCTTTCACAGAGATGTGAAGCTCCTGAGATCAGAATAATTCAGAGATTCAAGTTCTTACAGTCAGTTGCTCCACTGGAATAAACTGTCATGGCTCTATAATGGGCAATAAAGTTGTCACTATTTACACTCTCTGAGATTTTTTCCCTCTTATCTGCCATATCTGGCCTCTGGCTACAGCTTTCAACAGAACTGCCAAACAGGTAACAGCTGATGTACACATATATACCTTGCATATTTAACAAGTTCTATTTCATATACTCCACATATATTACAGAGGAATCCTGTATTACAGAGCAATCCTCACCACAAACTTAATTTTTTCAAAGTACTGTCGCAACTCAGAATACAAGAACTTATATGATAAAGCAAGAGACAATGGTTGGGTAGCAGAAAATCCAAATGCAATGAGACCATGTTAGTGATACTCTCTTATTAATTCTTTTATTCTGAATTCAAATCATCTTGGATAGGAACATCATCACGTGAATGAAAACTACCACAAAGATATTTTATGTGTAAAAAATAACAATGTACAGGAGCATATGACACCTTTTGTACAAAGTTGCATTGATTTAGCATATTAATATTAACAGCAATTAAGCACTGAAGATATACTTATTATAAACCAAATTCAGAACTGCTCACTTTTTGCTTGAACCAAAAAAATGGTGTTCAAAACAGTGGGAAAGGGAAGGCAAAACAGAGCCAAAAAGTAATGAGAAATTTGAGGATGGTCCTTTACATTGTCCTAATGAGCTCCACAGATTTCTCCCACCAATAAATATTTTTCTCAGTGCTTAGCTACCACCCATGTATAAAAACACCATGTACAGATGGTGTTTTCAACAAGCAAAGAAAATCATCACAGGAACCAATGGCTGAAAGTTGAGCAAGGGAAATCCAAATAAATTTCAAAAGGAATCTGACAACCTTTTGCAAAGGTACTAAGGCAAATGTTGAATTCCCCATTTCTTCATGAACCAAATCAACACAGTCTTTAGAAGAAATACAACCAAATTTAGAAGCAAGCTACTGGGCTTCAGGTAGGATAGCTGAGTATAACGTGTGCCACAGCACTTCCTGTGTGTACAGGAGGTCTGACCCTTTGGCCTTTGTATCTGATATTCAGATCTACAAAACCTTGTCAGCAGATTTACTTCCTGAGAGTAGTCCCATTATAACCAGAAGATTATTTTATGAAAGTGCTATTCATAATACCAGAACTTAAATTTGCAGATTCTGTTAAAAGGAGAAAAGTTAGTACCAAGATACAAGGTCAAGGGAAGGAAAAGAGATAAATCGAAGAGCCCAGCTACAAATCAAATTCAAGTAGATATGAAGAGTCCAAAGTAATTTTCATAGAAATGGCATCAAAAACCAAAATGAAATTTCGATTTGAAAATGAAAGACCTATATTTACTGTGCTTTTGCTAAAAGTCAGTGCTTGTCATTTCCCACAGTGAAGTGTACTAGTATATACCACAAATGTAAACTTTTGAAAATAGGGAAGTATATACTAGAATGAAAATATTACTTTCCAAGTGGATGTCTTTATCAAATTGAGCAACAGTAGTTAGATAACATTAATATGAAATGAAATGTAAGGATAGTCACAGGTGATAAATTTGACACAATGATAAGAGAGGTTTCAGCCTACATATGTAGTGTTATACCCAGAAACTGATTCTCTCTTTATTTATGTGGGATCCCTGAGATGAGTTCTGAGGCAATGAGGATCAAGAAATGCCAGGAATCTATGAAGTTTTTATGAAAGACCAGTCAAGGCAGTGGAGAAACTAAAGTGTAAGACAATAAATATGAAAAGAATTAGATTGCTGTGTTCTAAAAATGCAGTGACCTAGAAAAATGTTCCTAGTCCAAAGATGAACAATTAGTCAGTATTGTAATTTTACTATTAGTCTTACAAGTTGAAACTGTGTAGACAGTCACATCATTGATGACATACCACCACATTTCTTCTCTCATGACTCTAAAGGCAATGAAGCTACAATCCATGGAAATGGATCCATGGGAATGAAACTGGGAGAAATTTCTTTTTCCAGCATTTTCAGTATTTTTTCTTTTGCCACATTTTATCAAAATGGTCCTGTGTTTTCTCTGTGTCCCACTCTCATGTTGTTCAGGTTTGGGAAACCAAGCCAAACAGGATAAGTCCCTGCCTTTGAAATGAATGTCATTACAGCATGACATAGATATGCTTCCGGTCAAACTTGTGTTTGGTTCATATCACTGCAGTATCTTACTACAAAACCCACCATAACTATTTCTCACATTTATCCTTGGGAAAAGCTTTTGCCAGCTTTCTTCAACAGCTTCAATCAATCACTGACAGAGGGGTATAAGCTAAAAATCCCAAGATTTTGAAGAGAAGACAGGAAGTAGGAAGGAGGAATTTTTAATACAATCTACAAATATACAATGAAAAGTGGAGTCTAAATTAAGTGCTAAAAGAAGAGCAAATATCAGAAAATACTTTTCTTTTACACTCTAAAATATGAACTTTTTAAGGAGATTGTAAAAGCTGTTAAAATGAGGATGAGAAAAAGTAATAGAAATTATAGTGCATCAATGATAGAGGGAGCCAATTTTTTCAAACTATTTATTGATTTATTGTTATGATCTATTTCTTTGTTTCCTATTCTTTACGTTTTATGACATTATAAGGTCATAGTCCTACAACTTCAGTTTGAGTACTAGACTTGAACTACTGAACAGTGGCTATGCTTATTTGAATTGAAGAAGGAAAGAAAAATTTTCTACCTTTTTCCTTCACAGTGTTTACTTCTTATGTATTTTCTTGGAAATTTGTTATTGAACCTTCCCAACATTTCTGAATGTCTCTAGGTTGTTGTTGTTGTTGTTGTTGTTTTTGGTTTTTTGTTTTTTTGTTTTTTTTTCTATCTGAGATTTACCAAAACTGTACCATGATTTTGTATAATTTTACATTTTCTATTACTGTTGTTCATTCTGGAGGGTGGATTAACTCTGCAACCATTTTTTCCTGCTCTGATTTTCTTTATTATATTTTAACAACTCTGTAGCAGTGTGCCTTTTAGGATTGGAATTACTACCAGATCCCAGTCAGCTGCTCCAGTGGAAAGGCCACTTGGGAAGAATTCAGGCAAAGCAATCAAACTCCTACATCCACACATGCCACTAGGCTAGCTCAGCAATGAGAGGCAGGAAGGCCTTGACACCAGATCAATTCCAGGCAGGTTTATTGCCAGATCCTGAAGGGGATCCAGAACAAAAAGGGACAAACGTGCTGTGCTCAAGGTTAAGTATGAGGTTCAGCAGCCAATGACCTTGAGGCATGGTAGTGGGGCAAAGGCAGGTAAGGTCAGTGTCCTGTAGGGAAAACAGGGCAGGTCACTGGGTCCCACAACCAATGGAGACACAGGGGAAAGGAGAAACCAGAGGGCCGGGGGCATTAGAGAGGGGAGAAACCAGGGCAAACCATGGTGTACAGAGCACCATTGGGAAGTCCCCTCTCTCAGGCTGGGCAGGTGACTCTGTGGTCTGTACTGCCAAGGCCAGACCCTAGGTATTATGTCGATGGGCTGTAGGGACTCCATGCAACTCTACAATTTTTCTGCCGTGAGTGTTTCAAACATGTCCTATGCAACTTTCTCCCTATTTTCCCTGAAATTTGCAAACATTTTTTAAAAATGTGAAAATATGAAGATGAATTTTTCATTTTATCTGCTAGAAATATTCAGAAAGCCATATCCTTCACCTGTTCTAGCATTCTAGCTTCATGGTCACTTTGGATTTAGAAAATTACTATTTACTTTCCTAGTACATTTTCTTTTAGTATTTTATCTTTCTTGATATTTATATTACATGCATTCGTTTCTTGTCCTAATATCACTTTAAATGTTTGACATCTAACAGGACAGTCAGGACAAGAGGCAACAGACAGAAACTGATGCACAGGAAGTTCTACTTGAAGGAAAGGAAGAACTTCTTTACTGTGCAGGTGACTCAGTGGTGGAACAGATTGCCCAGAGAGGCTATGGAGTCTCCCTCGCTGCAGATGATTTCAGGAACCATCTGGATGCAATCCTGTACAGTGTGCTCTGGGATGACTCTCCCTCATGAGAAGGGAGATTGGACCAGCTGAGACCCACTGTGGTCCTTTACAGCTTTACCCATTCTGTGATTCTTTGACAGGACACTCACCATACTGAAGAGAACAGAAAATTGATATGCTTACCTTCTCCCAGATACAGTCCACTCCATAGTATACTTAACATATATTGTAATGTTTCAGAACTTCTGATCAGCCACAGTAAGATTGTTACTTAATTTAAAAATGTATGATTTGAAGTAATTTTTAAGGGAAAATAAGTATTCCAGATGTATGACCCAAAGAAGCTATGATCCATGCAGAACCACATAAACTAATGTGCTTGGAAGAAAGGAACAATAATGTCCCTTTAATTGTGATAAACCCCCAAATACTTGCATTTGAATGATTCAAGGTCCTTGTTCAATCTTTATGCTCCCATTCTTTCTATTAATTCTAGTCTCTCCTCTCCTATGATTCACCATATTCTCATGTCTTCACTGGTACAATTCTGAAGACGTATTCTGGCCTGTGCATGTAGTTCATAAAGGACTATACATTCTACATTAGATAGATATTATTTTCTTCGCCCTCTTCTCATAAACAGCTAAATAGATAAGTTATAATTATTGAAAAAATATTTCTTTCAGTGAAAGGAAACTTTTAGCTTCTGAAAAATCAAATTTTTCATAAAAGCCATATGATTTAATATCATTATGATGGTGAAGACAATTAAAATGAAAATAAAAATATTAATAACACTAATAATAGTTGTTACTATTATAGTTGTTGTTGTTGCTGTTATTATTATGAAAACTCAGTAAAAAATATTCAATTACTCCAAAAAGGAATGAGCAGCTAACTTTAGTTAGTCCCTGAAATTGTTGATTTATATTGTTGAATATGTTGATTCAGACTTTATTAAAGTAATAAGGTTTTTTTCAGAAAGTATATGCAAAATATATTATGAAAGTAGTTAAACAATCTGATACATTATGCTTAGTAGGGATCGTAGGGATCATAGGGATCATATGATTAGGGATTAACTATTGAAAAAAAAATATGACTAGAGGTCAAGATGTAAAGGTTCATTTTGTTTAGGTAATTCTCATGATAAAAAAAAATCCTCTTTTTTAAAGAATTTTTTAGAATTTTTTTAGACTATTTGCTTTGACAAAAATAAAGTTCATTAACAAAACTCATTAATTTCTGTTAAGGGAAGCTACTCACACTTCAACTTCCAATACTCTTGTGAAGGAGGCAGAGACCTGTTATATCCATCGCTTCATTGCACACCTTCAGAATATCAGATGCAGGATGAAGGCCTGACCCTACTGAAGATAAGATTCCCACTCTTAGTAGCAGGGGGAAGGATTTCACTCCCTCCTGAAGTATGGGATCTACTCCAGGCCACACAAAGAAATATTGACAGAAGGAAGATTTTTGTACACAGAGAGATATACATAAGGAGAGATCATGTTGAAAACACAGAAAGATACAGGAGGTAGAATCTTTTTCTCCCTGATTGAGCACTTTGATGATAGCATTATGATTCCTTTATCCAGGAATCAAACAAATCTAGTTATGTATTTGCCCTGGCTTAGGGCAAAAAAAACCCCCTGGTTTAGGTTTAGGACACCCAGAGGCTAGATCAGCAGCTAAAACTTCATGCCAGCAATAGAGGATAACAACATACACAGTGGAGTTTCCTTCTCTGTGTCACATCTGTAAAAACATGACAAGAAGATTACTTTTGGCTATGTACAGTTTTCTCTACATCTGTAGGAACCATGTTGTTTCTTTCTTCATTTGCCTGTTACTGATTCTACATCTGTAACTATATCACCTTTAGAAGTGCAAATGTTTTTTATGACTGGAGAAGTCCATCTCAGCATGAGAGAAACACTTTTTACAACACTGAGGGCTTGCTTGTTTACTGTACTGCAGCAGGGTGAAAAAAATAGGCACGAGCTCTTTCATGTCTACTTTTGCATTGTGTAGTATGGAGCTGCAAGCTTCCTTTTGCTCTTACATGGATTCAAGTTGCCTATTTTAGCTTCCATATTTCTTGTCTTGACTGGGTGGTTACATCAACTACTGCCATTAATGCACTGCTAAACACACTTCTGTTCATGATGTACTGTATGGAGAACGTGTCTACCAGAATCTGCAGCAGTCGGCTGTATGTGAGCAAAATATTTTTGATTTACTCACTGATTATAACTGAACCATGAAAAAAAAAATGCAATATTGTTCACAGGACTTTATATCTAGTAGTCAACTAGTTCACATAGTGAGGCTGGTGATAAAAGTATAGACAGAACAATTCAGAAACTAATATCCTATACGAATATTTTTTATGCCTGAGAACAGGTTTGAGTCCTATGAACAGCATGCCTTCAGGAAAGGCTACTGCCCTAGCACAGCCTGTTATCTCCAGCTACACCTGCGAATGAAGATGCAAACAGGAAATAATTTTGAGAAGATCAATGTTTTCCCCACTGTGTAGACAATAGGGGCATTTGAGATTTTGCAGCTTTCTTTGAAGGTTTGAGGGTGAAAAGATGGAGTGAATGAAGGAGAGAGAGCTGTAGTTTTTCCTCATTCAAGCAACAGTTTTATTATTCAAAACCTACATTTTCAATCTTGATTTAAGAAAAACAACAACAAAACAACAAACCACCAAACATATACATTCCTGAATATGGAATAGAAATGAAAATATTTAGATTTATAGATTTGATCTAAACAAAATAAAGCATACTACAAGTCTGTTCTGCGTCACTCATTATTATTAGCATGGCTGGAGTGTGGAATAGCTTACTGTTCACACAATAATATGGCAAAACTGTGACTGGCCTGTTTGCTTTCTCAGACCATGCTTATGCAGTGCCCCTGACAATTCCTAATTACAGCACCATGAGGGGCCTCTGCATTTGTACTGTGCATCTACCTGTGAGTATAGTGATATGCACTGCCTCTGCATGTGCATCTACTTGTGAGTATAGTGAGTGGGGACACACATGCTTTCAGGTAGTGAATTTGACTCCATACTAGGTCAAGAGGAAGAAGAGGACTTGGCTGTGGTCCTGTCAGTGTCACACATGGGTGCTGCAGAGGGCAGCATCTGGTCTGTGGAGGTACACATAGCCAGCTTTTCTTCTTTTCTCTGTGTGACTGCACATGTCTCCAAAACACATGCTCAGCCTCTTGGCTGAACCTGCAAATAGGAAAGAAGTAGACATCCATCAGCTTGGGATGGAGACTCCTGAGCATCTAGGCTGGGATCCAGCAGCTGGGTAGAGGAACCTTTGGCTCTGTAGCTGATGGAGGTGGCATCTGTTTATAATATCCATTAACAAGAGGTAGGTATGAAGAGATATTTTTGTGATGTTTTCTTTTGTGACAGTTGCTTCTCATCCAACATGCAGGACATGAATGAACACCTAAAAGCTAAACAAGTTTTATTTTGGTTGGAGTTTAAGACCTAAGGCTCTGAGGCTCACCAGTGCAACATGCATAGCCTCTCAGTCAGACATAGGCACATGCAAAATACTGAATCATGAGTTATATTTCACATATACTTTCACTTGTCATAACTAGAACACTATTTATTTAGAACTCATGGATACTTTCCTCCAATCATGAAGTATTTGGAGTGTGTGAGCTAAAACTTGTTAAAAGATATGGATGACATGGTCTGGCTGTATGCAGCTACCACAGAGCTGCAAGAGGAAATATCAGTCAAAAACCCATACAGTACAACAACACAGCCTCAAGAAGAAGCAGGTGGCAAAAAGCTAAGGAGAATGATTTAATTTACTCTTTCTCTTATGTGATTTATTTTGAGACATATTTTCATTCTATAATTTGTTTAGTTGTAAGCTGTACTTACAAAGTCTGCTGATTCAAAATTTAAATTTCAGTGATATCTGCAGAGCAAACCAATTCTGAAGGAAATAAAAGGATATGCAAGAAATTTTAGTGCACAAATTTAATTACAGTTACCGGCTCATATGAACAGGAACTCTTATTTTAGGATAAAATAGACCCACTAAGAAAATGAAACTACTTGAGCATGTGCATAATGCCACACCTCATCCAGGCTGCTTTATTAAGCAGTTTGAAAACTCTGTCAGGTTAGAATAGTTTTGAATGGTTTGGTTGTTGTGCTGGTTTAGCATGAATGTGAAAAGGTTTTTTTAATAAGGAAGTTCTAGCATGGATTGTGATTGACAGCTTGGCTGACAAATGGGAGTGTTTCTGTGCCTCTGGAAACACAGTCTTGAATCACAAGTCCCAAGTGACTCATCCCTTTCTAAATTCTACTTCTAAACAATTCTTCCTCTCAGAAAGTAAACATATGGAGAATTCTCAATCTTTACTTCCACTGAAAGTTATGTAAAAGTAAATTTTTTGGCAGGTATTTAACCCTGCTTCCCAGTCAGCGCTGTTCCGCCTAAATCTGAAGTCAGGATTTTAAAATATAGTAGAGCTTAACACAAATGTAATTACTTTGACCATTTTTATTGATGAATATTACCTTCATTGAAGGAAGAAAAGTTTAAAGAGATAAGAAATGGCTGTGAGTGTACAGAAAACAATACAGCAGATTTGGTTCTGTTGGACAGAACCTGGAGAAAATAACAGCCACTCTGTCAGTGGTACTGATTCATCACATACTTAGCATTATGTTAGAATTCCATTTACAAAGTATAAAAAAGAATACTTCACTAAAATAAAACTGTAGATAGAGTCTTGCAAACTTTTTAAATGATACATCTATTTTTAAATGGGTATTAGTTAAACTGGGGATTTCTAATGCTGCGAAACATGTTCAGTTATGGTCCAACAGCTTTGCTGTTATCCATGCAGTCAGATTACTGAAGTGCAATTCTTTTTTGGGTTAACTTTATTTCTACACAGGTATTTTAGAATGGGTTGTTCTTCCTTCCTTTATCCTGCAGTGGAACCCAGCATCTAAATTTAGCTAGTGATTAGAGGAGGACTAAGGCACATAAATGTTGAAGTTAACATCCACAGTACAAACTCAGTTGACATGTCATGTGCATTGATCAACCTAGATTCAACACATAAATGCACTTCTGCCTGATTCGTGGTTGCCTAAATTAGAGGCTGCACATGATTTCAGAGTTGGACTATCCAGCAAAAAGAAATTAGTTGTTTGTACCAGGAATGTTTACCTTACAAAGCAGGCATGCAAAGCCTAAGTTGTTTAATCAATGTTATTGTTATTGTATCAATCAGTCTCAGTATATTAAATATTATTAGACTAACGTCACAATTGTAACTAAGGACAAAGACTGGAAGCACTCTTACAATGGCTGGAAACATCAAGCAAGATAACTAAAAATTCTATGATTCACTTATACAATTAGGCAAAAATTTTTTCATAAAATTGTGGGATCGTGTGCAAAATATTATTCTGTAATAATATGGCTGCATCTGCCCATTTTTGTTTCATTTTATCTTGCATTTTCAGTTGCTCTAAAAGTCATCTGTATTGTGATAATGCAAAATAATACTAGTCATAGGTGAGGGTAGTGCTCAAATGTGCACCAGAAAGGTTACAGAAGAAAAAGAGAGCTTATCTCATCACATCTGCTCTCTAAAAGTTATCACAGCATTTCTGACAGGATTCTAGAAGAAGAGACTTTACTGTAGAATGACAGGTTTCTTGTGCTCTTCTGAAAATGAAATTGTATGTTCTGTGTGATGACATCATCAGTTGACTGAAGATAAGAATCAATATCCCAGTTCCATGTACAGCTTAGAGCAGGTTAACTTGGTATCTTAAAGCTCTCTCTAGCGTGAAAATATTTAATTGAATGCCAATTTCATGTCTGAATCAATTCATGTACAGTGAACTAAACAACTGAAAAAAAAATCTTAATAAATTCCCCAGTCTATATGTAAGATTTTGTGCCATTCCTATAATCACAGATGCCATATGTATACTACCACAACATATACGAATAGATGTTCATGCATGTGATGTCAATCAGAGACTTGCAATCCTTAGAAGTACATGCCCAACCATGTGTTTGAATGTGTTCTAAGTCTCATTAGTAGATCCAAGTGCCTATAACCAAGATAACATAATTACATAATTGCAATGGATATTACTTCTTTATCTTGAAAAGCTTCCTGGGCAAGGTACTCTCAGATAATAAATATCTCTTGCCACAGGGTAAGGTCTTTTCCAGCAGGGCATTGCTACGTATGCCATTGCTTTATTTTGAAGATTTTCCAAGATGAGGTAGTCATACAAAATTAGAATAATACATGATTTCAGCATGTCTTCCCTTCTTATAAGGAATTCAAGATAAATCTGGTCGCAATTCCAAGAAACTCCTTCTATATAGCGTTTTGTGAATGGAGTGTTAGTAAAAAGATTATGATAAGGAAGTGGCATTTACTGGTTGCTATCAGGACCACTGCAATTGCACAGCAGATAGCAATCAAATACTGCTGATGTGCTTCAGACTCTGCTGAAAAACGGATACTAAAGCAGATGGCACAAAGATCTGAGGCCCAATATTAGTGTCTGTAAGATCTGCATAACACTTGCAGTGGGTGGGAAATGGCTGATTCCAAGAGCACATCTTACTCTGTTACCAAGCTGTGAAAGCTCAATAAAAAATTTCATAAATAATGTGACCTAAAAGAGTTATTCTGAAGCATAGTCTGAATGCTAACAGGGTTTTCCATGCATTCACTGAAGACTAAGTTTACATTGCAGAGGTCTGTCTAACTTGTTTTTTCCAGGGACAAGTCAATGGACAGAGAAAGGTTCCTTCAGTAAACTAATTCAAAGCACATGAAGTGGGCTCTGGACTGCCCTTCAGAAGAACCATTTGTCAATAGAGCCTTGGGAGGAAAGCTGGCTTTAGCTACAATTAGCCTTTAAGGTTACATTCCTTAATGCAATAAAGAAATTCTTTAGAGCAAAATGCTAATGAAAAACAAAGTACTAAATCTATTACGGTTACCAAAAGGAAAGAACTTTTCTCACACTGGCTATGCATACTTAATACCTTTTAAAACCTTCTGCAATAAATTAATTCTGATTGTTCTCAATGTCTCTCTGCTTCTCAAGATGGACACTTACAGTTTTATCATGTCCTGTGGACCCCAGTCTTTGCTCTACAGCTTCTTTGATTCTGCACTTTTCACACAAACACACAGACTTGCAAATTCCATGGGTATGTACTGAATCCATGGAGATGATCTAATGGTTCATACAATGTATTCACCTGCATGAGCTTTTACACTAATATGCCATAATCAAGTTCAAAATATAAAATAGCTTGCCACTCCTTGACCTGTGTTTTTTAACTTTAAAATTCCCTTGCATATATAAAAGACCATGAAATCCTCATTGTGCCAGGGATTACAGAAACATAATAGAATACTCTCCCCCAAGAATAGTCTCCCCCAAACGGCTTTAAATATCAGACAACTAAAAGAGGGGAAACAGCAACGAGAAAATTTACTGCAGCAAGTCCTTAAAAAACCCCAAGTGTAAACTTCTCACCATCTAGTGCACTGTTTTCTAGACCACACAGTTCCTGAAATTTGAGACAAATGAAGGGGTAAAACATCACCAGCTCTATTATTTTTATTAGACTGATTTGTACAGAAGAAAACTCAAGTGAACATACATAAGAAAGTGGTTTCTAAATAATAAAATTAATTACTTTCAACACTTAATAAAAATGCAAGATATTAAAAAACCCTGTATCTTCATATGATAAATATATGACCTTTGAATACTGTTATTCTGATAGATCATTAGCACAGTCATATTTTTTTCAAAAGAAATCACTGTAATCTAATCAATGCCATTAGAATTAAACTGACAGAAAAAAAATCTTTGACCAGAAGAGAAAGACTTTACACATTACTTGCATGTATAAACTTAATTGTGTGATTTCATTCTATTCCACTGTCACCTCAGGAATATTTTCTTCTTTACAGTCAATATTATTCCTTAGGTTTTATCAATATTTAATAGAGATGTTGTATTTGTTTCTCTGTTTCCTCTCTTGGGAAATGAAAGTGTTATATGTAGTAGGTCATTCTATGCAACCAACATTTTTATGGTAGACAGAAAAATGTCAGTACACATTTCTGTTCCAGAAGAGAAACATCTTAAGTCTCTCCATATGAAGTATTGCCCTTTTCCTCTGTAAAGGAATGGGACAAAATGTAAATTATAAGGTCTTGTATTAAAACTATCCTCTACTTGTTCTTCTCTATAGATGGCACAATGAAAATTTTCTTCCCTTTCCCATGGTACAGAAAGTCAGGAAGGAAGACTTAGACAGGAAGTCTATACAGTTTTAACCTGAACAATATAATAAAAAGAGGGAAGGACTACTAGATATCAAGTAATTTTCCCAAACATCTCAATCTAAAGGGTTACCTGGGCTTTGGGTGTGTAGAGTTGCAACCAGAAGTTCATAGGGTCCTGTAATACACAACAACATGAAGGCTTTATCCTCTGAATTTCTCTACTTTATTACAAATTACCAGAAATACCACACACATTGCCACTAGGAAATCCACATCATTAATGAAATCCATGTAATTAACAAATGGATTTCTACAAATATATATACACAAGCTATTAAATTACTATCAGAAATCAATAATTAGTATCAATCAGTAATATATTACCAATCAATATTGCAGTACAACCAGTAACAGCAATAACCAAACACTACTACAAGTTACTACAAGTTATCATTAGTGGAGCAAACGTACCAGCAGTGTAACAGCAGATATGATGGGTTATCTATAAGAAAATATAAATAATTTCAGCAAGAAGTGAATGGGACAGATTTCAGAAGGGGCCACACTGTCCAAAAAGAGAGTAGAGGGATCCCAGAGAGATCTAGTCACCCCAAAAACGAGGAGGACAGATGGAACAAATAAGGTAATAGTCTTCCTTCAAAACTGATCCATGTTATAGAGCCTGGAGTCAGTCAGGTGTTCCCAGCGAGAGCCCAAAAGCTGATAGAAAGTTCATGTGGGAGTCAACTGTGAAGAGACCAAGAGGCTCCATTTTGAATAAAAAACAGGTTCTTTTTATAACACTGAGATAGTATAGGATAATACCCTACTTTCAGAACAACTAATTTAGATTTTTTTTTTCTTTGCCTGTAACAGCCATTAGATGTTGGTGGTTTTTGTTCTTTCAGAGCTAGGGGATTTTCCACCTTATCAGATTCTAAACTGCCATTAAAGTCCCCAGGGTTTGTGCTTATCCAAGGTATCTCTGGTTTCTATGTGCCCTGGCTGCACTTGAAAGTGACCAGCTGCACTTTTCAAAGATGTCAGTAATTTCCAGCAGATAGGTTCTTTTGCTCAGTATTTGTCACCTTCCTACCAGGCCACTCTCATGGCTGCTCACATCACCAAAGCAATTCAAATACGAGTGCCAGAGCCAAAAGGGAAATTCATGAGTTGTTTTAAGTATCCAATAGTCTTTTTCACAGAACATCTTGCTTCCTAATACTGAGCTACTGCTTCCCACCTTAAAAAATGAAAATACTATCTGCACTTGGCTGATATGACCTCCATCATTCTTTTGCAATGGAAATTACACTAATGCCTGGCACAATGACCAGAGAATAAGTCAAACGTTATTGAGTGAGCAAATGGTATAAAATTATACTGACTTTACTGATTTGGGCATATATAAATACCAGCAGCACAACACAAATGGCCTTTAGACATTATGCAACTAAAACTGTCACATTCCCTCTTCTTTGAATGCTTTGATCTTGTGCATCCTGCCTAGAAATAACAACACTCAGGTTTTGCTGCAAGATACAGTTACTCCTTTGCTTCATTCCCTCCTAATATTGATTAATATTGTTCATTTATAAGAGCTGACTATGATTTACTAAATATAAAGGCTCAGAAAAGGGACCACTGTTACTTTATTTGATACCTGTTGCTCTTTGGAGATGGAAACCAAAGGAAAAACAACAGAAAATGACAATTCATTTAACATATCAAAAGCAAGATACTAATGTCAGTAATTCTCTTACTAATTTTCAAAAAGTCACTGACTTCAAGAAGGACTACTTTCTCTCACTCACTGCTTTTGCAACTGGTATTTCATGGCAGTGGTTTCTAGATTAAAAATTGTGATAAATATTTTGGTTGCTTTTCCCATACAGTGAAAAGAAACCACGGACAGAGCTATGGTTCAACAATTAAGCCAAGACTTCTATGTGAATCAAGCTGCATACTTAATTAATTATCACTATATGTTACCTGAATTTGATATCTAATTTGAATTCCTAGTAAGCACTGGTAAACCTCCCGTTATATGACTAGTCAAACTGGCACTGCTAAGTGAAATTTGTTTACACTGTTTATCTGTGCATCTCTTGGATGTACAGGATATTTACCCTACCTGTTTCTTCCCCCCACTCCATAGGTGGGGAGTGAGCAAGTGACTGTGGGGCATAGAAGCCAGCCAGGGTTAAAACAAAACAATTGGTAATAATATATATTAATGTTCCCAAGTTGAGCCCGTTTTCTGTGATGGTAATAATTGAGTGAGCTTCCTGTCCTTATCTTGACCCCTGAGTCTTTTGTTCTATTTTCTCTCTCTCCTGTCCACTTGAGGAGGGGGAATGGCAGAGCTGCTTGGTGGCACCCTGGCATACAGTCTACATCAGCTCACCACAAACAGGAATGTCTCACTCCTGACTACTGGAAATTTTCAGAAATGAGGGGAGTAAGTAGGGAAAGTGGAAGTCAGAATTAAATTGGATCTGTGACCTGACATCGGGGTGGTCAGTCAGCTAAATTAAGAGCTAAACTAATCCTGTACCTGCTAGAAAAAATATTGTAATGAACTTAACAAAGCTTTGAATAAAGACCTTTGCACTGGAAAATTAAATCTAAAGTACTTTCTAAAATCCAGAGCTGCCAGTGGATCCTTCTGAATACTCAATGTTCTTTACTGAATGAAGATACATTTTTCTAGGATGTGAAATCATCCTTCTCATGAGACCCTACCTGCAGTGCTGCATCCAGCACTGGGGTCCCCAGCACAGCAAAAACATGGACTCGTTGGAGTGAGTCCAGAGGAGGTCACCAAGATGATCAGAGGGATGGAGCACCTCTACTATAAGGAAAGGTTGAGAGAATTAAAATTTATTAGCCTGGATAAGAGGAGGCTTTGAGGTGATCTAACTGAGGCCTTCCAGTACCTGAAAGGATCCTACATCAAAAATGGAGAGAGGCTATTTACAAGCGCACATAGTGACAGGACAAGGGAGAATGGCTTTAAACTGCAAGACAGCAGGTTTAGATTAGATAATAAGATTAAATTCTTTACTCTGAGAGTGTTGAGGCACTGGAACAGGTTTTGCAGGTTTGCCCTATCCCTGGAGGTGTTCAAGGCCAGTTTGGATGAGCACCCTGGTCTAGTGGAAAGTGTCCCTACCCGTGGCAGGAGGGGTTGGAACTAGATGACCTTTAAGATCCTTTCCAGCCCATTTCATGATTCTGATTCTGATGATTTTCTCTGAAGTGCCTTGGATGCCCTGTGCAGGAGGCAGTAGGATACATGGTCAGATGAAAGGCGTGCTCTTAACACATTAGGCTCATGGGGAGGGGTAGGATATGCAGGGTTTGGCTGCAACAAGAGAGCACGTGTTAATGAAGGCCTCTTTAAATAGAGATCCTAGAAGGAAGTGCCTCCTTGCTTTTGTTCCAGAGTTGTAAGAAGCTGTGGCCTCTCCTAGAATATATAAACCAACTGCGAGGTACCAAGGTACCACTGCAGCAAACTAAAATAATGCACTGAAGATTTGCTACTGGCACATGGCATCAGAGACATGGAGAAGGTGCACCCTTTCACTGTAGATCCATGAAGTACAGCCTTTACTGTGGGAAAACATGAAGCAGAAATCACCTGCGAAAGCTATGCAAGCACTGTAAACCCGCTACCAGCCACACTGCCAACTCTATACATTAAAAGTTACCATTTGTATTTCCAAGAACAACTTACGGATGTCACATGCCTCTGACTTTTAAGTCTTTCTTCACATTTCCCTGCTTTGGCAGAGCAGACCCGCCTTCGAGGCCTGTTGAAGCTCCTAACACAAGCAAAGACCTGCGGGAGGCAGGAAAGGCGCTGGTCTCGGCGCTCGGAGATGCCGGCCAGCTCCCCTGCCTGCTCCCGAGCCCTTCGGCCTCCTTCCATGCCTGTGGCCCTCCTTGCGGCATGGAGCCGTGCCTCTGGCTTCCCTCACCCTCACCACCATGGCAGGCACTCCCAGAAGAAACGGGGCTGGAGCTCAGATGCAGGTTAGGCAGCTGCTTCCCACAGCCCTGGCTGCTTTCTGCTGTGCAGCTGCTCGAGGTGAAGCGGAGTAGGAGGTAAGTTTAGTGTTCAAGCGGGAAGGACAGGGAACCCCAGGGATAGCTGCTCCCTTACAGAATGTTTCCCTTCACCCTTACCACAGCGGAGGGGCTGGTAGATGGCCCCTGTGAACACCATGGGAACATTTCTGAACGAACTCTTTATTTCACTTTCTGCTGGCGCTGTTGTAGCAGAGACTTGGGAAGCAGCTGCTCTGTCCCGCTGCTGTGAGCTGTTTCCAGTCGGTGGCACAAGGCCGGTCCATGCCCTGGGGACAAGCCCTGTGTGTGGCCTGCCCTGGGGACGGGCTGCACAGCACTCTGTGTGGAGGGGCTCTAAGCAAGGCCGGCATCGCCGTTTCCTGCTGCCCTGTGGAGCCGGAAAGTCCAGCCCTCTGTGCGGCCGCTCCTCTAAGGGGAGCCTCGGCGCCGCAGCCCGTGCGGGTGTGCGAGGACTGCGAGGGAAGGAGCCGGAGGACCGAGTCGGTATTGGGCGGTATTTTTAAACATTTGAAAAACCTTTGGGGACAAAGAGAAGAAAAGATGTGGGAGCATTTGTGGAGTCCTAAAAGAACGAGATAAACTTAAGGTGGTCTAGAAGTTCAGGCGGAAGGTGAGAGACCCTCTGAGGAGCTGAGAGGATGTTGCCTTAAACTGACAGAAATGTGATGAAGTAAAAGCACTATCTTGGACCAAACCTGCAAATATGTGGTAAAAACAGGCTCTACTTAGAAGCAGTGAAGTTGATAATAATTGTTTTGGTTGAACATAGGGTCTCAAGGACAATCTTTAGAGATTTCTGTCAGTCACCTTAATTTTACTCTGAATAAAAGGGACTGCACAGGGGTGGGCCTAGAGACGATCTACTCCATGGAAGCCGAAGGGCTGTGTTTACATGCAAGTGTCTTGGAGTGCCTTAAATTACAAGTTTTGTTGGTCTGTGAAGGTGGCTAAAATCACAAAAGAAGCCTGACCTGTTACGGGAAAGAGCAGTCAGCTGTTACCAGTCAAATCGACAACTCCTCGCCTGTCATTCTAAGGCATCATTTGCCTATTCCTAATGCTTTGCATCTTCACGTGAAGCACACAACCTACAAAGACATTCTGTATGATTTTTCAAACTGATTTAGATAATTTGCACCCTAAGTTCTGCCTTTTCACGGGGCTTGAATAGGACTTCAAAACGTCGTTATCTGTTCGATCTGAGTGCTTAAAGTAAGCCATCAGCGGGGTTAGCCTTTGGAAGGAATGATACTTGCTTGTTGCCCCCTTTAATGCGGTGCTGCTCTGGGATATTTTGTTTTCCTTTTTGTCAGGACAATAGATCTCTTCAGCTGCTGATTGACATTTTGCAAGCTTGTTGGTAGGTATGTCTCCAGGCTCTGTATAAATATCTGGAGAGCAGTGCCCATGTACAGGTAAGTTTGAACACAGAGTGGGCTGTGTGCTAGTGTCAGCGAGGAAAACATGTTGACGGCTCCCTGGCCTGCTCCCACTGGCTGACACGTTTCTGCTGTGTAGGTAAAGCAACATATGGGGTCCTTTTCTGCAGTCTTAGTAAAACATTATTTGGAAGTATATACTTGGGACACGTTCTTTTTTCTGCTGTGAACTTCCAGCAATGTTTGTATTTAGGTGGGAGAAAATGACATGTCAGTGATCCTCATTTCTACAGAAATCCCAAAAGAAACCTGGTTATTTATATGCAGAATCCTTTTTCATTCTAGCTGAAAATACTTACAAGTGGAAAAAAACCCAAAACAAACCACTTCTTTTTTTCTTCCACACACATGAGTGTTCTAGAAGCAGTGATAATTACCCTCACAACTAATATTCCTTAAGTACTCAGAAACTCTGAGTTTAAATGAAAACAGAAAATTTCCACAAGGCTGTATGAATTTTTTTACTTAACTTTCTTCTATTTTCTCTCTCCCAGTCCCTAAAAACTTAATCTTCTGCTGAACTGTAATGGCATTGCTGTTGTTTTCCTGAACAGTTATGAGTTGAGTTAGGGGGAGTAAGCAAAGGATGTAGCGCAGTTTCAATGGGAGTTTTGGAAAGGCTCTGAAGTGCCCTTTAGGATGCAGTGAACTGCTTGTAGATCTGATGTTAGAAATCCTGGTGCTGAACAAAAAAGAATTATTTTCAAAGCATTTCAATGTAAGTTTGGGGTTTTTTTCCTAACACAGGAGAATTTCTAACACAGGAGACAATTTCATTTTCTGTTGCATCTAGCTTTTAAAGTAAAGTAACATACTGTGAGATTTTCAATGTGATTAAAGCTGGCAAAATAGTGTTCTAGTTAACATAACTGCACAGGCTATCTATTTATACCAGTAGAAATGGACTCTACATTTAAAAGAAATGAAACTTGGCTTTTACTACAGTGGAACTTGCATGCAGGGATGTTTCCTTCAAAAGTTAAAATAATTTTCCACTTTTCCAATTTAAAGTTTCACTCCTAAATTTGGAATAATTTCTTAAAAGGGCGGGGAGAAAAAAAGTTCATATTGACAACTAAGAGATTCCATACACAAATTAAGATACAGTTAAGCTACTTCCGTAGAAAGACATTAAATTTTCTTTAAAAAGTGAGAATATAATGAAGAAAACCCCACTGATCTCAAATATGGACTTAGTGTGCAATTCATTTTATTTTAAAAAGTAAGTGCCTCTGATTTTAGTCCATATGAGTAAGTCTAAAGGAAGAGTGCCAAATGCAGTGTTTTTTTTACCAGGGGCTCTCCCACTCGGGGATGTAGCATCACATGCAGCTGAAGCTGACTACCTGAGTGAGCCTGAAGGACACATTTTAGAATACGAGCTAGGCTCCACCGTAAAGAATCTGTCCTGTGGTTACATTGATGCCCATTTCCTGCCGCCTAATCTGCTGCAGTGGTGCCTCGTGTTGTTGTCTGACTGCAATATTTATTTTTTTACAGAAAAAAAGGTAGAAAATGTGAATTTTGGCTGCATTTGCACATTAAAATTGTAAACACATGATACTTTTGAGTAGGCATAAATTTACTTGTGGAAAACACAGCTATGTTTGTGAAATGTATAGCTGTAACAAAACATGTATTAAATGTTAAAACTCAACATATTTAAAGGGCTTAATAGATACTCATTGCATAGTCATATTCCAAAATAACTACTCTCTTGTATGCCTGTCTCAAAAATAAATGTTCTGATAGAGAGGTTCAGTCTAGAGCACTTCCAAATGATTTTTGCTGAGTAAGAAAAACATTTTTCTGAGCCACCCTAGACATAGGTTTGGCACTAAGAGCCTCCTCCGCAGTCATATCTGGCATTTAAAAAGCCCACAAAAAGTTTTAAAGCATGTTATTAGATAGAGGGAAGGGGTTGCAGTCTGTAGAGTATGTCTGTATCTGGCTTTTTATCAGTGTTGCAATTACTGATAATATCTGTAAGGTTTGCTTGCTTTTAAAATGGGAACTACCACGTGGCTGATTTGTTATATAGCATCTGAGCAAGTGTGTGCATGGGCAGAGTCAGAGACCAACTGGAAGGAAAGGAGCTGCTGGGTTCTTAATGACTGTGTGGGACCAGTGAAGATTTCACTCTTCCTTCATGTGGTACACTTATTAAAGTATCTTACTGGTTTAAAAATTGGATCTTACAATTTGACCTTTTCTGCATATTTCTATTTCAAATGAAGACATAAGCTTTCAGTTTGAGGCTGAACCAAAACAGAAGTGCATTGCTTTTTCCTTGCAGATCCATAATTGATTTCCTATATCATGTTCACCTTCTCTGAATGCCATTTATCTTCCTTTTATGTGCTTCTCTTTCACTGAAATAGGTCTAAAGTACCTCACCTGCTCCTCTTTTGCTCGCATATATAAAATAAAGGCAGTGTATCTTTTAATTCAGGATTTATGCACACACAGATTTCCAGTGACATTCAGCAGTCAGCAAAGGTCTCTTAATATCCGAACTCTGCACTCCTACACTTGACAACATTTGAACAAAGCCCTGCTAGGGAAAAGGAGCACAGTAGAGACATTCAGTGAGAAAATTCTGGTGGCTAAAGAGTAAATTTCACCTGTAGAGAAATTACTTTATAATAGACATGGCCTAAAATCACAAACATATAGATCATTGCTGTAGCTGTTCTTATAAAATTTGTCCCTAGAAAGGGTGTTTCCAAGAAGTAATTTCCATGTTGCAATTAGAAGTAGTAAGCAGTCCTGCAAGTGATTAACTCTATGTAGGGAAAGAATCCTCTATGTATCACAGAATCACAGAGCAGATAAGATTGAAAGGGACCACTTGAGGTAATGTGGTCCAGCCCCTTTTTCATCCAGGGACATCCAGTGCCCAGGGCCATATCCAGATGGCTTTTAAATGTCTTCCAGGGAGGGAAACTCCACAGCCTCTCTGGGCAACCTGTGACAGTGCTAGGTCCTCACAGTAACAAAGCGTTTCTTGATGTTCAGACAGAGATTCCTGCATTTCAGTTTGTGCTCATTGCTTCTGATCCTGGCACCACTGGAAAGTGTCTGGCTCTGTCCTCTTTGCACCCTCCCTGCTGGTATTTACATAGACTAATGACACCCCCCTGAGCCTTTTCTTCTAAATCCTGAACGCACTCAGCTTTTTCAGCCTTTTCTCACAGGACAGATATTTCCATCCATCACTGTGGCCCTTTGCTGGACCCTCTCCAGTATGTCCGCGTTGTCCTTGTGCTGAGGAGCCCAGAACAGGACCCAGCACTCCATGGGGGCCCTCTCTGGTGTTCAGTAGAAGGGGAGGATTACAGGCTTCCACCTTCTGCCTGGGATACCGTTTGCCTTCTTGGCCTTAACTGCACATTGCTGCCTCATGTTCAGCTTGGTGTTCACCAGGACTCAGCCCCTGGCCCTGTAAAAATATTTATTGATTTGTGGGTTTGATTTTTTTTTTTTAAAGTGAGACCTGGCTTTAAAGAATATTTAGTTACGACCTAAAGATTAATAATATTTTAATGTAGACATACAGGCAAACCAGTCAGTGTGGTTTACTGTATCTCTGTTTTGAGAGTACATGTGTATTTTTCTGCCCTCTTTAGGGATGATAAAATAGCTGCAGCTGTCCAAACAGCAGTGCATGCTTTTTTGGTGGAACTATGTCCTGGGGTGACTATGATGCCTCTGTATCTCCAATCGTCTGTTCTGTGTGTTCTGTAGGTTGTGTTCTGTACCTTTAAGACTGGTCCTAAGGATGAAGCAGGAAAAAAAAACGCGGTTTGTTTTGAAAACAGTGTTTGCTCCTCCGCAATTTTTCTTGCTTTCTTCTCTCAGGACAGTGTGTTCATCGGATGCACAGACAGCAGCCAGAGAGAGGGTTTTTTTTCCTTTTAGTTAGTTTAGCTAGCTGAGACAAAGAAGCTTCCTGGACTGTTTTTTCCCTCTTTCTTGGGATTGCTTAAATCTGGTCTGGACTGAAAAGCCAGAGGAGGACCGGCACCCGTGGCACCTGTGACCCACAGGGGCTTGGACCTCGGCATTTTCCAGGGCCGAAGGGACCGGGACTGATAAGGGACTGAGAGAGCCAAGCTAACTCCTGGCAAGGACTTCATCAGTTTTGCCATCTCTCTTCAGAGCAGCGAGAGGTTTTATTTTTTTTTTTTTATTTTTTTTTTATTCCTCATGCTTGTGGGCATTTCGTTTGTTAAATAAATAGCTTTTTCCAGTTTTCTCTGAGGAAATTCTTTTTCCCAGACCAGCTGGGGGGAGGGGCTGTTTAAGTTTGCTCTCCAGAGGAACCTCATTCAGAGGTTTCCTCCCAAATTTGCCCTAAATCAGGACAAACTGTTTTTGGGGATTAACTCTGAATCTTTACCTATTACATAGTATTATGAAGTGTAGAGAAGAATAAAAATATCAAAGCACAAAGCCTCTCTATTACTCAAGACCAACACAGACTGTTTTCTAACAGTGCATCTATGTAATATACTTTGGATTATGACAACCACTAGCAATTTCTAACAATGCATTTATGTAATATGCTAACCACTCCTGCTGTGTGGTTAGATCTTCATTTTGCAGTTCTAAAATACAAGATTATTTTGTTCTTAAGCACACTTACACATAGTGTTTTGCTTGTGGAAGATAATGATATGAATGTCTAATTTCTAGCCACAAGGATAGATATCACAAAGTCTTGTCAAAGTCCTGTCTGACTTTTGCTTTGGGAGTATGCTGAATTGGGAAACTTGGCTGTGAAGGCAAAACAAACAAAAAGTATGTTTTAAGGGTTTTTAATAATATTATTCTTTCCCCTTCGGTAAAATATGAGGTAGTAGAATAAACTGCCAAGTTCTAATTTCATAGTGAAATATCATGCCATTTCTAATAGCTCAGGAGTAACGATTTCCTGAGCAGTGTAACTTTATTGAGAACACAACATGTTTTCTTGCTGTGACGGTACTCCTGGGTTGATCATTACTCTGGTATTGTTCTGCTTGTCCTCATCCTTAAAGTGGGTATATGCAAAGAGGTCTTCAAAATGTATTTCTTATTCTGACGAAAACCTATTTTTAGAACAAAGTAAGTAAAGCAGAGAGAAAGGCATCAGCTGGGTGAAAGAGAACACAGCACATCTTCCCATCATCAACTGTGTGTTCATGGGTTTTACTTTCAGTCCAGGTCTTATCTCAGTGACTTTTGGAGGCTCCCTGGTTTGCAGCAAATTATAGATGATCTTGTCTGATCCCTGGGAAAATATTTTTTTTCATCTCCTCTGAACCCTGATTGCTTTTGTGCATCTTGCCACTGCACCCTTATTCCTCTCTGCTGTGGGCATACTGATCTTTGCCGCAGCTACGTCAGAAGCTTATTTGTACATAGTCTTAGCAGGCTTTGTTGGGGAAGGAGGTTTTCCCCATTCACTCCAGGTGGTTCCATCTTCCAGGTCAAAGTAAACGACTGCTTTTTTTCCTAAATTGCCCAGTTGCTTGCTGTGAAAGGAATACACATATTCAAGATACTGCCAGCAGCCAAATGAAAGGAAATACTTTCATTCACAGCCCTACACTTACTCTTTTTCCTTGTCTGAGATGTTCTTAGATAAATACTGTATTGCATATCCTATTTGATACCCCACATTAAAGTCTTTTTTGAAAGACACTTCATATTTCTGCAACTATCTCATTACTGACTGCAGATTTGTGTGGTAGATACAGGGATATTTGTCTATATAAATAAGTAAATAAGATTAAATAAGTTGGGGTTTTTTAGAAATGCTTTCTATTCTACCTTAATTTAACTTCTGAACTAGATTATATAACACCTACCTAAATTATGCCAAAATGTAATTTTTGACTTTATCTGTGGAAGCCAGTAACTCATGTAGTGTGGAAGGATGTAGGACTTAAAATGCTGTAAGTCAGAGAGTGGCAGCAACAGAAATAGAGTTAAGGTGTGAGAGATTGAGACGGGAAGTGAGGAAGTGACATTGGTGTGAGAAGGTGTGTTTCAGTTATTGATATAACCACAGAACGGCCTTTACTTGTTCATGAACATCATTTAGTGTGGCCAAGTTGTAAATTAAAATGTGGTGTGATTATTTCAAGGTGAGATATTTCAGATTTTTGTACAGTAGTAAATGGATCTGGGATGAGAATTATCTTCATGTTTTGAGCTCATTTTCTCAATTCTCTAAAGACAGTGTTTCCTTTTTTCTAATTTTGGGGGTTTTAGTTTGTTTTGCTTCCTCATTCAGATTGTACCCTATACTGTGTATATTTGCCTGAAATGAGATTTCTTCTGTTTGAAAGGAGACTTGCCCCTTGTCCTTCACTTCTACTCTTATCTGCAAATGAAAATTTACTCATTTTAAAGAAAGAAAAATGGAATTAGCAGAAGAAGATGAGTCAAAAGTTTTCTCTCTGTGTATACTGTTGTATTTCTGGATCCTGTCTGGAAAAAAATAATGAAAAGAAAAGGGAAAAAAATGTTCAGCAGCAAACTGGAGAAAAAAACAGGACTTCTCATTTTGTAGTGCATTTTCCTCCTCACTCCTTGTGAAATCACCCTACTTCATTGCTGCCATTTTCATTATGAGTGGTGTAAACTATATTTATATTTAATTTCTGATTTTCTTAAAAATGGAGATATTTTAAATGGGTAAAGGGACTTTTTATATAGTCAGTTTGTCACAGGCAGCTGATTCTTGTGAATTAAATACTAATACGACCTTCTTTCAGGATAGCAGTGAGGTAGTTTGAAGGTTTTGTGTGTAGTAGAACTTGGTGAGCTTAAAGAAACATCGGGACATTAACTGGAAAGTGAAAAAGAAAAGAAAAATGCCAGCAGCTAGAAAATGGAGGAGAAAATGAGAATTGCAGTTTCTGTTGAGAAGCAAATACTGTGTGCTCTGAAGCATTGAAGAAAAGGGGGAACAGCCATCAGGATGTGTATAAGGAGGGCAGAGAAAAAGAAGGTAAGTAGTATTTTTTTTTCCTTATCTTCTGTTGTGCCTTTTTTTTTTTTTTTTTTTTTTTTTTTTTTTTTTTTTTTTTTTTTTTTTTAATAAGGGGCTAGGTAGCATAAATTTTCAGAAGTGACTGTGTACAAGCTATTACTTTTATAGCCAGTTAAGAGTTTGACTATGAACAGCTGCTTAGTAAAAATCAGGAAAATTGAACACTGATCTCAAGAGTAGCTTCTCTTTAACAACAGTGCTAACAATATACCTTTTTCAGTTTATATTCTTCCAGACAATCATAGAATCATGGAATATCCTGAGGCGTTGAGAGGGCCCCAGAAGGATCATCAAAGTCCAACTCCTGACCCTGCACAGAATACCTCAGGAGTCATAATAAGTGGTTGAGAGGTGTCCAAAGGCTTCTCGAACTGTTGTCAGGCTGGTGCTGTGACCGCTGCCCCAGGGAGGCTGTTCCAGGGCCCAGCTGCCCCCAGTGAAGAATCTTTTCCTGATATCCAGCAGAAACCACCCTTGGTACAGCTCTGTACCATTCCCTTGAGTCCAGTCACTGGTCAGTCTTTGGTATTTCTTTTATGTTTCTATATACTACTTGACCAATTAATTTGAGCACTTAGGAAATGGACAGTTTCATCCCATCGTTTTTATCTTCCTTGTGGCTGACTTCTCCCCAATAACATTTTGCCTTCTGTAAAAATAGAGATTATGACTGTGTGGTTGAGGGTATAATCTTACCAGTAGAAATCTTACCTCTTACCTCATTTGCATTTTGTCAGCATGGGGTGTGCCATGTAGACCATGCTTTACAAAGAGGTCAAATACCAGGATGTTTAATTCTGTTTTCCTCATGGATTGTTCTCTATTGGATAAATTTCATTTCACTTTTCTCTGAGAATTTTTTTTTTTAACTTGAAGGTAATGAATTTACTCAGTAGAGATTGTAAAAACTCAAACTCGATTTATATCAATTCCCCAAATATAATAAACTTTTGTAACTTTTCCAGTCACTTTGCTGTTATCTGTGAGTTTTTTATGTACAAGGCCATTACTTCAGTAATCCACAAAACAGAATACAGGAATGTGATAGAGTATTTTCATATCTGGTTTGACTCCAGCAGAATGTGGTTTGCATATGCTGAGAAGTTCTTCAATGACTTCGTGTTTTCAGTCTGCAGTGGGGTTGGCTTGGGGGATGTCTGTACAGAGGCTGATGAAGAATGCATATCTTTTATTCTGTAAAGAGGGCACCGGTGAAACTAATAGCTGTAACTAATATCAACAAGCTTGACTTGTGTGTTCCCACCTGCATGGTCACCTAGAGACAAGATATGCAGCATATGGAATCTGCAGGTAAAAAATAAGTACAGGCTGGTGGTTTTTTTTCATTTCAATAAAAAAATTTGAAATGTCTAAATAGAAAATTCTTGCAGTCACCCCACCCCCAGAATGACAATGTCAGCTTAGTTGAAAGAGCTGTAGGTTTTTTCCTGTACTGTTTTGCAAAAATTGTTTGTGTAAAGTGAATTTTCAAAAGAACCAATGGAAATTGTTAAAAAAGAATGCTCTTAATTCTCCAAAATTGAGACAACTAGCAAATATTTGCTTACATAGTTTGTACTTTTATCAGTCTAAAGTTTGTACTTTTATCAGTTTCACCAGAGGTAGAATTCTGAAGTTTGATACCAAAGCAGAAAATAGCTTGCAGTTGAAAAAGGTGAACATCTCACCTGCTTTCAACCTCCTTATACATTTTATAATGTTAACATTAAATGGTATTTGGAAATAACAAAAAGAGAGAATCTGGAGTTTATGAATGGTACTTTCTGTTCTAGAAATATTCTTAAAGTGAACACCGGTAGATTTGTTTCAGTTAATCATAGTTGGTTTTTACAAATGTACATTGTTGATTTTTATTTGTCTTGAAACCCACATGAAGTTGCCATTGAGTTGGGGAGAACTGCAGGTAGAGATACTTCTTTAATATGAGGGTGTGAAAGTCTTTATTTCCAGAATACATACATTTTAAAAACAGATAAAGAAGCTCGGTTGGCCCTGTGAGTTCCCTTGTACCTTTAGCAAATATTTTATTTAGTTGCTTTTTTATTTCCATGCTTTTTATAGACTTGTGTATGATACACAGGCTTCGGACGAGACAGTGAAATGAAAAATGATTAATTTCTCCATAGGTTCTGATCAATTTGTATGAAAATAGAACACAATAAGACTTAAAGGTCAATTCTTGCTTCACACTAAAACCATAGACTTTCAGTTTTCCTTCAGAGAGCTCTGAGCACTGAAGTGTTCATTGCTATGTGTAAAAACATACTGTGTCCTGCCTGTGAACAATGGATAAATAAAGCCACTATATCTAGAAAACAAAAAACAGTTGAATACAATGTAGAAGTATGCTAATCTCTCAGGGCTTTTGAAAATTTATTCCTGCTTCTTCAAGAGAGCTAAGAAAATGCTGAATCATCATCCTGATTCATTGAGGGATTTCTGCTGGTGTGATTGCTTCTAATCATCATATAACCCTTCTTTAGCAGTGAAATGAGAGCTCTTGTACAGATGGACTTTGCTAAAGATGAAGTGATAAGGAACATGAGAAGGGTTTTTTCCTAACTTATTAGTGCATCTTCTGTTTGGATTTCCTCTGAGTTCAGCTCTTTTATCTGTTTTTCAGTTGATTCATGAAAGAGCCCTTTTTGAATTATTCCAGTTTTGCTTAAGAAAAGTGACATCCTATAACCTATTGATGATTGTAATTCCTTTTGAAGAAAGTGATCTTTCTCATATATATGAGTAGAGGAGGGTTAATTTTACCATAGTCTTCATTTTAATGCACAGAACTTTATTTTTCTGTTCAGTATACTCATGTATCTATCCCCTTTCCATGTGCTGTATGCCCATTCATTTCATGTGTGCCTTGTACCAGATTAACTTTCATCCATTTTTCCTTTCTCCCCGTGCTCAGCAACATACATATACATGCTTTTCTTTTAACCCAGCTGTAAGGTCCATGCTGGGCACCTGACTGGAAGGGAATACACCTGAGCCTGTTCCATACAGACAGGTGTGGGAATAGTAACCAGTGGAATAAAAGGAAGGCGGTTTAACCATGAGGACATTGCACAAGAAGTTCATATAACTGTGTGTTAGCTTGACCTTATTCTTGCTGAACAGACGCACCTGATTTTGCTATACTTCAGCAGCAAACTGAAAATGGTATTTATGATGCTAAGCTGTTTCTGCTTTTGTTCTTCTGTATCTTCAGCTTCTTACAAACTTCTGACCTGGTGACACTCTAGATCTTAACACTTTCACAGAAAACAGGCCCTGTTTTGAGTTTTGAGCTGGCAGTAAGTGATCACTTTTCTCCTTAGCGATTTTAAAAAATGTAGGGGGTTCAGTAATCCAGTTTGGAAGTTAATTCATTTCTGTGTACTCTTAAAATTCAAGAAAGTACTATACCATGGTTTTGGTTTTGCAATGCCAATATAGTGGCACGTTGAGAACAGCTGTGACAACAAATTGTGCCATTTTTATTAGCACCTCTGCCACTATTAATACTGCTAATTAATTTGTGTAAATTATACTAGTAAAGAATTTTTACATGCCACTTTTCAGATAGCCAGTAGTAAAGCAGAGCTTTATTTATTAAAATAAATTCCTTATATATAGGCATAAAAAGTTAGTTTCAGAGAGAGGGTTATAACCTGATCTCTTGGCTTTGAACTTATAGATAGTTCAAACATGGATTCTGGAAAACTTTAGCTTGTCTTTCATTGGAAAACTTGCCCTCTTAAAATCTTCTAGAATTTTTTTCCCTAGTTGTTCAATGACTTACTGAAACTCCATTGTGGTGCCACTGAAAAATGGTGTAAACTATTATTTATTATTTTGACCTGAATTGCTTTGAAGTGGGGAACAGTGCACTGTGAACTAAGTGTAATTGCTTCAGCTTTGCCAAAAACACTTAAATAGTCTTCTGGTAAAGGAAATTCATGATCAAATTAGTGTGGGGTTTGTTTAATATGTAATTATATAGCTGTGATGGATGCTTGAGTTAATTACAGAAAATACATAAATTAAGAATTTGATGAAAATTGCAAAGAGTGAAAATACTTTGGAAGAAGAAGAAGAAGAAGAAGAAGAAGAAGAAGAAGAAGAAGAAATGACAATGACTTGTTACAGATCATTTGCAGAGCCTTAGGGTACAAGTTAAGTAACAAATCTTTTTCCTAGATCTGAAGTTAGTGCTGCACTGACAGTTTGTTCAAGAGCAGGAGAGGTGCAGCTTTTACTCCTGGGCAGAAAATGAGAGATTTTCTAATGTGCAGAATAATGAAGTTTGGTGAATGGAGGAAAGAGCACAAAGCAGAAAGTGTGTTCTGAGCCTTTCTGTGGAACTGAATTTCTAAAATCCCTATAAGATAAGGCAAGATTTTCTGTTGATGCATATTGCCACAATTGCTGTAATTTAGAATATCTGCACTATTTTCACTGAAACTGAGGATTTAACACATTTTGACAGTCTCAGTGACAGAACATGTTACAGATATTTGCTTGACAGAACTTGTACAATTTAGAGTTGGCTTGCATGATTAATTCTTTGTGCTTGTGCCTGCCCCCTCCACCGACCATGCTGAGGGCTCTGTTATTCAGCTTGACTCCAGCCTATTCATTTGAGCAGTGGCTGCAGGAGGCCAGACTGCACATGTCCTAGGGCCCTACAAGTGCTATTTAGCAGGATGTACTCTGCAAAGCCAGAGGCACTCAAGAGACTACAGAAAGAGGCACATCACTGGCATAACACTGAGAGCCTGAGCCATGTTATGTAAATGCTCATTGTGATGAAGTGTTTGGTATTTGTTCTCATGCTGTTTTATGTATATACAATAGGTTGCTGCTCTTTGCAATAAATAATTTGCAGCTAATGTTGCTGACAGTGCTATTGATAAAGTTTAAAATGTGTATGATGGTTGCTGTTCTCTTAAAACCTCTTTTACTTTATTGGACAACTTTCCTAACTTTCTGTATGCCACTAGAAAGGAGAATGGAATGAGTTGTTTGAGGTATACAGAATTAAGGGATGGGCACACATCCAGGGAATCTCAGAGGGAAATATGGGCTGTGTGCCATGCACTGAACTTACTGCTTATGTGCACATCTGATCTAGCAAGCACACACGACACAGATGGTTAGCAATTGCACAGATCAGCTCCACGAGGCATGTCCAGATCCCACTAACCAGGGTGTCTGGAAATCCTGGTCATATGGCCAGTCTGTGATTTCTCTCCTGTTTCTCCTTCCCAATCCTGAAATTCTGTCTAAGGAAGGAGGAAATGAAAAACAGGACATGCCAAGACAGAAAGACATACTAGGCTTATGTTAGTGTTGGGCATGCTGAAAGTGGTGAGGTTACCAGAGAGCAATGAGCTTCAGGACCTCAGCTGAGCCTTAGTCTACTGTGTGTTTATTTTTACTCAGCTGTTGCAGTGTGAAAAGTATTCACTTCACTTAAGCTATGTCATAATAACTTACTGTAAATACTGAAATAAAATGCTAATTAGATACAGTTGGAAGAGAGCGCATGACAAATTACTGTAATACCACTGATGGCTGGTAACTCATATGCACATGGTGGCATGACCAGTTTTGATCAAGTGCTTTCCCTTTTAATCTACTTGCTCTTTAATAAGAGGCCTTCTCTACCTAAAACCTGCATCAATTTGAAGTCCAATTAATGTAACTTTTATAAGTTAGACTCTTTTCTTAACCAATTAAACCATAATTAAAAGTAGAATATTTCCTAAATCCTTAAGGCCTCTTCATTAAAATGGAGAAAATTCTTCTTCACAAGATTCTGGCTCATTTTAATTTCTCTAAATAAAAATATAGTTCATGTTCCCAAATAACTCTGCCTAAAGAAGCCTTCTTGCTACTGTTTTAAAGTATCAATCTAATTTTAGGTAGTCTGGATATTCTCCTATTGGCAAATAGATGTTTATGCTAATATTTTGCATTGAAAATTATGATGAATCAAGTCAAGACTTTGAGCTTTGTGAATATGATGCCACATATGTACATCACAAGACAACTTCAGGGAGGCGTTTTGGAGTTTTGTTTGTTCAGGGTCTTTTTTTTTTTGTATCTGTGTGCTGCATTTAAAAATCCATCTTTTTCCATTTTAGGATTTCTCTCAACAGGTGTAGTCTCACTGATATCCATGACAATCTCCTCTTTTTGACAATACAAGTTTATTAATTTTCTGAAGAGTTATACATGTGAATTATTTATGCACTTCATAATCCCAGGCTATTATGTACCCAACTCTGATTACCAAGATTCTCAAGCTCCACGTGTATAAATGGTGAGCTACATGAGTAACTTAATTTCTGTAAGAGGTAAGACTTTTTTATCTGCTAAACGTTTTGGTCTGATAAAACCTGCAATTCAATCAAAGCACCAATTCTTATGGTGCTGTTAGTCTCTTTTAAATTATCATTCATACTTTCCAGAAAATATAAAGATAACAGTCAATGAACATCAATCAGTCTGATCCTTTGCACTGCACATTTACTGTTAATTTTGTTAGAATCATACTGCTTTTTTTAGTCATTTGTCTTTGAATGAATTACCTAATGGTCACCTGTAGGTGTCTTAGGAGAATTTATTTAGTCCCTTTCTGAGGCCTTTTAGAAAATAATGGTAAATTATGTTTAGATGAGAGAAAAGCAGCAATTCCTTCAGGAATTGGAACTTCTTGTACATAGGAAAAATACCATCAGACTTGGCTTTCTCCCATATTATATTTCCAATAGAAATATTAAATTAATTCAAGAATTAGTATATGACTATTTAGGGCCTTGTATCTTTCTTCCATTACACTCTGATTCTATTTAATTTGAGGGGTAAAACAGAGTTCCTTGATGTCACCATTACTCATATTTGGGCCTAAGTTGAATTTGTGTGTTGCATAGATGTAGCTAAAAAAATAATTTTCTCGTTTTGGACCAAACAGCTATTTTCTTTCCTCTTTTACTTATTGTTGTAAGGTAGTCAGTGAAGAATAAATCACTCTATCACAGTGAAGAGAGAGTTCATCTAGTAGAATTAATAAAGCCTTATACAAGTGTGATACCCTCTATGGTTTTCTTCTGTTTTTCACATGCTGTCATTTCTACCACAGAAAGAGTTTGAAAGTAGTTCTCACTTTACCCAGAAGTGTGGATTTGGATTACATGCTTGTATGGGAGTCTTTATCTCTACACCAGAGCACTATGTTCATTAGTTCTTAAAAATGTTACCTATTCGTCTTGTGTTTGTCTTCTTACTTGCTTTTAAGTTTCTCTTTAACTTTAGATCCTGAAGATCTTTTTTTCCTTTGAATTTCATAGATTTTATTCCTGATTAATTTCGGAGAATATGCTTTGTTTTACAGATTTGTGTTGCCTATGGATCTTGATTGCAAAAATTTCTAAGTGCAGTTAATAATAATGTCAACATTCATAAATTTCATAAGCAGCATGTTTTGTGCTAATTCATTTTTTGCAAATGCATTATTATTTGAGGTATTCTGAGTGCAAACATGTAAATTCATATGCTATGTAGTGTGTATATATATAAAACCCTGATCAGGTCGCAGCAGGCCCACGCTGTCTTTTTTTCTGATTATACTCAATATGCTTAGTTTGGGAATGCCCAACTAATGCTGCTTTTTTTTTTTCATATCATATATATTATTACTACTGGTTGGTAATCTAGCAAGTACGTTGTAGTTAAAAATGATTGTACGTCTTTCTAAAGCTTAACATGGAGATTTTCTAGCTGGGAATCAAACTTCAACTTTGAAAAAGTCCTTGAATTTTAATTTTGAATATGTGATCAGAACTACCAAACAGTTTAGGAAAGGATACCAAACAGGTTGGAAGGGATCTCTGGAGGTTATCTGGTACCACCTCTAGCTCAAAGTTGTTCTAGCATCACAGTTAGAACAACATGCTTAGGACTTGCACAGTCAACTTTTGTTTATCTCTGAAGATGAAAATCCCACTACCTTTTTGTGAACCTTTTGAGCACTGACTGGTCTCAAGGTGAGGAATATTTTCCTTAGGAACTTCCACTGTAGAAATTTGTGACCATTGCCTTTGTGCTGTTTTTGCACCTCTGCGAAGAGCTTGGTTGTTGTCTTCTGCCTAACCCCCTGTCATATTGTTGAAGACAGCAGCTGAACTTAGCCTTCCTTCCTCCAAGCTGAGCACACACAAACACACTTTTCTTAATCTCTGTTGCATATGTCATATGCTCAAGCTCCATAAGTTGGTGACCCTCCTCTGGAGTCGCTCCAGTTTATTTATGTATTTCTTTCAGAGTGGAATGATCCAGAGATAGTCTCAGATGTTCCATTTAGAAGTGAATAATACTTTCCATAAGCCTGCTGGTTATATTCTGTCTAGTACAGCCAAATGTGCAGATAACCCTCATTGCCTCAAAGGCATGCCACAGACTCCTGCTCAACTTCCTGTCCACCAAGATCCCAAGTACTTTCCTGTAAAACTTCTGTCAGCCCTCAGTCTGTACTGGTGTGTGGAGCTGTTTTGTTTTTTTTTTTTTTTTCAGGTGCAGGACCTTGCATTCATCTTCATTTGAAGGGAGAGGAGAGGCAGAGAAAAGGAGCTAAGTTTAGCACAATGCCTGACAAAGTGATAGCAAAAGAGAGGAGCAGGAGCTGGGAACAAGACTGGTAAAGATGTGGATTAGAAGGTGTATCAAGTGACAGATCGTCACTGATGGCACTTGCATTGTGTTTTGTACTTCAGCCTCTTCATAATGCTTCTTGTGGAGTTATGAACATATTTCAGGTTTGTGGTTTCTTTTTTTTTTTTTTAAATATGTGTGCGTAAGTAAACTTCTAAACTACAACAACAAATTATGTAGTTAGAGTTTGTGTTTGATGGTTACTAATTTTGGAATCAGCAGCAGGTAACTTTGGAGTGTCCCAGATTGCATCAGTTTTCATGGTTCCATTAACAGTTTCCAGATACGGCTTCCTGCAACCTGAATTTAAAGGGCTTTTGGTGCCCAATTGTGAGTGAGGCAGACCACCTGTTTTAAAATACCATTTACTACTGTGGTCCTTGAAACTCATCAGCATCTCTGTTTGGAGGCTTGGAATTTAGCATCTTGCCCTCTCACATTTTAAGCTTAGGGGGACACTTATAGTCCCTGGACAAATATCCTTTTTAATAAATTGCCATGTAAGGATGAGCACCGTTTCTTCCTAGTGTAGGTTCTTTTTTTTTAAAAAAAATATGGTTGCAGTTGTATGCAAAGAGGATAAGGAGGGAAGATGTTCAGAAGTGAGCAGTAGCTTCTGTGCGTGAACTTTCACAGACAGAATTACTTTGCTTGGCATTGGGATGATAATGGAAAAGGGATACGGGAGGGATGATCCATGAAAGCCTGAAGGGTGAGGAGAATGAGCTGACTGGCCAAGCAATATAGGAAGGGGAAGATTTCCGGTGAAATTACCAGACATCAGTTATAGAACAAGCAAAAGAACATTGTGAAATGCATAGTAAATGTATTTTTCTATACAGTCACTGCCTAATTCTTTGATACTTAAAGCATATGTTAGGAAAAAAAGTGCATGGGTTCAAACAGAAATTGATCAGGTTTATGCAAGAATATTAACTGAAATGTTGAGCACAATGGTGCCAAGGCAGACTTTGACTTAGAGTGTCCCTACAACACAAGAATATGTCAGGGTAATGACCAGTCTGTGTCCTGTTTTAGATTGGCTTATTTGTGTATTAAAGTGTTTATTGACCAGGTAGTTCTTATTCCTATAAATGGAGTTATGGGGTTATACTGTGTCATGACTAAAGTTTTCAGAATGTTTTTCCCCTGGATATTTTTTGTAAAATTAAGTAATTTTGAGATTCACCTAAGCATAGTAATTAAACATTTAATATTTTAAAAGAGAGGCAGTGTATGAACTGAGCAGGTTTTTTAATGAAAATGTGCCTGGCAATAGGAATTCTTTTCTACTGAAAGTAGAAAACTGGTGGTATTTCAAATCGGCAAAAAAGAAACAAAGCAAAAGAAAAATGCAAAATTGGCAGAACTTCTCAACTTTTAGGTTTGGCTTTTTTTTGGGGTGGTGTTGTTTTGGTGTGTGGTTTTTTTTTCTTTTTCTTGTTTTTTGTTTTTCTTTGTTTTTGTTTTTTTGTGGGGTTTTTTGGGTTTTTTTGGGTTTCTTTGGGTTTTTTTGTTGTTGTTGTTGGGTGAGTGGGTTTTTTTATTTCCTATTAACAAATAAATATTAAATATTAAATAATAAATATTAATATTAAATTCAATATTAAGAAATGACAAAAATACGTAGCAAAACATAATTAGGAACTGCGTTAGGATCTATACCCTAATTCAATCTAAAAATGGCATTTTTGTCAGAAAATTGCACAGGGCAGGCAGAAGTTTCCAGGAAGACCTACAGGTAGCTGGGGTGTGTCAGCAGTACATGCCTGTTTAGAGAAGTTAATTGGCTTGAAAAAGTAATATTTGTGATGAGATGAAAACATCTACATGCAGTTGTTTGGCTCTGCAGCTGAATCTTTCTCCTAATTTAGTGTCTTTAACGTGTATTCATCATCTTAGTTCCTCTTAAAGCAAAATGAGATAGGAGGAACACATGCTGGAGGCTGGAAGCTATTCATCTCTCTCTGAAGTAGACATACTCCATCTGACCACCTCAACATCCTTCAGGCAGTGTTGACTGTCTTGACTAGATTTTCACTGACTATAATGGGACATCACCACCCACATGTGTATATCTTAATTGTAAAGTGAATTCTGCTTTCAGCTGCAGCTTTTAGAAACAATTCATTGGCTTTTTCCTGCTGTAAAAGTTCCCTTACAACCTTTTTGCTATGATGCCTCTTTTATGCCCCATCATTTTCTCGTCTGCTATTTTTTGCTTAATTTTTTCACATCCCCTTAGGAGGCCCACTTATTGCAGGAGGTCTGTTCTCCTGAGTCCTGTCATAGAAAAAAAATTTGTCATAGGAAAAAACTGTAGAACGTGTAGTAGAAACAAGGAAATAGGTTATAATCTCAACATTAAATCTATGAATTTTGTCACAAGCCCTTCTTTAGCTCTCTTTTATTTAATTGGTCCTGTTCTTTAAGGTGTTCAGAACTTCACATCACATTTTTTTGCCTGTGTGTCCATCAAGTACTTGGTTAAGCTATAAACCACTGCAGTAATGCATACAAATTAAATATATGTGAGTAGACAGAAGAACGTCTTAACATTATATAGCTATTCTCCACTGAAGTATTAGTAGCAATTTCAGGTCCAAATTCAGCAAAGAATTTCAGCATGTTTCCACGCTAAAGTCATCACTAAGAAAAGCAAAGCATGCAATCTGACAAAATTTGTTTTACTTGCCTGTAAAATAGTCCCTCCTGTATGTAACACATGCCTTGGACTGATGGTAGTCTTATCAAGAAGTAGATTCAAGATTATAGTCTTTTCAAGAACTACAAAAGCCTTGAGCTTGTTAATTTTGTAAAATAATAAAATTACTTTCTGCCAAGTTTATGTACTTACTTTCAAGCTGGAAAAATTCTATACTTTGTATAAGGGCTTTTCTTGATCTCGTTTTTTTTCTCCATTTGAGGTTTTTAATACCTGTTATGGATTCTTGTTTAGTCAAAAGTGTTTACAGTAGGGACTATCACTTAAATAGGGATAACAACTAATAATGACTAGGAGTCATGAAAACTAGAAGCTGAAAAGACCTATTACATTGTTTAAATCTTTGCCCTGCCATTTTAGGATTGTTCCTTGTAGTGTAATTTCCAGTGCTTCCTTTGGTCCAGTTCTACTTCCTTACAGTACTCATCAAAGAACACTATCACAATATTCAGTGTCTTCTTGTCATTCCCCCATATCCAGAATTCAGCTATTAGAATTTTAATTTGCTCTGATTTTTGGTGTATGTGTATGAGGTATCTCTTTTTGTTACCTTTAACTTCTCTTTTTTTTTCTGTTTTGAACCTTCTACCATCCTTGAGGTTTCTGTTCTTTCAGTTTGTATTTGCATTCTGTGACTTTAATTTTTAATATTTTCTCATAAGCTGTTCCTTCCATTTCCATAATTTTTTATTGCTTTTTTAAAAAATTCTGAATTCTCCAGTTTGGTAATAACTCTGTGGGCTTGCTCCTCCTTCTTGTTGAAGCTAGTGGGAAAAAATTAAGGCATGCTACTGCTCATAACTCTTTCCTGCAATTTTTATCCTGTACCCATAATATTTTTTTTTCCCCAGCTGACTCAAATCTATGAATATTTCTCAGTTTCTGTATCCAATGGGACTAGGACTCTTATCTATCCTGAGTGAACATAGTCATCACCTAGCTCAGATGATTCTTCTAGCTGGCAGGCCTTTTATTAACTTCACCATGTCTGACTAGCTTCCAGACCTGATAGTTTGCATTCTGCCAGCTGGAAGCATGGGCAAAATTTGCAACTCAGTGTGCCTTCATGGAAATACTTTGAGGACATGATCGGTAGTTTTGAGCAGCTGAGGCCAACAACACCGATGAAAAGACTGTTTAGAATTTTTTGCTAAATATCAGAAGTACTGCCTAAATGAAAACTCCAGTGTGAATAATCTGAAGCTGTCCTCCTGGAGATACCTGCTACTTTGAGTGCTTCCTCTCCAAAATGATGCTAACTGTTGTTTGTATCATTCTAGAGAGTAAAATGGTTTCTTCATATGTATGGCGCCAAATGGAGAATGCTCAGGGTAAGTGTTTAAATGGAGCCACTGACATTTTGGCTGTGAATGGGCATTTGATGCCTGTGATTCTTTTACCCATTTGTAATGGCCTTTGACATTTTGGACCATGTGTATGAGAAAAACGTTGGCTTGAGGGATAACAGCAAGCAGTTATTCTATGGGATTTCTGCACATACAGTTCCACTAATATACATGTTTTGAGTTTTTTGCTCAGTGGTTCATGGGGACCAGACACTAGGCAGTTCAATATAAATACTTTATAGCTGCAAGAACAAAGTAGTGCACCCCACTTTAGATACTAAAAAATATTTATGCTCCCCATGCCTGTAAATTACTAGTTTGAGTACAATGTGAGCTGTATTTTGTCTTATGACTGAGACAAGTTCTGTTTGAAAAAAAAGGAAATTATTTTCCTCTGAGTCTTACCTGTATTTACATTTTGTCTGAGTGAAGCCCACTTTTTTAGATGCAGCTTCCAGCTATGTTTCTGTTCTGTGCTGGAGCAGTATTTGCAGGATGTTCTGCAGATTCTTATCAAAATTATCTCTATAACCTTTTACTGGAGGGTTATAGTGGCACGGTGTAGTTGGAGGCCTCTCACTAGTGCTGTTCAATACTGGGCCTAACACTGTTGAACATATTTATCAATGACTTGGATGAAGGTGCACATGCCACCTCAGCAAGTTTGCTGACAGCACAAATCTGTGAGGAGTAGCTGGTACTACAGAGGGCTGTGCAACCCTTCAGAAGGACCTTAGTGGGTAGTAGAGAACTGCGGAATTCAACAAATGTGAATGCAGGGTCCTGTGCCTGGCGAGGAAGAACCCCATGGACCTGTATGGGCTGGGAGCTGATCTGCTGGGAAGCAGCTCCATGGAGAAGGGCTTGGGGGTCCTGGTGGACAACAAGCTGCTCATGAGCCAGCAGTGTGTCCTTGTGGCCAAGAATGCCAAAGGTGTCCTGGAGTGCATTGGGAAGAGCTCTGCCAGCAGGTCACAGGAGGTGATCCTGTCCTTCTGCTCTGCCTGGTGAGGAACATCTGGAGTGCTGTGTCCAGTTCTGGGCTTCTCAGGACAAGAGCAATGTGGAGCACCTGGAGCAGGACCAATGGAGGGCTACAAAGATGATTGAGGGACTGGAACATGTCTCTGATAAGAAAAGGCTGAGGGAGTTGGGCCTGTTCAGCCTCCAGAAGAGATGACTGAGAGGAGACCTCATCAATGTCTGTCAGTATCTGAAGGGACGGTGTCAAGAGGATGGACCAGGCTCTTATTGATGGTGCTAAGCAATAGGACAAGAGGCAACGGGAAGAAACTGATGCACAGGAAGTTCCTCCTGAAGATGAGGAAGAAGTTATTTACTGTGTGGGTGACTGAGCACTGGGACAGATTGCTCAGGGATGCTGTGAAGTCTCCATCCCTGGGGATACTCAAGAAGTATCTGGATGCAATCCTATGCAGTGTACTCTGTGGTGGCCCTGCTTGATCAGATGATCACTATGGTCTCTTGGAACCTTACCTATTCTGTGATTCTGTTAATACTAACCTGCTGCTTTTACAGAAGTCACTAAGCAGGGAAAATAGCAGAAATTATAAGTATATTGGCAAGACTGTAACGGACTGGGAAGGACTATTTTTCAGATTCTCGTGCATTCAGAGGTAGGGACTGAGCTACTGGAATGGCCAGTGTGTGTTAAACACTTTGTTAGAAGCAGCTTTGCTGGTTAATCCTTGAGAAGAATTTAGCCAACCAGCCTGTGATGTCCCTTCTCATCTAGAGATTTTGTAGGAGCCAGACAATAGTTACCAGAGGGGTTGCTCAACTTCAGATCAAAAAAGTAGTTACTTGATGTACAGGTACTCAGCAACTGCTCAGGCTTAGTGGCCGTCCTAATGCCCTGGGCTGGTGTTTCTGCTGAATGCCAGTGTTAGGAAAAGATAGGGAAGATTAAAGAATGTGAGGATTAGTGGCACTGTAAGGACTTTCTATCCTTGGGCAGTTGCCACTGTTCATTTTCACTGATATTAATAAATACAGCGTGAGCCAAGAGGTAGTACCCTAATAGCTTCATTATGTGAAAATCTGCTACCCCCCTTCCCCCAAAGTATAAAAAAGGAACACATTTTCGCATTTAGGTTATAGTTCAGACTCTAATTTCATATTCCAGGACACTAGTTAAACGGTATGCTTTAACTTTTGCCTGTGATGCTATGTTTATCAGTCTGATAAACAGTCTACTGCTAGGCTGGGCAAGATACCTTGTAGCTCTTGAAAGCATACAGATTTTAATGGACAGCAATTACAGTACTCACACAGCCTGAGCTTTCTGTCCAGTAGAAAAGGGGTTAAAACTTAATAGGGGTTGGGCAGGAGGGAGGGAAGAAAATCCTAGGCACAATGTCTCCACACAGAGAAACCGAGAACAATTAATTTGTGCTCCAAACTGCTAAGGACAGCAGAAAAAAGCAACTAGTATAAATAATTAAAGCAGAGATTAGAGAAATATTTGGGGAGGGGGTACTGCGGTAGTGTAATTGCTGATGTTAAGGCGAGGTGGACTTCTGTGCTTCCCTTTTGTTCTAAGGTTTCCTACAGCCCATTTCTTAGTAACCTGCCATATGCCATAATTTTTAAACCATGTGTTTTTAAAAGCTTGCATAAGAAAGAACTGTTGAACATAGGCTGGGATGTGACTTTGTCATGCAATATGGCTTTATGATTCATTCATTTTCCCAGACTTTATTTCTCCAGAGCAGGTCTGGGATTTGGCATCCTGAGCCCTGCAAAAGATCCACAAGGCTGAGTGGAAGGAATATAAATGCTTCACTGGAACCAGACTTCGGCTGGGGCAGTGGCTTTCAATACACTGAAGGTGAAATACATAGACAGAGAGGTGGGGGAGATGTTTTGCAGTGTTGCAGATCCCAGGAATACCTGATTTTAGGAGTAGAGAATTAAGATTTTTTTTACATGTTCACTAACAAGGTTGATTCTTGTTTCAGAGAAAACCGAGATCAGGAAACCAAGCTTGGGGCTTATTGCTTAAAAGGGGAAAAGCCCAAACATGTTTTAGTAACAAGCAGTGGCTTCACACATAAATATAAATAATACCCGTAGAACATAGAAAATTAAACTGGAGACTAATATTCAGCAAACTAAATACTCTTCTGTTGAAGAAGGGGGAAGCAAGCGATTTACATCAAAATAATAAATGTTCAGTGGATAATTTCTAAAAAAGCCATTTTAAATGAAAATTTCATTAGAATACTCTCCACAGCTCAGAAATACTTGCAAACACATCAAAGGACATAAGAGCTCTAATAATCCATCAGTTAAACTGATGCTGTGATTTTTTGTGTCTATTTTTCTATGTTCTATGTATGTATTCTCATTTTTCAAAATATGAATGGGTAACCTTATAAAAACATCCTGTATGAATTGTGGGGTTGTGTGCCCTGTCAGTTTCTGCCGTGATCTGGGGGAGTCCTCTGGTACCTGCACGTACCCCGAGCTGAGCTCTCACTTGCACACTGCAGCCAGCCTATGCGGTGAGCCCAGCCTGGTGCTCTTGGAGACAGGGAGATGCAAGGTACCTTTTTTTTTTTTTTTTTTTTTTTCCCCCAGACTGTAAATGATTCCTATTCTTTGCTCCACAGAACATCCGATGTAGTGCCCAATCGGCTGAGAAAGCTGCACAGACGTCAGTGTGAGTGTGTGTGTGTGTGTGTGTGTGTGTGTGTGCCTGCACAGCCAACTGCAGCTGGAGCCTCCATTAGAGCAGCCCTATTGATTTCTGGTTCACACTGCAGTAACAGGGCTTGAGTGCAGGGCGGGGGGAGAAGAAGGAGGGCGGGGGGGGGTGCAGAATAATCCCAGTGGTTTCAAAACAAGACTTAACTGAAGGCACATTGGGGTGTATGTGCATATGTATAGCACATACATGCCAGTTTCCAGAGATATGCCACTGAGCTACTTTCTAAAAAAAACACCACCAGAAATTCCCAGGCAGAGCAATTCCCAAATCTTATGAAACAACCGTCTTCCTGGGTTTCAGATCCCCCACACATGGGCTAATGTTTGATGCTTTGTCGATGCTGGGTTTGTACACCGGAGCTGGCCGCAAAATATTTTTGTTTTGTTAAAGGACTACAGGAGATGGCGAACTTCAAACGGCTCTTTCTCTATGCACACATTCATCTGCCTGGGGACTGTGTGGGGGGGTTAGAAATCCAGCTTGAGTGTGTCAAGCACAGGGCAGAGAGAGCTCCAGGAAGCTGCTCTGCGTTTACTGGCAGTCATTTTCTCGTGATGCATAATGCACAAGGTGCCAATGCAAGCTGAGGTGTAAAAAACAGGGGCGGGGGGGTGGTGTGGTGCGTGTAAAAAATGGTGTGTCTGGTAGTGACTGAGCTTTCCTCTTCATCTGAGGTTTTTTTTCAGCTAATATCTGGGAATAATTTATAGCTGCATCTTAATATATTTTCTTGGTATTTCAGCACATCTGTGAAAAAAATCCTTGCAAAGCAAGTGTGTCTTCTCACAATCACTGGATGTCAGTCTGGCAAACTCTAGCTGTGAGCAGTGTACAGTGAAGGGGGGGAAAGCCCCCAGCACCGTTATCTGTTTGGGGGTTGGGGGAAGGGGCGACGGTAATACCTTTAAAAACCCGAAAGGCGGTAAGCCATTATTAGCAAAAGCTATATTGAGCATGCTTGCCAGACAGGCAGTGCAGCGCAGCTCAGCTCTAGTTCCGCCCAGACATGTGCCTTGCCGTTTTCATTTTAATCAGTCTGCTCAGGATGGCTGCTGATTCATTTTGCAGGATGGCCCCCTGGGAGCCAAGGTGAAAGCCTGAGGCGAGCTGCTATTGCATCAATGCAGCACTCCACATCAGACACAGGGAGGGGAGGCAAGGCTTCGGCAGCAGATAGAGTTCAAAATACCAGCCTCACTATTAAAAAAACACAAACCAGTACTCCCCTTAAAAAAAAAAAAAAAAATCACCAAAACCAAACAAAAAAACACCACCAAAACCAACCAACAAACAAACCCAAACAAAAACCTTTCTGTGGAAGTACTAATATTAAAAAAGAAAGAAAAAAAAGAAAAAGAGTATCAATCCAACACCCCCCTCCCAGAATTGTTACATAAAACACAATTATTGGAGAAAAATCTCTTCTGCTCCTTCCTTCCCCTTGTACCCTGGAAGCTCTGGAGCTACAATTTCTTTTCAGTGCCTTGTTTAAAAAGAAAAAGGATGCTCTATATTTTTCTATTTACCTGATAACTAGTGGGGGGTGGGATACCTGATTTAGCTGGAGACTTTGATTTGTGGGATTGACAACCTTATTATGCAGTGAGCTTATTATTGATATTATTCTGCTCTTGGTTGCCATGACCACCTTGTGAGAGACATTCAATTTTCTCTCTTCCATCATCATTATCTATGAGGCCATCTGTTGTGGAAAATGAATTCAGCCTCATTTGCATGACTGATAAGCAAATTTTTTTTTATCTATTTAACAGAAGGTCATATGCCGGGGATTTGGAGCTGGTGAAAAAAAAAAAAAAAAGTGGAGGAAAAAAAAAGGCATCTCGAGAGGATGAGTGGGAGTGCGTGCATTAGAGGATGTATGTGGAAGTAAAACAGATCCCTCAGGCCTGCTAGCCTATCCTACTGCATTTGTCATTCCTGCCAGGGCGACATTTTTTCCCCCTAAGCTTCTGCACAGTAAAGAGAGTGAGAGCTTTTTCCCTGCAGTCTTCTTGAAGCCCCCCTGTTTTTTTTACTCAGTGTTGGTGGGTGTATTTTAATATTTTTTTTTCAAATTCCCTGGAATATGGGATATCTTTTCAGTGTTCAATGAAGAAAAAAGCAGCCTTTTCTGGGTCTCTGTGGTATGCTTCTTACTCCTCATCCTTTCAAAGTTGTAGTAAGCCAGGGCGTTTCTTAACCATGCTGAAATGTCTTGCTTATGTTTAATTTGTAAATGGTTAGCAGTGCAGATGTGGGTTGTGTTTTGTGCAGGGTGGGGGTTGACTCTTGCAGCTAACTGGGAAGATTATTGTGATTTTTTTGTAGTCATTCTGTAGCTTATACTTAAATGTCCATTGTTTGCTCTTTTCAAGTTCTTCTGGCAATACTGCTGTGCAGCTGAAATTGTACTGGGCTGTAGACTAGCTGATAAAAAAAAATCCTAAAGAATGTGTTTACTATATGACCGCATAATGCTGCATGCATTAAGCATGTTGTTGTTTATATAAACTTGCTGCATGTGGACAGTACTTGTTTGCTGTGGAGAACCCCAGATAGAAACTTCACAGATTGGAATGCTCAATGACAGCTGAATGCAATTAAATAAAAGACCATAAGATACTGTATTTTGCACTAAAATGACTGTTGAAAACATTGGATTTGTTCTTTTAAGAGGAACATTTGTATAAGAGTAGGATTTTTGAAACAACACTATCTTAAATGTTTCCTATTTGTAATTTATTTTTTTAAAGATAATTTATTCTTTTTAAAGAGAAGAAGCTTTGTAAATAAGGAGTGGATAATTCAGTTAACTCTCTGAAAACATCACAGTATATATTTCAATTTTTAAATAGTTGTGATAAGTAGTCCAAGTACATTTAGTGCAGACCTGTTAATCCTATTAATTTAGTGCTAAAATATAGCCAAACAGTATAAAAGAAAACAACTTATATCAGTAAAAAAGAAACTACATAGTGTCTTATGGAACAGGTGTTACACAGGTTTGTTTCTTTTAATTGTCACTAACAGAGATTAAACTCAATGGAACAGAAGCATGCCATTTTCTTCTGAGTTCTGAACAACGTGCACAGCTTCATCTAGGCAGAGGAGGTTTATTTAAACCTTTATTTGTTTTCTGAAGAAGTAATGTGTGGATAAGGCTTTTTACACGATAAATGCTTTGCTTGGTTGATTATACTCCTTTGAAGGTAGAAAAGCAGAAACGCAGTACTCTCTTTCTGGCAAATAAATATCTACAGATTTTGTTTGTCATCTATGGGGAATATTTTTTTAATATATTTCACACTTGCCATGGAAAAATGGTCATGGGTGCTGGATTTCAGGTGGTGAGAAGTTTCACTTTTATTGAGGTCAGATAAAGACTAGATCTCTGATTTGTCTACATTAAATAACTTACCCTAAATTACTTGATTGAATTTCTTTTTTTTTTTTTTTATGGTTTGTTTATTTGTTTGTTTTAGAAGACACTTTGCAACTATCTAGCACTAATCTGCAAGGTCTAGCATTAATTTGTTGTGCTAATCTATCGCTGGTAGTTGTTTAAACTGAACTCTTTTTTCCTATCACTCTGATTTCAGAAAGAGCATCTTCCTTGTACATTTTTAAAGAGGAGTAAGATTTAATGCTTTTTTGGCATCCGCCATACTTATCACGCCTATTGGAATCTGTGGTAGAAGTTAGCTCACAGAAGTAGTTTCACACTCAGCTCAGCCCAGCGCAGCTCTGGCAGCTGCAGGGAGTGGAGGGTGTCTGAAACGGTGCTAGTTTCCTCAATGGACTTCAGCTGGAAGTAATGGGATACTGTGCATTAGCAGGCTGCCTTGTAGCACACAAAGGTTGAGGTCTCTGTCTTATCCCCACCTCCCCCTCCACTTGAATTGTCAGCATCTTCCAAAGGCTGGTGAATAAAACCTGCTAAACTTCAGGAAAAGCCTAACCAGTAACACAGTCGATTCCCTTCCCCTGCCCCCCAAAAGTTAATTACCGAGCTTGGTTGGATTCCTCCCGCCACCCTGACATTTGACTGCTGCTAATTCACTGATTAATCTCATTAATGTGATTATAGCAGGATTTGGAGTTGGCTGCCATTGTTCTGCAGACAGCGCTATTCAGCGCCAGCCCTCGCCGCCCCCCTCGGCGCGTCGTCGCGGTTCCTTCAGCACCGGGAGCTGTCCGGTTCACCGGGAGCTGTCCGCACCGGGAGCTGTCTGCGCTCACCGGCCCCGTGCCCAGCGACTGCTCCCGGAGGTAAAGGCAGGAGAGGCTTCATGCCTTCTAATTAGGTGGCGGGAAGATGGCTGTGGTAAAGCGCCAGTCTCTTAATTTAAATGCATTTAAA